>NW_009647874.1:1965228-1987078 GCF_000708025.1 Charadrius vociferus | reverse complement strand
GACCGCATGTCGCCCCCCCATCCCCAGCCCAGGCCTGCTGGGGCCGAGGCAGGCACCGATGCATCACCGCCTTTGATGGGTCTGTCAATAACACTTAGCAGGGGAAGGGGGGGGGCCCTCCCCGGTGCGCGTTGGGGCGATTTAATCGCTCGAGGCGCCATGTGCCACCGCATACATGTGGGGCTAAGCAGGGCCGGGGGCAGCTGCTGCCCAGGGACGGGATAGGGCAGCCGTCATCCCTGTGCCATTAACCCGGGCGCTGCTGCAGGAGGAGTAACCCGGCTGGGGAAACTGTTCTCTGCCAAGCTGTAATACGTTACTCATGAACGGCTGTGGAGTTGTTCATTAATCCCCCCGGGCCCCGGGGATGTGTGTGTTTTCCTGTGGCCTCTGGTGTGCTGCTGCTGGGCACCCATAAAATGGCGCCGGCGCGCCTGGGGCACGTGGAGGTGTGGGCAGAGGGCAATGTCGCTCCTGCTTTGGCAGCAGCCTGATGCTTTTTCCCACATAACTGTCGCCGCCCTGCGAGTATGAGCAGTACAAGCGAGCCACCCCTGCAGAAGTGATGCTTTCGGCCTTCCTTTTTCAAAGCATTCATACGCGTTTGGGCGTTGGTTGCGGCGAGGCCTCGGGTTACGTCCTTGCCGTCATCCCCGGGGCTGGGGCACACTCCCGGCCTTCCCACCCAGACGTGCTAGGCAGACTGGGATGAGCAGAAGAGCCTCTGGCAGAGAAGCGAGCGCACTGGGAAGGGCTGCGTCCCCAGCGGGAAGAAGGACTCGGTCCCCCGAGGCCATCCCTGCAGTGCCTCTGCTGCCTTCTGCCGCCGCCTCTCCTGGGAGGGCAGAGATCCCTGCCTCCCATCCGCAGGGCTGCCGAAGGCTCAGCTGAGCCCAATCCATTTATCTCCTGTTACTGTTATTAAATCTGACCTGCAGTGGGGGAAAAATAGCATTTTTAGGATTGCAGGATATTAAGAAGCCTCTTTAGAGATGAAAGAAATGCTGGATACCGTTACTCTAGGGAAGGATTGTGTTCCACCAGTTTCATTGTCATTTAACGTAGAACATAAAGGTTAATGCTGAATAAAATAATACCCATGTTGATTATTTTAATAGTCTCAAAGTATAACTTTTTCCCTGGACTGCAGTTATCTAATCCATGTGCTGTACATGCACCGGCAGTATTTTGTACTTTTCCACGGCACTGATATGATGGTTCCATTAAGTTCAGTGCTGAGAAGCTATTGTGTGTATCTCTCATACAATCGTTCCATACTCTACGGAAAATGGAAAATATACGGATCCACAGACATGCTAATTCCCAAGATTTGTACATTTTTAAAGATTAATAAAAAAGTCCATCTTATTATTATCTGAGTTATAGGAAACATCAAAATAAATTAGGAATCCTACTGCAAAGAAATCCCCTATTCAACATATTGAGACGGGATGATGTTATGAGTGTTCAGACAAAGGTAATACAGTGCCTCTATTTAATTGCCCTGACACCTTGCTCAGTTCCTCCAGCTATACTCTGAGAGCTAAAAAAACCCCTCTCATTGTTATTAATTGTATTCCTTTTTAAATGTAATGTCATATCGCTGCGGGCTGAGCTAATGAAACATACCCATATTACCAAAATAGGCATATTTCTTTTTGTACAACACATTCTATCAAAACTGTCTGCTAAAGACATTGCGTTAAAGACCTTTCATAGAGCAATATAAAGAATATCTCAGCTACTCCAACATTTCTATTACATGATTATTAAAATGCCCAGGAGGACTAAACAATATAGTGTGGATCCAGTTATCATATAAGACTTTAGAAATATTGTTAATTCCTGCCACTGATTTATGTTAATACTAATGCTAGATTACATGCTGTGGCTACTAAACAGCCACTGCATACCAATTCACACAAAGACAGTCTCCCTCCTCTCTATGAGAGCTGCACTCTTCTGTTATAATGAGAATCTGAATTATTTATCTCTCTTTATCCTACAGTAGTTCAATTGACCACAATCACTTTTCCCCCCTGTTTCTACTGCACATCAATGCATGTAAACATGATACAATAACAACTACCATCTTTACCTATTTCAGCCACCTTAAATCACATGAGATCAGTCAGAGGATGGAAGCAAAAGTATTGCGCAGCGCTGAGCAGGAGAGGGGTATGAGGTTGAAATGACACCCCGGCCCCAAGTTGTCTTCAGTATATTTAAATACAGGTACGGTGTAAATCACAAACTGAGCAACACGGAACACTTCCTTGCTGATGGTTTCTGCCGATGGCAGCTTGTCTCAGGTGCCCGCTGCTTTTTGCAGCTCTAGCTGGGTGCGAACAGCTCCTCTGCAGCACATGCACAGGGTCCGCTATCGCTGAATGCAGGCAAAAAGAGAAGTGTGGGTAGGATCAACTACTGGACCATTTTGGATGTTCATGTAAGAAAGCAGTCTTCAGCTCCATCTTCTTCCTAATCAAGAGTAGGGATGTGGCCCAAGCTCTTCTATGTGCGAGGTGAGTACTGCATCCATGACGTTACAGAGCAGCCTGTGGCACGTGGAAGTATTTTTAGCCTGTCTGTAACGCCTGTTCTGCAGCCATTAGTGCTGGGTTTGTGCATTATTTTTCAGAATGCATGTTGCCCCCTACGTATGTGGCACATGTATGTTTTAGTTGAATTCTCCATGTGATATTTGTATGTTGCAGCCCCACTGCCTGCTGTCTCATTCTGCACTTTGGCTGGCATTGGCTCATCAGGACGCTAGGAACATAGCCCTGCTGAATTAGTTTTGAGGATCCTTCTGGAGAGTTCTTTGGGGAGGGTTGGTTCTCCTGTCTTCAAAATAAAGAAGATCACACTACATCTAGGATGCTATTTCAACAGTAGGATACCAGTGTATCTCACCTCTGCTTCAATGCCTTTTGCAAGCAGCAGTGAAAAGTAGGAAGTTCTTGGTCATGGCAGCTGTCCTACAAGTGTCAATTTGGAGGCATGTAGGTTCCTACTGTGTACTGCTCTGTCACCCAGGCTCCAAGCAGAGTTAGAATTTGTAACTGCATATGTTGCTTGCCATAAGGAGTTGCAGACTGCCGTTTTACCTGGTGGCAAGGCTGGTATGGACATGATCCAGGCTGCTAAGGACCCTGACAGGACAGAGGAGCATGCTGTAAATGAAGGATGATCAGCGATGGAAAGAAGAAGATAGCATTTGTGGAAATCTGAGCCACATCTCAGCTGGTGGGGAAGATGACTTTCATGATTCTCAGGAAATGCTGAGGAAGGGGTTGTAAAGGTTATTTGGAAACTGACAACTCAAACTATGTTTGCTAGACAATTTGAAGTGGGAGTGATGAAAAACAGAAAGACTGCTCACAAGGTGGCATGTGCCATTTGGAAGGCTTTAGTGCTGTGCTACCTGTAGGTATTGGATGCACAAAGCTTGGACTCTGTCAGGGCCATTAGAGGACCTATGTCACTGTTTTCTGTATTCTTGACGTCAGAGTTACTCATCAGTTGAAAGGCATATTTTTCCGCTATGCTTTTAGCTGTTTAGCTGCATTGTTTCACTGCCATTGCCACCAGCTAATAGGACACACCACGCCAGGTTTTCCCACAGCTCTTGCTTGTCCAAGGCTCTGCAGTTATCTCAGTTTGTCCTGGCAGCTAAACTTATCAAGGTCAACAGAACCATCTTATCTTAGTGACCCTTTACTGCCAATTTCAGCTGCCATCTAGGGCACTTATGTTTTCTCCAGAAAAAAAATGTGGAGTGGAAATAGAAGGGTGGGGTTTTTTTCAATTCCCTTCCCCCTCCTTTATTTTTAAGAGCAAGATGGTAGACTTTCTCTGTCAGACTTGAGACCACATTCTGTACAATGCCAGCAAGACCAAGGGGGAATACATGGGAGAAATTTGGAGGAGGAGATTGAGGCGGAGTCACACACTGTTAAATCACATTCATTTACCCATCAGCGCTAAATAAGTCAAATTGTGATGGATGTTCTGCCCACCTGTTCTGTGCAGGGGCCCTGACCACAGCTGGAGATGCTGTGGCATGGTGTGCTTGTTGCTTTGAAAGTCATAAACCCTCATTGTATGCAAGTCTTGATCCCAGTGTCTACCTTCTTCATCTTGTCCTTGCCAGATCCCCTCACCTGCACCCGCACCTAGCAGCCATCACTATCCTATAATCCTAAAAAGGCAATGGGAGAGGAAATGCTGAAGAGAGAAAAGCGTGGGGCTTTGTTGTGAGAAGCGAACAGTGAAAAAAGAGAAAGGAAAGGGAAAAGAAGGGAAGGCAAAAGAAGGCAAGGCAAGAATCCATTTAAAGGGATTGATGAGGCAGAATGGTTTGTGGGTAAGTGTGGCTGCGTGGAGGTTTGAAACCACAGAGGTAGGTATGTGTATGTCATTAAAAGCCAGGGTCATTGTAAGGACTTGAATCTTGGCAGGAACTCTTGTGGTGAGCTCTAAAATGCTTCCTTCACTGGAAGGAAGAGATGTGCACAGGGCCTTTGCTGCTGGGCAATGGGAGAGAGGACCTCAGAGTCCAGCTGTGGAATCTGAAGCTGGAGACACTGTTGGGCTCTGCTGGTCACCTGCACTACCTCTATCTTCACTTCTTCCTGCATCTGTTTTGCTTTGCACACATTTGCTTGACAAGCTAGGGATGTCTGCTGGCTGATGATGACATGCAGACTCCTGAGGATAGAAGGGAGGGGAGCAGGACACCTCTGACAGGGGTGGAGAAACAAGCAAGGAAGGAGGAGCAGAAGTGGCCCACAAACAGTGCAGGTGCCCTAGGGCCTGTGTGCACAGGGGAACTTCAGAAGTGATGCTGACCATGTACTCTGACCACATCTGGTCTGCGTACGCAATCACATTGAATGGCGGGACACTGACCCATCACACCTAGCCAACAAAACCTCTCTTTTGGTCAACAAAGGAAGCCTAGCCCTGCACTGTTCAGTGATGTTATTGATACGATGCCTCAGAGGTGGACATTCTGAGTTCCAAATGGTTGTAATAATTAGTCAAGTTCAGTAAAATACCCCAAAGATGGCATTTTAATTCAGGAAAACAGAAGGTCATATTTTATATGGTGGTATAAATTAGGCTAACTTCAAACCCTTCAGTATTACTGTATTAATTTCTATCCTCTGACATACTGGTTTTGGATACCATGGCAAACAATTTTTCTTTAGGGGAGTAAAAGTTTAAAGATGGAATTTAACCTTCATTATGCCAGTCTAAACCTAGAGTAATTCTACTGAGTTTGAAGGTGCTACACCAGATTTACAGTGTGAGAAATTAGGTCAGAATCAAGTCGTAAAGCAAGATGCCATTTAGCATCTATCAGAGTTGATGAGGGCTTACCTTGTAATATTTAAAACCACTGGTATTTTAGTCAGATAGGGAAATGCACTCTCAGAGTCCAATTTAACGAAGTCTAATTTCAAAAACTGAAGCCCAGTTCTCCTAATCTGAGTGACTTTAGATACATATGGGAATATCAAAACATGATTGCCCTGAAACTCAATCTTCTTCTTTTTAATTAAAGAAAGAATCCTATCTTGGTCACCTGAGAATCTGAAAGATACTCTAAGTATTTGACACTCTGAAGAACTTTTAACAGATAATTTATGAGGACAAGAGACAAAAGCTACCATCGCTAGTAAAAGCAAATTTAAAATAAAACTAAAGATGCTCTAATAATTCAGAAAAAAAAGAGCTAATCAGTCCTGATCTGCAAATCCTTCCTTCAAGTCAAAAATAAACCCATTGCAGGAATTAATTTAAGTTATAAAAAGTCATGACTAGATCTTCAACTGACGTAAATCAGCAAAGCTCCACTGTTTTCAATGGAGCTCTACTAAGATAGGTTAGATGAGAATCTGACCCTCAATTGCTTTATAACTTTTTTCCCTAAACATCAAATGAAATGTAATTTTTTAGTTAATGTAGAATCATAGAATAGAATCATGGAATGGTTTGGGTTGGAAGGGACCTTTAAAGGTCTAGTCCAACCCCCCTGCAATGAGCAGGGACATCTTCAACTAGATCAGGTTGCTCAGAGCCCTGTCCAACCTGACCTTGAATATTTCCAGGGATGAGGCACCCACCACGTCTCTAGGAAACCTGTTCCAGTGTTTCACAACCCTCATCTTAAAAAAATGTCTTCCTTATATCTAGCCTGAATCTAACCTCTTTTAGTTTAATACCATTACCCCTTGTCCTATCGCAACAGGCCCTGCTAAAAAGTCTGCCCCCATCTTTCTTATGAGCCCTCTTTAAGTATTGAAAGACTGCAATAAGGTTTCCTTGGAGCCTTCTCTTCAGCCTGTCCTCATAGGAGAGGGGCTCCATCCCTCTGATCATTTTTGTGGTCTTCCTCTGGACCTGCTCCAACAGGTCCATGTGTATTTTGTACTGGGGACTGCAGAGCTGGACACAGTACTCCAGGTGGGGTCTCACAAGAGCGGAGTAGAGGGACAGAATGACCTCCTTTGACCTGCTGGCCACTCTTCTCTTGATGCACCCCAGGATACTGTGGGCATTCTGGGCTGTGAACGCAAATTGCCAACTCATGTCCAGCTTTTCATCCACCAAACATCTGTCTTAAGCCCTCGCCATTCCTCATTCAAACCTGATGTTTCTTTTGTAGCAGATCTCCCAATTTCTCTGTTTTAACAATTTTAGGAGTGAGACAAACCTTTAAGAAATCACTTTTTAAAAATCAAGTTGTGCAATCTTGATAAAGTACGTCTTATACTACACACAGCACCACCTCCTCCTGACTTTGAAGGAAGAACAGGACAATGCTAAAGAATTAATCTCCTTCTGGCATAATTTCTCTAGTGTCATTCAGGCTAACACACATAGGAGAGCACATGCAGTCACATGCCTTATATTGCTTGACAGGCTTTTGTTGGAAAAGTTTTACTGGGCACATCCTCTTTTTCCATTTTTTAAGGTGTGCTCATCCCCAAGAGCATTGTATTGAAAAAGTAGAAGTGGAATATAACTGAGCTAAATACATCACACGGATATTAAAACTCTTCCAATCCCTGCAGGCAAAAGCTGAAAAAGCAGTGCAAACTCCGGGCTGTTGCTGTGAGCGCTCTGCAGAGACTCGCGCTTCCACGGGGCGGTGACTGGTGCAGACCATGGCTTCTCAAGTGGTCCTTCTGCGCCTTCAGGGCTGGTGTCCTGGGCAGCGCCGGCACATCTGCATGCGCAGCCAGACAGTGAACAAGGTGGGGGAAGCACAATCTGCTTTTCCCAGCTGATCAATTCCCTGAGCTGCTCTACTACATGGCCACATAAACACCTGGTTAAGCAAAGCGTTGTGGTGACGAGGAGCTGGAAATGAGTAGCCGAAGGGCTGGAGGGTCAAGAGCTACCTAAGGCCATCTAAATAACACCAAATTTGTCACCAAATATGAAGCCACACAATCTGTTATGCAATCTGCCACACCATACCACACTAAACTTTCAAGAGCAGTTCTACAGCCTGAATTACAGACCAGAAGCAAACAGGAAGCGTAGACAAATGGTGGAGCTCTGGTATCCTATGCCAAACCAATTAAGCAGTCAGGCCCATCGGTAAAATTGTCTGGAAAGAAAACAGCTTTGTGCTCTTCCTGAGTACAGCACAAAGAGAACTGGGAATACTGTGGGGCTGGAAGGAGCCCCAAGCCAACCAGCAAACTGCAGCGTGCTGGCTATACTGATTTATGTCCCCTTGGTCCCCTTGGTTTTACAGCTGTAGAGGTCCCCAAATCACTTCCTAATAACTTTCTACTGAATGCTATGAAAACAAAACCTGTGTAGTTTTTCTCTTGTTGATAGTGAAGCTTTTAAAACTTGGGCATCCAGAAATACAATTCTATTTTGTGCTGTAATCTTTTCTGTTTGCAAGTTAGTGGTTTATGGTCATAGCAATGGTAGAAGGATAGAATGTCCCTTATCTATTAACCATCAGGCTGCCATTATGAACATTAAATGGCTTCCCGACTGCTTCAAAATAAAAAGCGCCAGCAAATATTTAATGCTATACAATAATTAGAAAAGTCTGGAATTGTCTCTCATTCGTTAACCTTAATCATATCAACCTGTTTGCATACATTAGTGTACCCAATGCCAAAAGCCTGCTGGGAACCCATCCCTTTGCCAGCTGGTATGTACTGTGTTCGACCAGGACGCCTTTTTGTATGGGAAGCAATGAAAGAGCATCCATAGCGGTTTGACAAAAAAACATGGAAACCAGTAAACACATCTGGAAGTTTCTGAGAACAAGCACACACACTGTGTGTTCATTTATTTTCCCACAAACAGGGAGATAGACAAGAGGATGTAGCCTGTGAAAGCCATGCTTATCTAGGACAATATCATTGGGGCATCATATATTACTGCAGGGAAAGCATGTGTACTTCCAGTGTTCACGAGAGAGCAGCTAATTGTTAGCCTGAATACACGGCATAAGCCACATAGATTGACAAGGCATTTTGTTACCCAATGTTCACCACCCCTTGAAGAAGTTCTGTGCTTTGCTGCACAGTGGTATCATTTTTTTTTCCACAGATAGTGAAAAGAAATTCAGTGTAGCGTAGGAGCAGATCAGCAAGCAAAGGATCCGGAGTTATGCCCATAGACGGCCTCTGCAGCCCCCGAGGTGGGAGAAGGAAAGGGGACATGTTATTGCTGCCCAGCTCCTTACACATGCTCCGAGCCACATGGGTGCAGTCAGCCACCCTGTTGCGTGCCTTTCCTTCCCTCCGCTGAATCATTTTGTGACTGAAAATGGAGTAAATCCTACATTAGAAACATTCTCCTAAAACACAACATTGGTGAAAGACAAGTGAGATGCCACCTAATGTTATTAGTGCATTTTAGTCTTAGGTTAAATTTAAACACATGTGCTTACATTTTCTTATTCTTACCCTTCTGGTCTTGCCTCTTTTAGCCTTGCCTGCTGGTTTTGTTCTTGATCAATACACCAGCAGCTATTTCCCTTCTCTTGCTGCTTTTTTCCCCGGGTAGGTGAAGTGAGGTCTCCCTTAGCGCTGAATTCTGCACTAAATAAAACTCTATCTTTTTAATAATGAATCCTTCACATTGTCTCAGGGGCCACACACACAATTAAGAACAATATGAAATTTAATTAACACAGGATAATAATAAGGGTATGAATGTCACAGTGAACTCTGAGTGAATACAGACCCCCCTAGTAAGTGGTTTGGGAACTGGAGTGAAAGCCAGCTGCTAACACTCAGGTCCCAGACACCCAAGTGGCATTTCAACACTTGACCTCAACTATCAAGGTACTGGAAGGGAAGAAAAGATGACTGCCAAGCAATTAGGACCCCAAAGCTACAGCTTTTTGTAGGGTAATGCTAAAATGGGGAGTGATACCCGTAGGTGGTGATGGAGGGAGTGAAGCCTGGGCGCTGAGCACCCTGAATGCCTGAAGCTTGCCTGCAGCATCACACGCTTAAACAAGGGTGGTCTTATGTGGGGCACCACAGGTCACATCCAAGGGACGTTGCTCAAAGGGTGCTCCCGTGATAGTCACTCTGATGCTCACAAGCATGTCCTTTAAACTGCAGAATTCATTTCTGGTCACATAAGCTGTTGTCAATCTTGCCGGTCTATCCTATGTATGCCTATGTCCAGGATGTATCCTGCAGTCCCAAAGCACCCCTAGATATTGTTTGGAAACCCCAAAGAGTACACCCTAAGTAGCATCACAAGTATAATTTGTATTATCAAAACAAAAATGCTACTACAAAATAGAATAGTGGAGCACAGAAAGGAAAGACTGACTGCAGCCTGTGTTTCCATTAGGGGAAAAACACTCACTTGCTAAGATTTAGATAAATCTTTGTTACAAAATCCAAGTACAAAGGTAGACAGCTGAAGTGTGGTTAAAGTATTTCCATCCCCTTGCTTCTCCTGCCTTTTCCCCTCTCGCCGAGGAGCCAACACAGCTCTGGCAGTTCACACTGGCTGAGAAATGGGCTTCTATTCCTTAGACTGCAGTCATGTGCGTGCGTCTTCTCATTTGAGCTCTTCCATTCTGTTTCTCTCAGAGACTGAGAAATCTGCTTTTGGGGAGAAAAAAAAAAAGAAGTGGGGAAGCTCATTAGCAATTTGTTTAGAATTTGAATGTCAGCGTAGTCACTTATGTCTAAGTGACTGAAAAATATATGTGAGTCCTCTGACTTTCAGCAAGAGATCCAGTGTTCTAACATCAGAATAAACAATATAATTACTGTGTGTATGAAGACATATTGGTCTCCATATAATGAGATATTCAAATCTGCTCTACTTGAATCAGATCACAGAGATATATTAAACACACATGGCGAAAGAATTCAGTGTAAGGGTAACCATGTGTTCTGCCAAGTCTTTCTATGCATGAATGGGCTGCCAGGGCACCATAGGCTACAGACAAAGTACAGGAGAGCTGTGTTTGGAGGTAGGGAAATGAGGTTGCGAAGGTATTTCCTCTTCATTCCCTCGAACATGCGAGTGTCTCCCATTTCTCTTCCTCTTTCACAGGCTGGTGCACCTCAAAAGCAATTCCACCAGAATTTACTGTAGCGTTACTGTATCATGGTTTCTTGGTAGGGTTTATTACTGCGTATTTATAGCACCCAAGAGTGAGCTGGCTGCCTGAGAGGGGTAGCGATCGCGAAGGCTATTCTCAGTTTCAGTTGCAGAATTGTTTTCACAAGTTCGCAACATTCTGGAAAACATGCCTCCTTTTCCAGCGTCGCTGCAGCTATTTTCAAGCGGAGGTGCTTGAACTTGCTGGCTAGCAGCAGCGTGCGCGTGTGCCTGATAGGTGCTGAGGATTGATTGACGCGGCAGAAAGCCGAGGCTTGGGCCCCTTGCTGTGCCTGAGATCATGTATTACTGCGTACGATCAGGAGCAACCATTGTCAAAGCACGAGATGTCAATTTTTTGGCAGTGTTATTTCAACATCCAGAGACTATGAAAAACATGGTAAGATGAAAACAGTAGCTGTTTTGCTTACTGGTAGAATTGTCTAAGCGTGGATACCGTAGCAGATTGAGTTACACCCAGCTGCCAAAACAGACACGGAGACTGTTTCTGTGGGTCATGGAAAAGCCTGAGCGCCAAAGCATGCCGTTCCTTGGGTGGCTGAGCCGCCGCAGAGACCTTGATGTGACAGATCAGAAAAACACAAACGAATCAAGGCCATGATTTCAGTCTTTACCACTCACAAGTGAGTGTGTCGCTATACGGACAGGTTTCTCTGCTGAGAGTGCTGACCAATTTTACAGGAAATTTTGTCTTGCTTTTTGCTCCTGGGGCATGTGTGACATATATGATGTATTAAACATGCTTTTCTCTGGGTACAGCTGCTCATATGCCTGTTGGGTACATGGGCGTTTTTAGAGGATGCTTCTCTTTTCCACGTGTTGATGGAGCCAGAATTTCAGGGTGGCAGGAGCAAGCTGGGAAGGCAGGAGGAGTCCAGTCCCTGCTCCTCTCTTGGCAGCTGCCGTGACTGTGTTCTGTGCAGCACTTACCAAGATGAGGATGGCAATTCACACAGAAGGTTCTGGGGAGAAAACATCACTTTATGTGGCTGCCAGTGATACAAACCCGGGAAGAGATTTATCAGGAGAAGCTTGGCCATTTTTAGGAAGTGAGAACTCACTATTTTGAAGCAGAAGAGAGAGTGAGACCTATCTATCTCTCTAGAGAACCACAGCTGCCAGGAGGAAAGGTGTCAGATAGATGTGGTTACCAAACCCAATTTTTTAGAGGCTTCAGAGGTAACTAGGGAAAGGGGGAAGGGGCAGAAAAGATTTATTGGGAATTGCATACGTGCAGCATCTCTTAGAATACAGCTTAGGCTTTGTATTTCATTTCACTTAGAGATGAACTGTAGAGTTTATTTTTGCAAAATCATTGAGGTAAAGGTGCAGTTTTAGAAAACCAAACAATGGATGGTTCCTATCCTCTTTTGTTTTCGTACAACTCTTTCAAGTCTATATGAGGTTTCAAATACTGCACCAGGATTCAGATGCCAAGCTCCGTTTTTAATTCATGTTTAAAGTAATAGCTTAAACATGTAGAGCTAGACTACTGCACAAATCTTTTTCACAGCAAAATTCTAATATTGAGATCAGCTATAACCCTATACTACAACTTCAGTGGAAGGAAAACCTGCACTGTGTTTTAGTCTGAAAAGAGACGTTCTGTTTTTTTAAAAGCAAATGTAGTAACATTTAGTTAGCACAATAGTAGATTTCTTGTTTCCAGGGCATGAGGTTGCTTTTTAGTTTCACCAAATCTATCTTTGAAGAGTGTGGAAAATCAAAAAGAGACGAATAAGCAGATAGTTAAACTGGATAGATATATTGACTTCATCAGACAATGTTTGTCTGGCTAAAAACTCCCTTTCATCATTATGAGAGTCAGTTCATATCCTCACCCTGTGGAAATGGTTAGCTTTTAATTCATTCAAGAGATGCTATCAAAAAAGAGGGAGGTATTTTTTACAATCCCAACCCCAAAATAATACTGCTAAACAATACATAATTCATATCTCTTCAGAATTCTGAATGTGGTCAGAAATAAATAGCAGCACAGGCATTTAAGAGCTATTCTCATTGAAAAATGTAATTAATTGGTGTTATCCACAAAATATTTCTTTTGCTTTAATTACAAGTAATTGTTCTCAAAATCACGCAGCTCATAAGTTTTGCAGGCTAGACAGTGATTATGCATCAATACGCTAATCTATCACCTTCATTATTTTAGTCATCTGGGTGTGATCATCAAATTTTGGAGTGTAACCCAGACAAGAAACCAGACATATCTCATGCTTCTATTCTTTCCAAATCGGTTTGTTTTAAAAGAAAAAATTTGCACTGGTGATGCTTTTGTTTCAAACGAAGACAGTAAATTAAATTAAATTCCCCTTTGTATGTTACTAGATGATGACAATGGAAAGGATGTTCTTGTGACTGCACAATGGCCTTGGGGGGGGGGCAGGACTCCCCAATATTTCTGCCTTCTGCCACAGACTGTCCTTGTGGACAGGAGTTTTCACTTTTTGCAGTTTGTTCAGCCTGCCTGGTGAGCATACAGAGAATCAGCTGCTGAAGACCAAGCAGGCTGACCAGCTCGTTGCTCTCTTCATCTTAGACACCATAGTGGTGGGATGCTCACACAGACCACCTTTAGGTGCTCTGCCACCGTAAAAGCATGACCAAACCTCCTCCCAATTTGGGAATGCAGGGAGCCTTAATCCATTAGTGTTTGTACAGTTTAACACTTGATCTATTGAAATGAAAGTAGCTACCTAACCACAATTTATTGTCATTACTATTATTGTTGTTGTTAGTAGTAGATGAATACAGAGCTGATTTTGTTATTAATTGAGGCACTGCTTATCCCAGTCTTTAGTCATCCCTACCTGAGATACCACATAAGCACACATGTAAATCAAAGTTAAACAGAGGATTAAGTGCTGTCCTGCATAAAGATGGCTTAAGTACATGTTTCCCGAATCAAGGCATAAGCTGTTATTTTACTACTGTCTCTGCAGCAGTGCTTTTTCTACCTCATTAGAATGAGAGGATGCTTGCACAAATTCCTCATATTGACACACAAGACTATACCTGTCTCCCTGAGAATTTGGAGATTTCTTTCCTTTTCCCCCAAATTAATAAGTGCTGTCACCTGCATCGCTAAACACCAATTTGCTGCTTACCGCTAACAAGACCTCCACGTAATGTAGCTAACAGTAGTATTTCAAAAATAGAGCTCTCCTGTTCCCAGCATGTCTGACAAGAATACATTAGAGGCACCTGTCCCTGGCACCAATATTTTGTTTTTCTCCTCTTTTACATGGGAAGGAAAAAATCTAAAGTACTGAAATTTTCCTTGAAAGCAAAGCAAATGTGAACACAGGAATCTCTTTTCCCATCCTGCATCCCCTCTTTCAATCCTCTCCAGCCGCAGGGAAATTTTCAAAAGTAAGTAAACATTAGAAACATATCCATTTGGGTAAAAACCTAAAATTATCTCTTTCTTAATAATTTTCATTTAAAAACCATCAGGTAGCAGGAAATTTTTTAATTACATTTGAAACTATGAGACTGGCTCTGTGCTCACCAAGTCAAAGACATAACTACTGCAATATACTGCAAATATACTGCAAATATCAGCAGTTTTAAAACAGGTCCATCATACCTGTTATCTGTCTGGGTCAAGACCGGTAACAATGGTACAATAGAAGTTCAGGACTGGCAAAATCTAGATGTACCCCACCTCAAAGGATGTGAAGTGGCATGATATGCTTCTGTACCCTTTGTTTGAATGGCAAGAGTAGTGCTGTAGACTGTGGGATGGGCTCCTTCAGTCCTTAGCTTCAGACATTTGTCCTGTATACCTTGACACCTTGATATACCTTTACATGTTCTATACCAGAAGGTACCTTGGGGTAGATTCCCTGGATCCCTTCAACGTTGATAGAGGGAAGTAGGTGTTTTGAAGACTCAACTCATCCAGTCAAATGTAGATGTCAGCCCTGGGACATAATGAATAGGTACCTCCTAGAAATGCCTGTATCTCTGTATTGACTCAAAAGGAGCTGTAAGTGATGTAAATATCTTGGATGGAAACTTCTGTGTTTAGTGAGATGAGTCCCAGGATGATGGGTGCTCAGATGCATCCTCAGACTTCACGTGTCTGCTCAGCTTCTTCTGCTAAGCTCTACCTTCATCCATTGGCATTAGATTTATTTGTATGTCTCCTATCAGAAAACAACTGATTTGTGCTTTTATCCCTGTGACAACGATAGTGTAAGCTGACAAAGTACTATCATGCCACAAATGTCTCTCCTGTTTAGGATGGTTTGTGAATTCTTTTTAGTTTTCCCTTGCACTCGAGCAGCAGACTGGAATAATCTTAGACATGGATTTAATGCTAGATCAGACTCAGTGCAGTTCCCATTAAAAATGTCTAAAAAATGTCCATTGACCAACAAGGAAACTGGGTTGAGTCTCTTAAGTGTGCTATCACAAAGCCAGCCAAGGCAGCGCTGTAAATCAGTAATACTAATTTCAATGAAATCCATTGACAGTAGTTGAGAATGCAGATGTAAAATTGTTTCCTTTCTTATTCACCTGAGAAATTAAATGTGCTATAGGAAAGAAGGGAATACCCAAATAGCACATTTGTGGGGTTTTTCCCCTGTAATTTTTTGGTGTTGCTGTCATGTGAAGAAACAGATAATATGGCCTCATTTTCCTTACGATTTATATGGGATTTCAAGCAGGATCTCTTGTCTTGTTCAATGTTCAATCTCAGCCCAACCCTATTTCAAATAACGATGGGCCATTTATAAAAAGAGGCTGCAAAATATACTGAATAATCAAACCTTCCAAAAAGATTGTTTAACACTTGCTGCAATTGCTTACCCAGATTTGATTCTATTTCTTTATATGTGTCTCTGCTCAGCTTTTCAGTAGGATTTCCATATACCTGTCTTTCAAGCACCTGGCAGACCTAAGACACTGCACAAACCTTGCAGAAGTAGCTCAGATAAATCTTTATAAGGTGAATGTGTAACAGAGTGACCTCAGTCTGAAGTTTCCTTCTTGCCTGTTTTCTTGAGTGAGAATCTAAATGCTGTTTGAAAAAGCTGCCCCTTTTTAATGAGGAGTTCACTTTATAAATAATAAGGTTGCATCCATTTTCTTTTACCAAGTTAGTCATCTTTTGACTATTTCATCTGCTTCTAGATCATGTAGTAATAAGGAATAAAGGCACTTTATGGACCTGATTTTCCAAACACTTACCTCACTGTACACCAGAAGTAACTCCCCTGTAGTCGTTAGGTCTGATTTCTCTCATGCTTCATTCTTGCCTGGCTTCCAAAAAACAGGGGCGTGGGAAGGGGGGGGATCCGGGCTGGGCAGCTCTTCTGTTCTTCTCCTTCTCAGGCTGCTTTAAACTGTGGCTCACAACAGAATTGCCATCCTCTGGGATCACACTGGTGGAAAAGGACACCAAGCATAAGGAGCCCCAAGCCTTGGAGAGCCCCTTTTTAAACTTATGTCCATGTTTTATGGTTACATTAACTCTCATTGCAAAGAAGAAAGTCTTGTACATTGAAATTGGCACTATTTTGGTCCATAATCTTTTGTGTTTACAGTTGTTAAAGAAAGCAGGTTGAGTCTTCACAAAAATGTTAGTTTGCTGGGAAAAAAAAGCCGCAGTGAAGTGACACTTTGATTATAATTAAAAACTTTTCAGTTGATTTAACAGTTCACTTTAGGCATTTTTTGAGCTGTGGAAATAGCAGTGCTTTTAAGATAATGAACATTGTATGATTGCTAATGAAATCCACATATGCATACATATATATACACACACGCATAGAGCGAGAGATATATATATCTGTGGTAGTTATGCTATGCATTTATCCATCTACATACGTGTATGCTCCTCTTAGGTTTACTTAAAAAGAAATCAAACAGGAGGGAAAGCACATTTTTCAAATGTGGCTCTAATTGTCTTTTGTGCATGTTCTATAGATCATTACTGACTGTTTACAAACCTTGTTTGGAATGGCTTTACGGCAATAGAGAGGGTAACATATCTTCATTGTTTATAAAATGACAGCTCCTAATGGACCATATTAGCTTTAACACAAACTATTAAATCCTTTTCATTAAATTATTCTGCGCTCTATTTTGGAATCTTGTTAGCTCTGGGAAGTAGGTGCAAACTCCTAAGGAAACATGAGCACACATTGAGACTATTATAGATAATGTTTATTAAATAAGCCTCTGAGGATGTTTTTCTTGGGTTGCTCTCAAGCATTTTGAAGGAGTCATGTTCCATGTTTGAGGTCCCATGTTTCTTCCTCTTAAACTATGAGCAGCTGTAGCACATGACCTACTTCTGTAGAACCCTGTAATGATTTCCTTCCTTCAGTGGCTTCAGGAGTCCCTCTTCTGCCCTGTGAAAAAAGGGACAAATATTTTAATCCAAGCAAAATGCGAAAGCAGGTTTTGTTGGTTTCAGGGAAGAAACTCAATACAGCTACATCACCGAGCGTAGGCCTCAAATTGGAACCATCTGGCCTGCAGAAGCACCATGAGATCTTTGGGGAAGGCATGGATATTTTTGCCTTGGGCTGTAACTCATACACCTGCAGAACGGGTAGACATGTTGGCAGACAAGCTGGACTCGTACAGCAATACAAACCTTCTCTCACAGCACTGTGGCAGTGCTGGAGTTTAGAAATTACCCTGACATGTTTAATAAATGCAATCACTGTACTGCATGCTCTCCAGATAGCAAATATGCAGCTGCATTTGCCGTTAAGTTAATTCGCCTGCACTCCAAGGCCCGTGTTTTTGCCCTTCTTGCACAGACAGCCCCTTTGAAGGCAAAATAAGGACAAGGGAAGGAAGACGATAAGCACAAAAACATGCATTACATCTTAAGGCTGCCTCTTGCAGGAGGTAACCTCATGTGATATTCATGTGAACTGGATTAGATTGAGAAGAGATTCTTGTTGGTAAATACTACAGGTCTTTGGGAACACAGAAAGGTAAAAGAATGCAGGTGTCAGTGTGATCTAAAATAATCCGTCCCCCTCGGTGGGAGGTTTGTAAAAATCTCTAGGCTGGATGCAGAAAGAAAGAGAAGCCACACGCAGACTCTGAAGGTCGCGACTCGAGAAACTGTCAGAAAGAGGCGGTGTCCGAGCCCAGCCAGAAAATGAAAATGCACATTAGAGAAGCAGGAGGACATATATCCTTTGACTAGAACGCTATTAAACAATTAGGTTCACAGCTTTTCCCGGAGCTCTGCGCAGCACCCAGCTTTCTGCCTGCAGCCTGACGGATGGTAGAGCAAAAGACCAGAACGTGACATTTGCACCTTTGTGATCTGTAGTTGCAAATGCTATTTTGCACCTGCAAATTTGTGCCCTGACCCTACGGGCACTCTTCAGACAAAACTCTCAGCCGTCCCTCGGGGCTAAAAGGTTAAGGCCGCATAGCTGGACATCAATACCGTGTTATTCTCCTTTCATCGATATAAAGCACACGGCATCCTAGGCAGAATTTCTGATGCCACGTTAGAAAGCATCGCTGCTCACTTCATGCGTACACTGGAGGGGAACAGGTTTTCCCCAGCCTTCCCCTTTCCCCTAGAAATCACACTGACTGGATCAATCTTTCCATTGGGAAAGCTTACATCCTGAATCTCAATCTCTATTTTCCCATACTCCCACAGAAATCCAAAGAGAACATTTTGGCCCAACTCTGCTTTCAATGTACTCTTTATTGCTAGCATCTGGAGTCGTGTACATGGGCTATCCCCACCCTGAGCCAGGGAATAAAATAGACAGAATGTGTGCAAGATTGCAGTCTCAGCCTGTGAGACGCGGTACCCCGAACACTGCTGGCTCCTGTTGTCTTCTCTTTAGGAGGTGCTGAAGTGTTTTCAGAGTCAGATCCTCAAGGCGACTTTCTAATTGTTTCACTGAGAGCTCGACTGGGGTAGGGATAAAGGAACGCTATGCACAGCGTGTAAAAAATTAGATGCAAAGTCTCTAGCTGTCCTCTCCTGCACCCCTCTGTAAATGAGAAGCAGCTCTACGGAAGCTGACAGAACAGTGCCAGGGTAAAATGGATGATGGAGAGAGCAAAAGCAAAAAATTTTTTTCTGAGATCTACAGAGACATTATGGAGATTTTGTGGACAGTCAATTAAATGTAACAGGAATAAAGATGGACAATAAAATCAAAGGACAGAGCTCTGAAATGGCCTCCCTAGATCCCAACTCAGTCCTGTCTGATTTTGGAGAGGAAACCTGACGTTAGGTACTGACACAAAAGAACGATGGGATACAGTATGTGTTGCCAGAGACAAACTTCCTCATGCAATCATACTTGATTTTCTTTTGCTTTTCACCATACCTTGGTTCTTCTTGCAGCAACTCCTCTCTGCTGTCCATGCAGCCAAGGTAGCTTTGCCTAATACACAGCTCCAACAGTTCCCAGCACAAGTTTTAGCAACAAGATGAGAGTTAATGAGGCTCAACACACTTCCTACCAAACTTTATGGGGAAAACCTCTTGAGTGAGAGCAGGAAATCCATCTTGTAAGAATTACAATGTGGCCTTAGTTCCTCAACTAGAAACTGAAGAGAATATTGATATTTTTCAAAATATCAAATACTAAGAGTGGGGGTTCCCCAGCCAAATTTCCCTTTGGTTCAATGGGGCAATTTTTCATTTCAGTGTCGTTTAGATTTCTGAAATAATTTATTATATACTTCAAGAATATTGAAAATTTCCTGAAGCCAGATTTATGCAGGCTGTGCATAGGCAATCCCACTGCTGCTAGGAAAAAAAGTGCTATTTGCACTTTATGAGGGAGGGTGGGGAGAATCAGACCCTTCCTAAAACCTTCTGAAAGATGAGGAAACTCAAAAGGGCCCAAGTTTCAACAAGTGCATTTTCACAAATAACTAGACCGCCTTGTGATCCCCGCCAGCAAACCAGGGAGACTTACCACAGCCTTGCCGAATGCCTTTAACAAACAGAAATTCCTCCATCACATTCTGGGAATAACAACAACAACAAAAAGGAAACCTTTATGAGGGGAAAGCCAGTGCAGCTGTGAACCTGGGAGGCCAGGTAAAAGGATATGCAAGCACATAAAGAGCAAAGTACTTTCCCTTAGCAAGTTTTTTCAGTCATCTGGCTCTTCCCGCTCTCCCCGCCCCAGTCCCGGGGGCGATGGTCCTTGCAGCACACTTTTCCAGACACACAGCAAACCTGACACATGGGCTGCAGCCGCAAGCCAAATGTCTGCTTCCAGATGTGCCTGCTGGCCCCAGCGGAGCTGCTCCCCCATCTCACAGCCCACGACCCCGGGCTGGCAGCTAAACCTTCCTGGGGTACCCAGCAAGTAAGAGACTGCCCAAATCCTGATCCTTCCTTAGCTCTGCCCCTGCTCTGGTTTCTGACAAACACCGGAGAGATGTTCTCTGCCTCCATCACATTTCACAGCGCTGACTGTCCCCTCCCTGTCCAGACGCAGGCGCTTTCTTCCTGTGGAAACCACGGTAGGGGACAGGAGAAGGAGGATCCATTTTAGACACAGGTCCCATCCCTGTACAGAGCCAGGAGGTGGCCAGAACATGCATCCGAATCCAGAAGCCGTCAAGCACTCTGGGGCCCCATGATTTAGATGTTGTTCAATTGCTGCTAGAGGAGTCATTCGTATGCAGTTTACAGAAACGGAGATTTTTTATGAGATACTTTTCCCTTTCCATCAGTAAAGGCAATAGAGAGCTCTTTCTCCTCTGGAGCTTCAGGCCGTGGAGTTCATTTTGAAATGCGCACAGTCTTTCGAGATTGACAGAGTTCCAGCTATTGATTTTCTTGACTTGTTCATAAGTTAATATTTACCATAAACATCTCGATGAGAAAATTAAAAAAAAAAAAAAGACATTTTCAAAACAGCAGAAGCTGGGGAGATAATGAACCAGACACAACTTTAAACAAGATATTTTAAAAAGCATTAAACCTTCCTTCCCTTTTTTTAATTAGTGATAAAAAGAAAATATGAAAAAAGAAAACCCAAAAACCAGAAGGGTGATAAGCAGCTTTTATTGTTGAGTTCATTACTGTGATTATTTTGGGAGAGAAGACGTTTTTCTCTTAATTCATGAGCCAGAAATGAGCTCTTTGGAAGCTGTTGTAAAAAGATCTCCTTAAAAATGACTGCAAAAAGATGACTTTGCTAGAAAATTCCAGCTGGTTCAGCCATATCCAGATGCCTGAGAAGCTTGATTATGGCTTGACTAACTCTCGGACGCCTTCATCAAAGCACGGCCAAGACTGGGATCTCCCAGGAGCCAGCATCCCCCCAGCAGCAGCACAGCAAGTGGAATATGCGATGGACTAGGGTGCCATGAGCAAAGGCGGCGGGGGGAAATTCGGCTGCGATGAAGGGCTGTGTTGTGACAGCCTGACGGGTTGTTAATACAAGGGGACTGGCTCACTCCCCTCCAGCCTGTGGAAACCAGTGTGCGGCTTGCAGCCCCAACACAGGCATCGCTATGGTCTGCCGGCCGGGGGTCCCACGCTTGTTTGTCACCACGCGGCCCTGGAAATGGCAGCGGACATAACTCTCCCCCTTCCCCTCTCTCCAGCCCTGTGCCGGGGAGAGCTGCCACCGAGCTCACCGACAGCGAGGGCAACGCATGAAAGAAAACACACACAGCCGACAGAAAAACGAAACGCACATGGCGGGGAATAATATTTCATTTGTGCGGTAGCGGCCCTGCGCGAGCAGTGTAAATAAAGCAGGTTACTGAGACGTGAATATACCCCTGTTTATAAATACTAGCCCTTCTGCCCGGAGACGTGCGTGAGGAGAGCTGGACACTCGTGAGGTCACCCCGCCGCATTTTATGATTTACATAAATCATGTCAACACCGCCAGCAGGAGCAGCGGGCGACTGGGGCTGCATGAAGCGAGCCATTCAGCCTCCCTGTCACAGGTCTTAAAACAGGTAGAAGCTGTTAACGGGCCCACCAAATCTCTTAAAATGCAGAGGGGATGAGGGATAATCCCACCAGGGGAAGCAAGGCATGCACCCACCCCACACGCCTCAGCCGGCAGAGGCCTTCCTGGGCTCAGAGGGGCAGAAAGCCAGCCAAAAAGCAGGCGCTGGCGAAGCCAGGAGCTAAACTTGTTATTAATGTTCACCTTCACACAGGGTAGTGTGTCCCACTAAGCAACCGCTCTCATGAAGA
>NW_009647874.1:1936920-1965086 GCF_000708025.1 Charadrius vociferus | reverse complement strand
AAATCCCTGAGCCGCCTGGTGAAAGTGAAGAAAACACCCCATGGTTGCTGCGTGCAGGATCCTTCCTCCCCTTATTTACAAAGCGCATGGAAAATTTGATATCTTTGCCAGAGGAATCAATATTCCGGAACTAAACGGAAGCCCCTTGGTAGGTTTGCCTTGCATCCGAGTGCCTGTGGTTTGGGGGCCGAGGAGGAAGGCAGAGCGGGGACAGACGCAGGAGAGCTTCCCACGAATTTCCTTTTGATTCCCTGGGAACTCCGTATCTAACCGGGATCATGCGATACAACACCAAAGCTGTGGCTGAGAATGAAAGTGGCAGAGACAAACACTTTTCCTTTTCCTTGCAGAAAAGGAAAGCTCCTTTCACAGGCGTGTATCACTATGGGGTTGTCCTAATTTCAGAGGACAGTAGTCCCTTTTGGTCCAATTTGTCCAGCTCCGGAGACAGATGATGCCATCAGGGTGGGTGCCTGAAACACTGATGATCTGGCTCGCAGACTTTAACTCTGCCCAAATTTCAGCTCTAATAACATGTAATTATGTAAAATAATTGTAAAAATTACAATTACACATGAATCGTGTATAATTATGCAAAAGAAATGTAAAAAATATCAAAGCAGTACAAAATCCTTATGATACATTGCTGGTATATGGACAAGTACTATTCACTACTCTTAAATGCAAGTTGATTTAGAAATATTACTTTGACCATAAATCAACCGTGTTCTGTGCGATTCCTGTTGATCTACAGCTGTGACATGTTCTCAGAGAAGAATAGATGTAAATATTAGAGAAAATTGGGAAGTGTTCTGGGAAATGTTTTTTCATGGGAAAAATGTGGATTTGTCAAAATCAAAGCCTTAGGGAGGAGAAGGGATTTTTTTATGAATATACCATATTCAAATACAATTGGAAAATGTTTTAAAAAATGATCAAAATATCATCTTTCTATACTTTCCAAAGAAAAGATGTAATTTTTAGACTGAAAGTAAGCTTCTGTTTTGAAATATAAGTAAATTGCACCGAAAACATCGAAAAAAAATACTTAATTCAAAACACTTCAAAGCTTACCAAAGACCAATATTTCAGAACGGACTTCTTTTTGATGCAATCTAAATTTTTGTATTTTATTCTTTATATTCAAAATTTTTTTCAAGATTTGCACTTTTGGGACCAAGGAAAAATTCTTGCAGTTATGCAAAATACGATAAGGGCTGAAAACCGTTTTCTTTCACCTTTGCTAATCTGTAAACATGTTTTTAGCAGACCATAGACAGATCACGCAACCTCTAGTATCTTTCCTAGAGAGGCATCACCAAGCTGGAAGGGAGGAGGTCTCAGTTCTTCAGCCCCAGACCTCTCCACCCCTTGGGGGTAGCAAATAATCCCTGCTCTGCTTCCCCAGCCTTATTTTGGACCCCAGGGAAAGCTTTTTTCCCAAAGGAGAAATGCAGAGGTGCCCTGCAGCTTTCCTTCTCTACATAGAGGTGGCACTGTGGTAAGGTCCCTCCCTTGCACGGTGGGTGACCTCTGCATCCTAGTCTGGTCAAGGTCACAGCCTGGAGAAGCAGGTACCTGCTGCTTGAAAGGAAGTCCTGACTAAAACCCAAAAGATTTGGTTTTTGATACTGTGCCTTCCTGACGGTGACTTCTTTTCAGGGGCAATTAAATGCTAGAGCATCGGTCTGTTAAATTTAGTGGCAATTTCAGTTGTAGGCGGCATCAAGTCAAGGACAATTTCAATTTCAGGGCAGCTTTTATTTCTTGTTTTGAAACTGAGAGCGCTTTCTGTTCAAGAACAGCTTTTGTTTGAAATAATATAGCCTAGCCTGTTTCTCTGTGGCCCTGATCCCGCATCTCAGAAAGGACCTCGCTCACAGCCAGAATCCTACTGAAAATCAGGTGTTCTCAGCAGGGAGACTGAAGCGCCCTAAGCACAGGCTGGGACCCTGTGTGCGTGCCTATCTCAGTGTGGGGAGGGTTATTAGGATCCAGGGGGTTTCTCCCTCAAAGCCCCCCAACACAGATCCATTGGCGAGACACTTCGGGAGAAGTCATCTGCAAGATTCAGCTTCGGATACAGACACGGATCAGAGCTCTGGTGGTCTGCAAAAGTATTTTGTTCAGGCATGTCATTCGGTTCCCTGCGGGAGTGGGTGTGGGTACCACTCGTACATGCCTGCATAGATGTACTTTATCTCTCTACAGGCAAGAGCTTCCCTGAGCTGCCTTCCTTAAGACTCGAGTTTTATATTACCAGGTAAATTTCCTTTCAGCTTTATTTGCATGGAGCAAGAGTGACATTCTGTGGCCAGTTAGATTTATGGCAGCATTCTCTCGCTCTCTTTTTTCCCCTCCCATAAATGCCTCAGGGCATAAACCATCCTCTGATAGTCTTTTGTTTTGTTTGTGGCTTCTATCATGCTTTACGAGAAATAAAAATAGAGGAATTCTCAAACACATTTCTGTGGCCTAAAATCCTTCGGGACTGCTTTACCGTGAATTCCTGACAAATTCAGATTTCTACGTACTGATTATTATTTTATGAGAGCAATGCCTGATCGTAATGTAAGTAACCAGAAGCATGAAGAGACTACGACACGTTCCTCAGGCTCCGCTCTAGCTGGCTCAGCCAGTTGTACTTGGAAGGGATGAGGAAGCCATGTTCCAAAACCCCATAAAAAAATAAAGCAGAGCGCTGTTTAAAACAAAGCAGTGGGCTTTTTAGGCACTTATGTGCTCCATGTAATACACCAATGACACTAAATTGAACTCATTTAGCTGTAAACATGATATTACACTTGACAGTTTCCAGTGGTAAAACACCAGACAGTCCACGCTGAGGAGAAGAGGAACAATATACAAGGAGCAAAGCTGATCACAAGAGGAGCCACAAAAGGGGCGACGGGAGAAAAAAATACCCAACAAAACCCCAGCATTTTTCAGTGGTTTGGAGTCATAACTCAGTTCAGACACACATGGCACCAAAAGCAACCTGCCCGGTTTAAACAACGGAGAGCAGGCGCTGGAGTTTATGTTGTTCCTCTGTTTATTAAAAACGGATGGGAGCACTTGACAGAAAAATCAAACTTCTGGTCATGGCTCATTAATCTCTGTTGTATCTGTCAGATATGTGTGTCTAGAGTTTCAACAAGGCTCTAGAATCGAGATTACTGCTGAGCTCTGTTGTTTTCTCTAATTTTGACTGAGGGGAAATGCTGCCAATCACCCAAGGCCAGAGGGGAGCAGAGGGCCACCGCTGCAGCCTTTTGCAGTGGGCATCTCCCCGCTCTGTGGTTTGGAACTGATTTCAGAGGCAGTGACACCTCTTCCCTCCTCACCGCAACCTGGATTTTGGCTGGCTGCCTCCCCTCCCTCTTCCCTGAAAACCAGACTCATCACTCGCCACCAAAGTGCGTCCCTGTTAAGGTGATGATGAAGACGATCTGCGGTGGCGGTGGATGCTCCTTCATCCACGGATTCTGCTCTCGCACACAAAAGTGTTAATCGCATTAATCCACTGAAGACAGTGGAGCTCCTCCAGTGTAAAACCAGGGTAAGTGATGGGCTCAGCAGGCCCAGAGTAGGCTCAGCAGGACTGAGACGAATATGGTATGAAACAATTAGCTGCAGATGGTATAGGAATCTTGTTTTCTGGAAATACAGATTTTGCCTGGAGATCTTTCTATATATATTGGATTTGTCAAACTGATAATGACTTGAACATTTGGAGAGAGAGGATAACCCACCGCAGGGCCAGATGCAGCTGTGATGGGGAGGATGGAGGACGTGTATTAGCCCCAAAACGTGGCTGTCTCCCCGTCATGTCAACACGCCAATCCATGGCGGTGGGAGGATGGCCGAGGCCCTGAGCAGAGCCAGGCAGGGGAGCTCACCCGCTGCCTCCCCCTGTGCCGTTGCTTTCTGTATTTGCTTTGGACGTTGCTCATTTCATTTGCTCATTCTTTTCTTCCCCGCTTCCTTCCTTTTTTAATTACCAGTGACGCTGTTCTCAGAGCTAGCAAAACTGCCAGGCACTTTGAGGACGAGGCGCAAGATTTAGCTGCTGCTTCACCTGAGTGCAAAACAGAGGAGGCAGTTGCGAACGGAGGTTTCCAGCTCCGTCAGCCAGAGGACAGGCTGGGGACTCCTTTCAATCCTGATGCTGCTAGCAAGGGTTCTTCTTCAGGCACGAACAGTGGATTCTTGCAGCACAAATACAGACACAGAAAAATGACAAAGAAGATCTGATGTTTTACAACTGCAGGTACACCACAGGCAGGCAGCCCGACCCTTACTGCTCACAAACTGTAAATGGCAATAGCGGGACTGTGTAGAAGGCGCATTTGCCAGCTCCCTTCTCAATGAAACACATGGAGTTTCCCTCGAGGGGATGTCTCTCCTGCCTGCCAAAGCCTGTCCTCAAGATCAGCCTTGCCCGCTGCGCCAACTGCAGGCTTGCAGGCATGGCTGCCGCATGGTGCTTCGGATCATATGGAAAGCCATATTCCCGGGGATGCCCCGGCGTGCTGGAGAGCCTGCCTGCACGGCAGTCTGCTGGACCGTGGGCAGGCAGCAGGCAAATGGCAAAAAGCAGAGCTTACCCTTCTCCGTGCTGCAGCGCGCTGTTTCCCATAAGCGCAGGCATAGCCCTGCGTTTCAACCACAGCAGAGCTTGCCCATGCAGAACACTTCCCAAGACCATTTTGAAGACCAGATTTATAAAGTTTGACCTATTAAGAAACAGAATGCCCTATTAGATCTTAATGGACAGGGTGAATCCAGCCACTTGCTAATCTACCTGCAAAGTGGTGGACTCCTCTAATCCCAAGAGTAAATTCCCGTTGTCATAATGTTAGCTCCTATCGCTTAGAATATTTTTCCAGTGGGGTTTTAGGAATCTGGATTATTGGGCCTCTTGATCTGTTCATTCGTGCAGACATGTGAGCAGCTATACTAGCTGGTATAACTTGCTGTTGCTCAGAGAAGCCTGTGCAGCTATATATATATTTGCAGCATTTCTGAAGCTTCTCTGTACTTAACACTTAATTTTTTTCAATAAAGCGTAAGTGACGTAGGAGCCATTCTCAACAGTCACATCAGCACTTAAGCCCAGATCCTTTAAGCTATTCAAGTACTTAGATATATCTACCTCAGTGGAAGTGTTTCAGACACCTCGGCGGGTTAGACGAGTAGCTTCCACTGAAATCTGCCCCCAGTTCCAGCTTCCCCTCGGTTGCTTAAGTTGTTCCTTTGGGATTTAGATACTGAGGTGACAGGTACCTAAGATACACAATAGCTGGATGACATGCATAAGGTAAAGATGGGTGCTTGAACACTGTGGGATGCAGGATCATCCTTAGCTGAGTGACAGCTCAGGAAAAGGCCATGTGGCCCTCCTTGGCATCTCCTGGCCACCAATAGCCCTGGAGTAAAATTGTCAGGCAGAAAGTAGACAGGGGCTCTTGAGGGCATGAAATTTCTTGTGCTGATACAGAAAGCATGGCACAGGGAAAATCTCCACACTAGTCAGCTTTTTGGGAGCCGAGCCATAGCAGTGAGCCTCTCCACAGGGAGCACGGCAGGTCAGCTTGGACATAACTGGGAGCAGAAAAGGGACAGGCACATCAAGCCGACAGAAATACTGGTTTGTTTCATTGAAATAGAGAGTGGGGGCATTTTTAACAGCAACCTGTGAGGGAGCTGGCCTCTGTCATCCAAAAAGCTGATGCAACTGCTGTCAGGCAGGCAATAGCTGAACATCCTTGTTGGGCTGTATCACTTCCTGACTCTGTTCCTTGGTCAAACAAAGCCACAAACTATGAACCCAGGATTTGTTAGCTTCTTCCATCCTTTTGCATGCTAGCTTTTTTTCCAGGAGATATAGAGAAACCTGAGTTCACATACCCACTCCAACTCCACTCCTATCTCCAGGACACAGAAGATACAGGAGACCTTGTTGTCCCTTACTGCATGGTGTGGCAGCAGCACTCCTTTTCTTCTTGAAAAGACTTTGTGTCTCCCTGAAGAGAATCACAGAATGGTTTGGGTTGGAAGGGACCTTTAAAGGTCATCTAGTCCAACCCCCCTGCAATGAGAAGCCAGGAAATTCCCTTGGGTGATGTCATTTGGTGCTGCTGTGTACCACAAATACCATTTTTAAGTTGCCACCATGTCCTTTGCCTTCACAGTTTCCTTTCTGCTCTCTATTGTTGGTCATTTCTTTGCATGCATCTGTTACTTGAACAAAATAAAATGTTGTTTTCAAGTGTGTAAATACACAAAAAGAAGTTACTGGTAGTTTGCTGGGCAGGTCAGTGGAAAGCAATTACTAATGTTTTTATGCTAGCAAAATATGGCTGAAGATGTTATCTGCTTTGAACTGCAAAACCAGAAAGTACTGCAAACCCTTTTGTTATATGAGACAATGCGTCACTGAATAAAGAATCTGTTTATGAAGGGAAAGCTAAAAAAGCCCAATGATATTATATTCAGTTACACTGAAACTGCAGCCTTTCCCTCTGCATCTCTGCTTCTACCATCAGCCATACAAAGCCCTTCTTCTTACCACAGAATATATCAACTGCAGGTCTCCAGTTAACTCATGTGTGAAATGTGCTTGATACCAAATGAATGGATGATCATAAAAACAGCGTTCCTTTTTCCTGGAAACAAAAACCAGTGGTGATACATATTGCTTCTGTTTTCAGCCAAAGACTATAGTACCA
Organism: Charadrius vociferus; assembly: GCF_000708025.1. Taxonomy (NCBI): domain Eukaryota; kingdom Metazoa; phylum Chordata; class Aves; order Charadriiformes; family Charadriidae; genus Charadrius; species Charadrius vociferus. The sequence goes on along the minus strand of NW_009647874.1, from coordinate 1,958,355 downwards.
GATGGCTAACACAACCGTAACAGCTAGCTGCATCTGGATTAAAAAGTTTGGATGGTGTGAGCTAATCTTTAAAAAATGCCAGATAACTTTTATCTCTTTAAATCATGTTACTGCTCAGTGTATTTCCTGCTCACGCCAATCTAGCACTGCTCAAACATGCCTCAGACATGTTCATTAAGCATCATTAAACTGAACAAAAGGCTAGTAACTATCTTTGTCAAGTCAGAGGTCAGCTTTCGGGATATAATCCAAGATCCACTGAAGGCAAGGGAAGATGTCTCACTGATTTCTGTGGCCTTTTAGCTAGGAGCCTAGTGGTTATTACCCCTCGTCTGCATCTATTAGGGATGCAGATGAAACTTGTACTGGTTAAGGAAAAGAACAGAGAAGACAACTCATCTCTGGATAAAATGATTTGGCTTTTCATACTTAAATGTACTTTTTCCCATGAAAGCAAAGATGTTTGGGTAACAATGTTTGGCTAGCTATGTAACCTGAATACTGAACAGACGGAGAAGAAATATAACTTTTCTCTCTATATGATTATGAGATACCCGAAACAATAATTTGTAGGGAGGCCCTGGGCTTAGCTACAGATGCTTGCACTGCAACAGTCAGATATTGTTTCAAATGACTTTTAACGCAATATCTTTCAGAATCAGCTAGAAAAGAAATTCATACACTGTTGGATGGGAGAGTTGTTGGCAAGGGCTTTGAAGAAGAAAGAATTTTGATTTTGTGAACAGCAAGACCTAAATCTGTGGCTGATGGACTAGGTACAGAGGACATGGTTATTTCTCTCCAGAGACTGTGGCACGCTACCAAACAAGATTCTGAGTGCTAGCTCTTGGGTTGGCTTTGCTTTTCTTTTCGCTCCCATTTTCTTTCCTGTAATGGTAGCAGTGTAGCTTAAAAATTCCACCATTTCCCACCTGAATCTTTGCCACAGTGTCTCAGACATTCAATGGGAAGAGTCTCACACTCAGTGTTTCGTGATGTCAAAATGTCACAAGCATTTAAGTATTTTTGATGCGGGAACATCTACAGAACTGCATGACTCACTCAACCAGGACAGAAAAGAGAACAGCCTTGCAATGCCTTATGCCGTTTCTTGAATGTTGGCTATCTTAATGGGGTCAGCAGCGACATTTGTCTTGAAAGCCATCCAGTAAGGAGGGAAGTTCTCACACGGTCTTCCTCACAGATGGCGAGACCTGCCAGCAGTTTTACAGCTCTGCAGCTGTACGGGCATACCTGCTGGAAGGCTGCCCGAGTGATACAACCAACACGTGCGTCAAAAACCCCCGACGCCGCTGGTGGGTTCCTTTGTTTAATCTTCTTCCAGCAAACAAAAAGTGACTTGGCTTCAAAACAATGGGAGGGAGGGAGAAAAATAAGGGGCGAGGGTGCTACTGAAAGATTTAGTTAAAGTCTATTCTTCTCTGGTATTTCTCAGAGTAGGGGTCAATGGTTTAAGTACAACAGGCTTGATTCACTGCCTGGATGAAGCAGATGGGGCAGACCGCCAGGCAGCGGCTTCCAAATAAAAGATGCAGAGGGCAGCTTTAACTTTTCTCGCAAACCAAAGGGCCATTATAATAGTGAGAAAGTGGGACCTGACCCTACTCAGCCTGCACTTCCATCTGCTCCCGGGAATTCTTCGTGCAGCAGTTTGTGTCAGAAGGGCCAGCTGAACCGGCCCTCTGCTCCTCTGCCAGCGGCCTGGAGATCCAGTATAGGAACCAGCAGACACTTCCCACACAGGTGAGGACAGCGATTGCCTAATACCATCCAGCCCCTGGTTGTCTTATACTCTCACCTGGAGCCCACATTATACTGCAAGATGAGGTGCTGCACCAGCAAATCACAAAAGATGCTCTTGCCTAAGGGAGGAGACAGTCTAAGTGTGAAACTAGAGACATCAGTCGAAAGACAGACATTGATAGGGAAACACAAAGAAGGAGTGAGCTGACGTTGTTCAGCATCGTGGTCAGGAGCCAGGTGCCCAATTGCTGTTATGTGTGTTGCAGGCATCACCACGATGCTTTCAAAGCAGGGAATGAGCTGATGAGGAATGAGTTCCCCCCAAGAGAAGGCTTGAGCGAAAGGGTGAAAGTGCTTATTTGGAAGTGTGGTAAGTGGGCAGTAACTGTAGTTTAATCGGACAATTAGACGCAAGAATCAAAATAATGGCAGTGCTGATAGGTCAAGTAGGAATAGACAGTGAAGATCCAGGAAAATGGAAATATGCAGTTCATATCAGTTGCAATACAGGAACCAAGACAGGAACCAGAAGAGAGAAGCAAAAAGATACAGTCAAGCTGCAGTCTAAAAGGATTATTTTTTCAGTAGAAGCCCAAATATATTTCAGTGGCACTCAGCTTTCCATGATTTGACTGTGGTGCTTGCACAACTATTATTCAAGACACCTTTCCCTTCTCAAACCTGGAAGATACCCTAAGAAAACCCTCAGTGACCTGATAGAGGAGTACCTGGAATTAATATGCAAAGACAGCTACTTCTTATTGAAGTTTTTAGCATCAGTGGTCTCTGAGAATCACCATTGGTCTACAGAGGAGTCTATGTTATGTACCTTTTCTAGATTTTTAGAGACGCTGACTTTGAGCTACTAGCCACCCATGTTGTTTCCCAAGCATCTCTACAGCACAGCATAACCATAACAACAAGCAGATCTGATGAAAGGGCACTGTACACATTTCTACCCCATGTATGGAAAAGTGTGAATACATTTTTCCATGTCTCTTTGGGCACATATATTATTAGACAGATAGCCTGACAGACAAATAGATAAAAACAAACCATTCCACATATTGTATGTCCAGAATATTCTACTGTCAGTACTTACCGGTATTCCCATAATAACATTTTTTTTATTTGCTGATTCATAACTTTTTCAGTTCTTTCACTTGTTTCTTGAACAAGCCCAGCATAACTGCCTTTCATATGTCCAACATCTAACAATGCCTTTGCTTTCAGCCATGAAGTTTCCTAGACACCAAAACAAAGCATTCTTCTCATACATCACAAGCTAGGCAGTTGGTTCCCACATAGTTCCATGCTCTGCTAATCCAGAAGAGAACTACACTTGTCCAAGTCCAAAGGGATTCTAATTTGGGGCTCCTTTTTTCCATGGGAGTTATGTACGGACCAAACCATAGATATTCAGCCATGATGTAGAAAAAAGTGCAACCAACATATACAGGGCTAGGAAAAGAGAACAATGATGGAGCAGTCTGATTCTGAGGTCCAGGGACAACAGGGATCCCATGAGTGTGAAGTCGTCACTTCTGTCTTCTGCCCTACCCCTGCACCTTATCATCAGCACGTAATTCTTCAGTTATCCCTGGGTTGTTTTAATGAAACATTGACTATTTTGTCTTCAATTGACTTTGAAGAACTGGCTCAGAACATATGGGTGACTGATAATAAGCCATAACTATAAAAGCAATGAAAAATGCAGAAGGCGCTAGTTGTGCAATATAGTCCCATGAACATATCACACCAGAAATCCTAATTCTGCAATTTCCGGACGTAAATTTAACCATAGAGTCTTCACATTACATTAAAAGTCCTCTTTGTATATAACACCCAGGGTGGGGTCAGCAACTATAGCAGGAACTGAAACGTGGGCTTCTGGGCTTAGTGACTTTAACCTCTGCTGCCTGACCTTAAAGATGCCAGTCAGGAGAGACAGAGAGTGCAAGCGTGGGTTACGGTAGCATATTCTTTCGTTGTCTGCTACTCACACCCTTATTTTCACAGCAGAAAAGGAAGATCAACAGGCCTGAAGGAAATTGGATGCAAGTGTTCCTGGACTCAAAATAATAAGGCTTATTTTGAGTATTAAGACACGTATGCATACACGGGGGTTGGTTGTGAGGAAAAGAAAAATACTCAGCATGGGTGTTAAGGAGAGAAAAACAGTGTCTGCTTTGATGGTTAGTATTTGGTGCCCTCTTCTGCACCCATCCATATTTTTAAAGTTCTTTAGAATCAGGAGAAGAGCATCTGTCTGTCATTCATTTCTACATAGTGGTGCTTTGCTTCTAGGGGCAAGGGTCATCCTAGCAGATGTCAGCCATCGTGGTGATGGGAAAAGTAGAATCTTTTTTTAGGTGAGAGGAACGAGTTTGTTAACAGAGAATAAAAGGCTGTGAATAGAAATTAAAAAATATTTAACTGAGATTTCATTTATGACATCTAAATTATTGTATTAATAAAAGTAGATTGTATTTTGATTGTGACTGAATAAGAAACATACCATGTGTATAAGGTATATAATCAGTTTAATCACATGCTGATCCCAGGACAATCTCATCCCAACATTTTACGAAATTACAAATAACATATAGTGCACACAATTCTTCATAGTAATTTAAATGTCACTTTGCTAAATGAACTTGAAGACAGATTTGCACTTCTTGAATACAGAATCATTCCAATATTAATTTCTATTTTTTCCATTACTGAAAGATAATTTTATGCTAGAATTTCAAATACTTAAATCCAAAAGGTTCAGTAATTCTGCTCTCAGCTTTTAAGTTTCAGCAGTACCAAATTCAATTGGAAAGCTTGCTAACTACCTTTATCCTTCTTCCTTGAACCTTACTTTATCTGCAGATGCACAAAGCATTGCAAACGTCTTACAGCAGTTCTCTACCAGTCTGCCACAGCTGAGGCAGCTCTTGTTTCCTGCAGGATCATTCGTTTATTTTGAAGAGGGATGATACAGAGGTTATCACTGTGCAAACTCAAAGCTCCTCCACTGAGAACCGAAGAGAGCTGTATCTAAATCATAGATGTTATGAACATGACGAGCCTCAGGTTCCAGTACGGCAGTCCACCTGAGCCCCTGACCCAGGGCAGGGTTGCTCAGAAACATCATTTGAGTGAGAAGCAGAAGACTGAGGTCTGGTTTTACCCCTCCAGGTATGTCTCTGTTCCTGTTTATTGCTGGTTGACTTCATGAGAAGAAATCCACTTGACATTTTAAGATTTACTTTCTTGGATACATAGGTTCGAGCAGCTGCTGCTAACCTCCCCTACAGTTTTGAAGCCAGTTTGTTTTCAGTCAAGCTAAACCTTAGAGCCAAAACTGTCAAACTTGGGTGACTACATTCCACATAGAGACATAAAAGCAATTGGCCGGATTTTTGAGGATGGAAAACACTCAGAGTGTGCATCAACTCCGCACCTCCAAAACTCAGGCCATTCATTTAAGTGAGCAAATATGTATTTAGATTCCCAAACATCGATTCCTATTTGGAAACGCTGGCTAGTATTTTCGATTTCCTTCAACAATGAACTGCCATGCTTACTAACCTGTCCTGCAAACTGTTATCTTCATTCCTGTTTTTTCTAACTCTGGAGGAGGGAAGATATGTCTTTGCTGTAATTACTAAGTTTTATACATAGAGGATAGGTAGAACGGGGTGTATCATAGAACAAGGCTCAGGAAAATATGCAGACAGCCACTCTGAGCAGGCACCTGACCTCAAAAGCATGCGCAGACTGGGGGCACCCAGGCGAGCTCATCCCGAATCCGACATGTTGTTGTCACTAAGCAGATCTGAGCAATACACGGAGTCTTGCTATACTAGAAGACTGGCGTCTTACTGTGCAGTACTGCAAATCCCCAATGCAGGAACGTCTCTGCAAAGCTAACTTCAGCTTAAATGTTGCCCAAGTTTAGCTCATACATAGGATCCTAACTTCAGGATGGTGAAGCCTGTAGCGCTAACTGGCTGGCCCACTAATGGATGCAGTCTAACAATCGATCTCCCTGTAGCAGGGACATATGTTTGCTCCATGGGAAAACTTCAAGGATATACAGTCCTTCAGTGCCTTCTGCTCATCTAAAGAGGTCAGCCTTTTCTTATAAGCAATTAACTGGGGATGCTTTGTTTTGTTTTGTTTTGCAGCTCGCTCCAGTAAAGAAATCCATAGGATGCCCATCCACAACTCTTAGCATTACATACAAGCATAGCGTGGACAAAACAAACTCAAGTGTTATTTCACAGTGTGGTTGCTTTCATGCAAACAGAGCTAATACAAACAGAGTAATTCAAGCATGGATAATTCATGTTAACTCTTCACTGAAGACACATCCATCAGTGGTGCACAGGAAGTGATTTTACCCTTGCTTTGTTTTCACTTAGGTCGCTAATTAAGAGAAGTTAATCTAAACAAGTTTGAACTGGATTCAAAGTGTCAGCCTCAGGGATTTTTTTCTAGTTTACATAGATCAAATAAAATTAATTGATGTAAACTTTTGGAACTTTTCTAGTGAGGACAAGATCAAGTGCAAATATAAGCAGTGACTGCAAAAAATAGATTCCAGAGCTTACAGCACCTCTTTTTGTGATGTCTTATACTTTTATATCATATGTCCATCTGCAGCTAAGTGGAGCTGGCCATCCAACAAAGGGATCAGTCAGGTCACTGAAATATGGAGTTGCCCTTTGCTTGTATTTGGATAACTCTGATGGATAAAACATTGTTCAACATTATTCAGAAATGACATCAAACATTTTGCCTCCATACACAAAAAATTGCAGTCTAGACTGAGAGGAGGCTTTCAGCATCCTTGTTTTCTTTTCAATTTTGCAAAAAATTCTCTTTGAATTCATTATTAAATGAAGGCATTTAAAAATACTAAACCAAAGCTGCACTTCAAACTCAAACAAGGATGAAGTACCAGCGGAAAGAGGAAGGACATTTTCCCCCTTTTACTGCTGTACCTACAGTTTTTGAAGGTGATTAACTGTTGTATGCTCTAATATTAAAAGGATTTTTAAATGGCATTTTATTGGGAGAATTCCTGATTTAAAGAGGTGCTTCAGGAAGTAATCAGCTGTTTTACTATGCTGTTGAGATAGCTATCTCTCTGCCACTGTAAGCTCAAGTAATATTCATATCAGTATAAGCAATGTTATGGCATACAATCTCAGAATAAACTGTGTGGAAAGTGGCTTCCAACATTGCATCATCTACATAGTAAAAATATATGCCATTAATAGAATGTACTTACAAAGACAACAAACAAATATCGCGGGTAGGCTGCCTAGGAGAAACAGGCTTTATCACTGTGCCATCATCCTATTCCTCTAACCTAATATAATGAAAGTAACTTTGATGAGTCAGTTAAGAACACAATTGCAGAATAAAAACACTTGGGTCTTCTTTTTCTGTGTCAGTCTACGAACATCGGAACAGCTACCTCAGCCTTTAAACTGCTTGCCTTGTGTCACACTGCATCAACCAAAATAAGCACAGGGACTTGTGCTAGATAGAAATCTGTTCTTTAAAAAGGAGGAGTCTGGCAGGGGGTGAATTTCAGAGGAGTTTCCCCAAGTTTGGAAAGGTGGTTAACACACCCCTGAACTGATTGGTGTACTCAGACTTTTTTTTTTGTTTCAGTCTGTCCTTACGGATTTCAGAAGCTAGTTGTTCTACCAGGACTGACAACAAGGCTCTGAAAAAGCCCCTTTTTAACTCTAAACATCACCTAATACATCCAGAACCTAAAAGCTCTAGCAATGTGCTCAGTCCAAAGGTCATGAGGAAACCATTGTGACGTGCTACCTAAGGTGGCTCAGCACTGATGAAAACACCATTGGTTCCTGAGGAGAAACAGCTTAATTCATCTTATTCTAAATCTATAGTATGCCACTTCAACATACTAATGAAAGGATTGAGCCTAAGAGCCAAAGTGTCTAGTAGCTGTATCCTGAGAAAATAACTCAGATCTCGTCTGAATAGGATGAGCTCTGGAAGTGTGTGCTGCCACCCAGCTCCCCACAGATCAGGGCAAATGTCACCTCACCTGGTGTTAACCACCTCTGCATCTCAAGGCAGTCATCCCCTTCTAAGCCCAGGCCACCCAGCCTGCCGCATAAGAAGAACATCTCCCAGCAGAGGCAATACCTGCGCACAGTGACCTCAGTGTCATCATGAGAGGGAACCTTAAAGTCGGTAGAGGTTTTCTCCTAAATATGCCTGAAGCCAGGGCAAAGAAGATCACACTCCTTGGCCTATGTCTACTTCAGCAGAGGGCAGGAGAGAAGTAGGCAGAAGGCAAGGAAGATCTGGAGTGGGATGGAGAAGGAAGGAAAGAAGAGTGCCTGAAGGAACTAGGGAAGGAAGCACCACTCTTTGCCATGCAAACCGCAGGACTGCATTTGGTGGGTTTGGTTCTGCTAGTACTCATCGTCTAGCAGAGCAGCAGGCAACTTAAACCTTGGCTGCATATGGGGGCTGAAGCAATGTCAGGTTACGCCACGGTGCCCTGCTACACTGCATGCAGTCCTGACAGAAGGGTTCACCCGAGACCTGCTACACCATTCTAGAAGCTGCTACTGGCTTCAGTGACACAAGTGATTCTTGGGACTCGTTACTGAGCCAGTCTCCAGGGCTATATACTAACAAATTAAACAGTGTCAGGGAAAGTTCCTGGGCAGCAGAAGTCCATCAGCTGTACTGTACAATTACACTGTTAGAATAGTTCCAGACACAGCTTTGGTCTGCAAAGAGGACTTTGCCAAGCATAGTTCAAGAATTAGTACAGCCCTGGCACCACTTCCAGCAGGTGGTTTGGATGTGGCTGCCCTTTGCTGAAGGGTAAGAGCTTTATTAATATAGTTGCAAGCCACTTTGTGACAGTTGGCCTCAGTGCCAGAACAGGGCTCCAGGGTGCTTCACCTATCACCAAACGTAGCCTAAGCGCCTGCCAACTGAAGACGTACTCAGCCTCTGCAGAAATTCAGGACCAGATGTGAGACGTTGTTCCCCAAAGGTCTGGAGATCCTGAGAGGGTGGATGATGAGCCAGACCACTTCACTCACCCTCAGAACTCCAGGCCACTCTTTGACATGCCTCTGGAGAGAAATACCTCATCTGTGTGCATGCTGTTAGCCTGAGGTACATTTGTTGATGAAAGTGAGGTAAACATTGCTTTTGCTGGTACCAGAAATGGAAATGGAAGCACCACAGAGCATGGGATTGCTGCTGTTATAGGCAATATGAAAATGAAAAGGATTATACATCTTCCCACTTAGGTGTTCATTTCCATAGCTGTAATTTTCAGGTGAAAGGATATGCCCTGCTGCAGTCTTAACTTCCAGTAAACACAGATATAGTTGCTAATAAATATATACTGGGGCCCATAGAAAGTACAAATCATGTGACTTACTACTATTCAATAAACCTCCCAGATTCCTTTTATTTAATTAATCAATGCATAGGGAGATTTTTATTTTAACATCAAGTCACTCCTTAACTATTAGAGCTCACTCCCTGGAGAGAAATATCCCCAATTATCATAATTATCATATAGTTCAGCTTCTGCAAAGTTTATATTATGCATTTAACTTTTGGCATCATAAAATGTGAAGTGCAAGGTACACATGATGTGCCTTCCTGCACAACTTAACAGTAGCATTACCTACTTCCTAGCTTGCCTAGCACTTTTTGTGCTTCTGACATGGAATTATGCAAACATGAGCCATTCTTCTTTGTTACCAAAGTAAAAGAAAGCATTTGTTTGCTTCAAAAACCCTTGCTATAAACCATTCTTCCATTATAGTAACCATTCAAAAACTGTATACTCAATTTTTAGAAAAATTCCTAATGAAATTCCTGAAATCATCATAACAAGTTAGTTTGTGAACTTTTCTTTGAGGGCTGGCGTATAAAAACTTCACATTCATTCAACTTGTCTGACTTTATTCTCATTTATTTTTAATAGGTAGGAGCTACCTGTGTTACAATGGCACTGACATACCAGGACTGCTCCCAGCAATGATAATGTATTAGATGCTTTCCAAGAAAGAATGGTGTCTCTGCAGCTTCTAAATGGTAGCGTACTTGGCAAATGAGTTATTCAGGAAATCCACTTTCTGAATATACTTATTCTCCTGGGGTTTCTTCGGAAGTTTTTCTAGATGTTTACTTGAGGAAAGATCAGAATAGAAAATTGTTGGAAATTTAAAGATAATCTTGCCACTTGAAACATTGGATTGCATTTTAAAATTGAATATAATTAATCTGTATTTTGCACTTTCAATATTAGATGCTTTCAAGCTCTGGTTAAGCAACCTAAGGATGTATTTAAGAAAATGTTTTGGTGCATTTATGAACAAGAGCTTTTATCCTCAGTTTTGTTTATTTAGGTGTTTTGGACACACACCATAGCTTCCTTTCTGCCATATGCTTCTGTCCCACCATCATCCGTTTGTTTTCACTCCTAAATATATATTTGGAATTGTCACTTAAGAGAAAGCCTATTTCGTCAATGTCCTTCTGTGTTCTACTTCACTCAGATCTTTTTCTTTTATTTCTATATCTTCACCTTCATTTATTTAAATATTGACTTAGAAATTCTTTAAATCTTAGCTAAGAAAAAAGACAGACATCTTTACCGGTTTGTGTTAGAATCACTCATAATATACTATTTATGCCATTGCAATAAAAGAAATTTAAAAAACAGATTTTAATCTAAATCAAGAAAATCTACCACAAATAGCTTGTTAGCAGAGAGTGAGAACATTGCTGTGGCACAAAAGTTTCTAGATATTTCCAAAGACAAGTAAAACAATGAGATAGTGGTATTAAAAGGAAGAATCTTCAGCTATGGAATATGGAGGAAGGTTCAAGAATGTGGACTCACTTGGAGCTACCCAAAATATTAACATATTCCAACAATAATGTTTTTATAGATTAAAATCATAAGTATAACAGGCAGTCTAAGGAGAAGTTATTTGGAGAAGATGAACCATCTTCCTATAAAATTGGTTTTGATTCTTTGAAAACATTTGGCTTTCATCTGCTAAAAATTATAAAACAAGCACAGAACAGGTACAAAAGAGAATATTAATTACTCATTTTATTCTTGTCTTTGATTTATGGATATGATCTTATTTGTGTTAGCATAAACTAACACTATATATGTCAGTGTAAACAGTATATTTTTAAGTAGAAAGAAGGCATTTCACTGCCCACTCTCTTTTACGGCTTCTCTTTTGGGTCAGCCTGTTCAGATATCTTTAGTAGGATTCAAAGAGGCTGCAAGTTGCATATATGTAACTTCAAAGTGTAAATCAACTATTTATTGACCAGCAGCCACAAAAGGTAGGACTTAACATTTAAGCATTAGTGTGCTCACCACCCTCACAAGGCACCTGGTGACTCTCTGCTGGCCAGGCAGGCAACAGTCACCTGGGCAAAGGCTGACCTCCAGGGCTCCTGAGGATGGTCACTGAGTGCGCCACAACTGCTGTCCTCCATCGCGCGCTGAAAGTCCCTGGAATGAAAAAAATCCATTAATTGATCCTGGAAATGCTTAGGACTTGGTTTTGAAATCCCTTCTTGGGGTGAACGATGTTTAATAGTGTGCCCTTAATGGTAACAGCTTTGTTCACCAGGTAAGAAGTTCTTTAAATAAATATGGCAGCAGAATTTTGGCCTTGGCTCAGTTCTGAAAAGAATTTCAAGGGACAGAAACCCCCCACCTTTGCAAATATATTCAGTTACTCTCTGCCTTCATTGACAGCATCTGTTTTCTCCCAAAGAAGATCACTGTTCTTCAGTTTCTGTTCGCAGTTCAGGTTCAGGCTCTTCAAGGTCAAAAAATGCAGTGCTATTTATGTTCAATTTTGTTATAATCTTCCACTCTACATTTCCATTAATTTGTTTCATTGACCTTAAATTTGACTTCAAAAGATTCCTAAATTTTACATTTTTCTGAATACCATATTTCCTACCACTAACTGCAGTGCAATTACTCAGTGATAATGCAAGCTGTTCTATGCATTCTAACAGCTAAAACATACATTACCATCATCTAGAATTAAACCTTAACTGAGAGATTTACTGAATATTGCAAAGAACATTTGAGAATCTGTGACGGTCACCTAATATTTGAAAAGAGAAGACTCACTCAGATATGTTGATTCATTTTGCCAGATTTGTTCTACTACAGGAGTGAAGAGCAAAACATTTACGACCTGCTTTCCAGCGTGAAGATGAGAAGATGAAAATTTGTTTTCTCTGACAAATTTCAAACAATTCCAATTTTGTACATCAAATATTTGCATTAATCTGAGAAAAAAATCTGAAGACCAATGTGTGTTTGCGAACATCCTCAAAATAATTAGAAGGTCCTTGACTATAATATGCTGGCAGAGTGTAAAAACCTATTTCAATAAACCTAAATAAACAATTTAAAGTGACAATTAAACTACATATCATTTGCAGAAAATTTAAAACTGAAAAAGGCAAAACAAATTTTGTTTCCCCGAGCCTGGTCCTTATTGTGAGGCCTACTGTTTGCAAGCTCCAGTTAGGTGTTAAAAAATTGACCTGAGCACTATCCTGAGTGTACTTTACCAAATAATTCCTCATTTAATTTCACCTTCTTCAGTGTATTGTCCATTGGATGAAATGGCACAGGGACAAACCCCGCACCAGAAAGCTTTCTTATTTATAACTAAACTACCTATCTGTATTTCTCTAAACACTCTATCAGGTTGAGTAAGAGATATCATTATCAGGTCAAGATGAAGGAATAGCCTGACAAGATAGGAGGGAAAATGTCCATATCAAGGCAAGAATAATAGCCCTATCAAGAAAAGTGGAGGGAAAAGGATAGATCCAGGCATGTGAGCAATATCTCTGCCAGCTATATCTCTCAATCCTTTACTTACTCAGATGTCAAGAGAAAGAACTTCTAATACAGGAGAAATAACCAAACACCTAACCAAGAAAGAACTCTGTGAATACTATTCACAGGAGTAAAGTTACTCATTTATTTGAGCACTTTCAGAATCAGACCTTTTATGACAAATAGATCAAAAAGCGATATTTTTCTCCTGAAGAGCGACAACACTGGCAGTTTGTCAGGAAAGCACTTTTAAAAATCAAAGTAACCTTTCTTAATTATTCTACTCTTTAGTTCTCACACATGGAATGACAGTTGCCTGCAGTGGGATTGAAATCCAGCACTTAATGGCTGCTGGTCCCAGAACTGCTAAACACGTGGTCATCTTTTGTTCTCCTATTTTAGCAGAATGAAAATCCAAGGAAAATGAGCATATAAAAGCCATCTAGACAAGATTTGATCCAGCAGCCACAAGATCAGTGTCATAGCTTCCGTAAAATCGGGCAAATCAGATCAGCAAGGTCAAGCCTGTATAGGTAGGAACAGTAAGGTACGGAGCTGTCCCTGTAGTATACCAAAGAGCAAAATACCAAATGATGTCATCTACTGTGGACAAGTAAGTTAGACTTGCCCTCAAGTTCTGGTTCAGTGCTAGATTTATTGGAATGTAGAGGCAAGGGTGCTGATAGGATAGTCACAAGAAATATAGAAGAGAGGCAAAAAGAAAAAATGCCCATCCTATTGATCCCACAAAAGAGTTACATGTAGTTGACTCCTCTCCCCTTTTATTTTTAGTGTTTGAAAGTGCAGTGTTTTATTTTGAATAGTATCACATTTTCCTTGACAACTCCACTCTCAAAAAATTTTTTTTCTGAAGGTTCCTTGCATAAAAAAAATGTATATTTCTTTCCATATTTGCTCAGATTCCAACAGAAACTCTTAATGAAACTCCTGTTTGATTATCTTTTTTTAACATATTCAGAAGAGTGGAAAACTAGAAATCACTTCACAGGGGACAGTGAAGTCCTCTCCCAAGAGATGTTTAACAAGCTTTTTCATTTTGCTTTTCTTCTATTTAAGTAAACCGAAATAATTTAATGTGATCTGTTTTAATCATATTGTATATCTAAGTACAGATTGACCTTTCCATGTAACTTTATAAACGACTGAGAAGGCTTGGCCAAAGAGACAAAACGTCTGGCATCCTTTGAAATAAGCTGGAGCCTACTTACCTCCACAAGGTTCAGCATAATTTGCTGCCAGCCAACCATGTTCAGGTGGATGGTGGCAGCACATTATAAATGATACATGACTTGTGTCATCAATAAGTAAGTAAATCAGTCAGTTTGTGACTATGCTCGCAGGAGTTGGAGATTCCTTGTCTTTTTCCCCCTAAAATTTGCAAACTTTCTCCCCTGTTTTGCCTCCCATTTTGAAACAGAAGTATCATAATCTGAGAAATACCGTTGCTTGCTGCAGATGTTCACATTTAGGCTGACATGCAGTATTAAATTCTCACATGTAAGGAGGTGATGATTCAGGCAGTTTCTACAGATACTTATAATAATCTTAATTATGTGTGCTGTTTCACGAGTTAGCTCCAGACTGCATCATCTGCCCTCATAAGTGCTTTCTTTATGGTTGAAGACAGCAGAGCAAGAGATGTCAAAACAGAGACTGCCTTTCCAACTGCAGGTCAGATGGCTGAGAAAAGAAAGCATTCAATAGTGCTTCCTACTCTTCTCCTCAGGATTATTTCTTTCAGTTGGAACTTGGCCCAAAGTGGTCAATGGCTGACAGGTTCTCCAGGTTAACATAAAATGCCTGGAGGCAAAACTGTTTTCCAGGCGCCAGCCTAACTCTTGGAGAGCAGAGTACTACTTCTGAATTCGGGTTAGCTCTTGCAATGATGTTCGAAGACTAAAGAAGCTTCCCATGCTTACCTCCCCCTCCAACCATACCCACACAGGATTATTGTGGACTAAGCTCTTCTGCTTGTGCAGCAGAAGAGGAAGGGATCTTTTCTAGGTATCACGCTGACTTGGGTGTTCAAGCGCTGGCACCCACAGGGTAGACCGTAGGTAGTGCCTTGTTGCTGCAGTAAGAGAGAAGCCAAAAAGAATGACCAGTTCTTTTCTCAGAACATCTGGGGAAGACATCTGTGCTACGTTAGATACTTGGTTTTGCTGGACACTTTATAGCCTTGACATAGATTCAATACAGGCACATGAACTGCTTGTTTCTGTAAAGAGTTCTACAGCAGAAAAATGCAGATTAATTTCTTTATTATTTGAATATAATGGTCAGAAAGTAACAGGAGTACTTGGTGATTTTTTTTTTTCTTAATCCAGATCCAATTTGTCATTCTTTCCTTGTTATTTCTGTGAAAGATGCATCGTATGTATTTCTTTAGATTTTCTATAGAAGTCCTGATGACTCAGAAGCTTCTGCTGTTACGGCTGTTTTAAAACCTGAAATCTTTTAAGTCATACTTTCTTGTGCTTCATTACTTCAGAGACTGGTCCAAAGCCTGTTAAAACAAAGTTAAAGCTTCTTTTTCAGCTCTGAATTGGCTGATATTTTGGTCATAATTTTCATTTTGAGGGGAGAAGAAATTTAATTTTAAATAACCACGTTGTCCTCTTTAGAGCCAGATTAGATTTTGGCCACGGTGACCACATCCTCATCAACATGGTCCCCTCAGCAGGAGTAGCTTAAGTGTCTGGGACCACCACAGTCTATGGGATAGCACTTGGTCATTGACCGTCATGTACCCTGTATGAATTTTAATCCAGTAGGAAAGATGTGAGGCCACAAGAAGATGCACCCCAGCCTTAAAACCAAAATGGAGCTTGCAGTCTGACAAAAATACAGATGGCGTTCACAACCTCCAGCAGCGTCCATAAACTGTACATTGGCAAATCCCTCGTGGTGTCCCAGGAGGGCATGCTCTGAGATGTATTTTCTGGTTATCTGGTGATGTAGACAGGACTTACAGTGTATACTCCCTATCTATAAATGAATCTTGAGAAGCATATACAATTTGAAAAACTACTGTTTTCCTCTATTTATTCTGAATATATGTATGTCTCTAGTACTTAGAAAAATCAATAATGAAAAGTTTATAAATCTGAACAGGTTCAGTAATGGGAATAGCAATAAATTTCCTTCTGTGTGACGAAGAGATAAAACTACTACTGCTTTGTGTCTACGCATAGGGGAGATTATTTGTGTTTGTGGTTCTATTTTGGGCTGTTCCAAGCAGCTGTGCTGTACGGGGAATGCGGCCCTAATCAGTGCTGATGTGACTTGATCAAGGTCACTTCATCTCTAGGCCAGTCCTCAGGCCTCTTTTATTTAGCTGTATAGGCACAGCTTCTGGATATAATGTCAGCTCTGACTCAAAGTTGCTGCTAGGATCAGTAATGACATTAGTCTAATTATATCGAGACAAAAAAGTCTGATGCAAACCCTAGTCTAAAGAACAGCTCTAAATGATTCTATTATTGAAATACTGAATCAGCAATAGCAACAGTGATAAACATATGGAGGCAAAGTGTATGGTAGACAAATGACAAAGACATATTACATAGTCTAAAAGCACTTGCCAACTAAAAATAGGCCCAGACACTGCATTTGGATCTCTTTGGGCTGACTCTGGCATCCATGTGGAATAAAACTATCTTCAGATGCCTCCAAATTACATCCATACAAGTTCTCTTTCTTTCTGAGAACTGTTTGTAAATTCAATGGGGGCTACTCAAGCACATAAATTATAGCAGAGCTGGAACATAACACTGCAGAAAAGAATGCTCCCCAAAATGCCTTGCAGTGCTCAATGATAACCCATAAGCTGTGGAAAAAAAAAACCCAACAAATCAACAACCCTTGCACTGTGAAGAAAAGACGAAACAGATGCGGGGCTGTGATCCAAACTGCAGTGAGGATCTGGGTAACACCTTCTTTCACGGAGAAGGAAAGCTGTAGGAAGGAACAAAACAGGAGGCACTGCTTTACAAGCAAAGATCTCCGGCTATTTTTGATTCACCTTTACTCAGTCTATGTTCAATCCAAACCCCTTTCTCTAGAAAATGAATTATGATACCTCTGTATTTTGTGTTGTCATGTAAATTTTGTTTTAATTTTATATTTGATAAATACTGTTAGAATAATGATTCTTGAAATCTCTCTCACAACAGACTTGACTGACAGCCCCCTAAGTGCTGTGCCTTTTATAGCGTAACGTAATTGACAACCCTTAGCTAGCTAGTGCATGCAGCCTACAAAATGGAGTGTGCTTGCTCCGCATTTGAAGAAAAGTAGGTGCAATGAAATACTTGTTCTTATTATTAGCTTTTTAAAATAAAATTTATGTGTTTGCATTTAAGAAAACATGAATTCTGGATATACCAGCCTCAAGCCTTTCCACAGTGATGGAAAAGATCAATGCAAAACAATTTCTATGTCAAAAAGCACACACATGCCATAAAATATCTAGAAATTACTTAACTGGAACAGTGTTAAAATACTGCTGGATTCTCTGCATTTTTAACATGCTTTTTTTTTTTTTTTTTCCAAACACATACTGATCAGCTTCTGAAACACAATGCTTTCTGTCAAGCCACCCTTCTCCCTAGCCAAAAACTCAAGTGTTTTGTTGAACACCAGACCTGGATGTTCCTATACTTCCCTGGGTCTAAAGAGAATCCAGAAAGTGCCCCTGGTCAGGGTCAGAGGAATGTTCTCAGCATGTGGATGCACTGTCTAGCATCCTCAGACTCTGACACGCAACCATGCAGTCCCTGGTCGAGCACTGGTGATTGCTGTCCCTTTTGGCACAGGTGTCCCAGAACTTCAGCCAAGAAAGGCACAGGGGAAAGAGAACAGAAAATAGTTTATGAGAAGAATAGTTCAGAATTCGAAACCAAATCTACTCTTTTACTTCTGTTTAGGGAAAACTCTAAAAAACTTAAGCATCTCTTCAGAAGTGGATGTAGATTACGGCATCCTGAGAAGTCTTAACTCTCCTACAACTATTTGCTTTGTCTTCTGATTCATGGAGTCCCACTCTCTTTGCTGCAGTTTAGCTCGTTCTGTTGCATGGCAGCAGATCCTCCTACATCCTCCATGAAGTCCTGTCCTCTTCTACTGCATAAGTTGCTTGTATGTCTAAGCTTAAGTCACTGCCTTCAGCTCATTGCAAGTCAGGAGAATTTATCAGGAAAGTATGTCTGTATATTTGCCCTGTCTTTCTACTCTTCTGTAAGCGTCTATCATTGGCCACTGGTAGAGTGAAGCCATCAGGCCCAATGGACCTTTGGTCTGACCCAGTACTGCCATCCTTGCCATCCTGTCATCTGCCTTTATGAGGCAGTGAGCTGGAGATCCATACATGTCCATCACTGCCACTGGGACATCTGTTCCTCAAGCAACTGTTTTTCATCCTATCCATACCAATAACCTGAACTCATGCTATCTACAAATCTCATCTCTGATTACAAAAGGACACTCCAAATCTCACTGCAGGACTGCCTGCGTGCAGGTCAGTAATGTAAGCAATCAGCAAATTTGGACTGAAGCTCAGCCTTAGGTTTGTGCTCAGGAATTTGCATATACTACAGATGTGCCCCTCAGGCTGTCCCCTGACCCATGCACGTGGCAGGCTCAGCCTGGCTTCCTTATTTTGCATTCAGTGATTTTTCATTTCAGAAACCTCGAGCCCCATACAGAAGCACCATTTTCTTAATGTCAGGCCATCCCTCAAAGACAGCACTCCAAAGCTTTTAGCATCCCAAATTACATGCTCACCCTCATTACCTAAGTCTCAAAACAAAACCAGGTAATGCGCTGCAGGCAACAGTCCCCAGTTCTGTGATTGCATAGAGCATGATTAGCAAGTTACACAAGTGTATGGGTAATCAGGTTCACAATTTCAACAAGTCCCCAGAGTTGAATGTTGCCCAGCTGGGCTCAAAAACGACATTCCTGCCACACGAGACTAAAGATCTGCAGAGGGCTTAGTGAAGCATCAGGGTAGTTTGCATGGATTAGGCATCTACAGTCTGTCAACTAAATGCAAAGATAGAAATAGAAGCCTTTTGACTTAATCTTGCAATAAGTAGATTAAACATGGTTTTCTTGCATTTCCCTCCACCTCTGTCTTAATAAACTTTTGACAGAGGGATGGGGATGCAGGAGGTTGAGCATGTAAATAACTTCCACTTATTTTTCTCTTACCTTGCTTGTGCTAAAAACTGATTTCGAACTGGCAAACCGAGACTTCTGCCATTCGAGCAGAACCGGCAATCCTTCCACTAGAAGGAATCTTTCTGGGACACATTAGCTGTGCCCACCACAGAAGTATATTTTCTTCAAAGCATCCCAAGCAATAACTACATGCACTCGCATTTAGCTATACAATCAGTGCAGAAACTTGTCACCCAGGTACCTCTGTGGAAGAGTCTTCCAGTGACAAGCAAGCCCAGGTTGGCAGCAGCAGGATGGCTGGGAAATATACCTGAAATTTGTGCAAAAATTTTCCACCTCGAAGGGGCAGCCATTAATTTCTAGGGACTGACCGCTCTAAAGATCTGCAGTATGACCGTTGTCATTAAATGCTGGACTCCACATATACCAAGGTCTCCATTCAGCAATTTGTGAGAACAATCTTGTAACCTCAGATTGATACCATAGGCTGTATGAAGTCTCACGTCATTGAAAACATGCTCCAAACTGCAAAAGCATTTAGGATTTTTTCACAGTGGCCACATAAGTCGAAAGATTTAGGAAGTCAAGGGAGCTGGATTTACATCAGCCAGTTTCCAAGTAGAAGTGGACGATATTTTATAGGTGGCCCTGCTCCTTGAATTTAATTGACTATTAATTATATGTGGGGAACGAAAACTGTTCACTCCAGCAGCGCTTTGTTCCTGTAGAGCTGACAGGGGTGTGGGTTAACAATTGCTCAGCATGGTGAGGACCGAGGAACTCCTCCACTGCTGAACAAAGCCAAACCGCAGGGTGACAGATGGCAGATGAGAGTCACCACAGGCCTTGAAGAGGCCGTACCATCTCTGGCTTTCCCCACCCCTTCAGGTCTGCTGGCTGCTCCAGGAGGTGGGTCAGTGGGACTGTGACCCTAACCCAAGCCCCTTTTTCTCTTTTGGAGAAACAGCTGGTAACCAAATGCCATCCCTACACACTGCGAGGATGAAAGCACGGCTGCAGTTCCCAGTGCATGGCCAGGTGTGCACAGGAGAGAGACACTCCACTGCTCTCCTTCAGTGCAGTGTTCATCGCGTTCACTCGCATGTATCCATGTCAATAAAACTACTGACATTTTCATTTTCACAGTTAGTAACTGCAAGAATAAATGCACCTTTCCAGATGGCTTCTTGACCTCCCCACATGGGTGACTTCCCTTGCCCACAGCCAGCTTTCTTATACCATCTCTTTTATATCCCAGGGAGCAAATCATACTTGTCTGCATGTGGGGAAGCAAGAGCCACCCATGAAAAAGTGGTAAGAAAAACAAACCTGGAAAAGCAGATTCACTTCCAGAATTTCCTCTCAAATAATAACTGCTCCTAAAGAGAAGGTCCCAATAAGCCTAAAGTAGAACTCTTTTTAATTATTTTTTTTTTTATTTATTTCCACTTTTCCTGTGATAGAAAACACTACTGCCAAAATCCAATCACCTCTAATGGTAAATACTATGTAACTTAGGGAAACGATGAAAACTCTTAAGGTCTCAAGGTTCAGCGTCCGGATTAAGGTCACCTTGGGAGGTGACAGCATTGATACCAAACCCCCCTGAGCAAGAGACAACCACTGCATCTCTGAAAAATGGCTTTTTGCCATGGAAAAAAACCCCAGCGCTAGGGTGGAACACGCTTTTTGCTACAACCCTCCAGAGTAGCTGTGTTGCACCAGACATGCTGCAATTTCCAACGCTGCCTGCTAAAACGGGAGTCTTGATTTTAGCCTTTTCCTTCAGAGGTGGGGTTCCCTGTGTTGTCCCAAATCTGGCTTCTTCATCTGGTGTGCAAGAGCCAATCAACACACTGAGTTAATTCCTTTATTCCAGTTCTGCGCAGAAAAAGGGTGCCAGGCGATAATTCGCAAAGCTAGCATACCTGTTAGGAAACACCTAGGGGCTTTTATACAAAAAGGTAATGAAGGAAAATCACATCAAAATAGATGATTGGTCACTTGCAATTATGTAACAAAACCCTCATTTGCACATGTCCCAACTTTTGGCTCATTACACTAAGGTGGTCTTACATTTACATATAAAATCTCTTCCTAGAGGTGTGATTTTTAGCATTAAAATTATCTAATTATCAGCTACCTCTAGGTTACCGCTTAACTTTCTATTCCGTTGGGGCTCCACGTGGAACAATGACTAATTTCAAAATTGGTTTCTTTATGTTTATGGTCTTTTTGGCTTAGGGACTTGCTATTCCCGTTGTTCTGGTTTCAGAGTAGGCCATCACACCACAGTAGCTCAATTTTGTGGATTTTTAACTCTTTTCCACGTCCGCCGGGGCAGCCTCCACCTCGGGTGACGGGCACACGCCCGGGGCCTACCGCTGACCTCGCCCCCGCTGCGACCACACGCAAGCTACAAACCACCATTACGAAAGACCAGCCTGAATTTTAACAGTGCTGACGCGTTTTACCTTTCAAAAATACATCCTGACTGCCCGCCCGCTCACCCGCCCGAAAAACGGACACGCAGCCCCCGCCGCGCCCACGGC
>NW_009647874.1:1924036-1933671 GCF_000708025.1 Charadrius vociferus | reverse complement strand
CCCGGCCGGCGGGGCTGCGGCCTACCGGGCGCCGGCGGTGGGTGCGCAGGGCTGGCGCCGAGAGGAGGCGGCGCCGCCGAGTCCGAGACAGCCCTTCCATCAGCCGAGGTCGTTTTTCTTAATGTAAAGAAAGAGGATAGTTAAGCCCTGACTTATGTATATCGCTAGAATGAACAGAGCCACGTATGGACCACAGCCAACACGGAAGTGAAGTACTTTAAGATGGTAGTATTTTAGGTTGATCATCCCGAGTTGTGTTTGACCAGCAGGTAAATAGATAGTGAAGTCTCCCAGTTCCTGCAATGTGTTTCGCAAGTGCGGTAACTTCTGATTAAACAGAATTGCCTGTTTGTTTTGAGAGATACCAGTGTTCAGCTGATTTAATTAAAAAGCTTAGCCACTCTCAGTATGGAGGACAGCCACCCTGTTTGTGTAGGGGTATTTGATACACCTGTATATATATTTAATCAGTGACCAGCAAGTGGATGAAAAGGCATGCTGGTAACACTTCCAAGTTACAAAGTAATTTAATATAATAAGGGCTGAAGAGCAGTTCCCTGACTGAACTAGACCAAACCATGCAAGACAAATGCAGTAAGGAAATGAAAGGGAATACTGGAAGGAGCAATTTGAACTGTATATTGGTTACTTCTAGATTAACTTCACTCATTAGGGATAAAAACCTGGTGCCTGTGTGGGTAGTTCTTTACACAGCACTCAGAAATACATGCACTGAAGTTGCGCAAGGAATGAGAAAGAGAATATGGCTGAAAATATTCTAACACTTGATTTTGTTCTCCATACGAATAGTTTGTGTTTCTTTGGTTATCCTGTATCAAAGATATGATCATTACAGTAGCTAAGTTTTCCTGGCTAGGCACCAGCTTGAGTTTAAGTTGAAAAGTATTTGTATCGTAAACGAGGAAATGATCTCAGGAGTCACTGTACAAGGTAAAGCTGCAAGGGGCCTTGAGAGATCGTTTGTCTGCTCCTCTCACCCCCAGAGGTGAGATCAGTACATAAGCCTATAGCTACGTATGAATCATCTGTCTGTGAACCAAAGGGTGCGAAGGGAACTAGTGGGAGGCATGGCCCAGGAAACTTAGGCGACTCTTCTTTCCATTAGTTTTAGTTAACCTGTGGAACTGTTTGATGAGGGTGTTTAGGTTACTAAGCATTTATGTGAATATAAAAAGCAACTTAAGAAACTTGGAAAAAAAATCAACTGAGGACTCTTACAAGCAAGATACCAGCATGTCTTGGAACCGTGAATTGCTGAAACTGGGGAAGTGTCTTGGGAAAATTATCCCTATTTGTTTGTCCTCTCCATGTGTCTCTGATACCAGCTAGCATTGAAGACGGAGTAATAAGTTGATGTACCCTTGTTCTGACCTGCTGCAACCATTTCTTCCATCAAGTACTTATCTGTCCTTACTGTTAGGGAACTTTTTTATGATGCCTATCCTAGAAAACCCTTGCTGGAGTTTAGTTCATTACTTCTTGTCTATCTTAGTGAGGGAAACTGTTTAATTTCTTCAGGGTTTTTTTTGTATTTGGAAGTATCACGCATTGAGAGAGGAAATAGGAGAGAAACTTTGTAATTCCATTTCCCTTAGCTTTGACTAAACAACAGGTTTAGTTTCCTGTTCTTTTAATAAACAAAACACAGATTTAGCACAATTTATAAAGAAAAAAAAAATTATCTAGCTTAGTTACTGCCAGTCACTTCCGATGTGATTGAATAGCTGTTCTCAGCAGAGGAGTTCAGAGTACCATACATGCTATTTAATGTGATTGGCTTGGGCACCTTATCTAAATCACTGTGGATGGTACAGGTACTGATATCAGAATGATCATAGCACTTCGATGACAGTCTTTCAGAACTACTAGCTTGCAAGCTTTTTCTGCAGTTGTTAACTAAGTTAGAATTGAAGAGCTTCTTAGTATTTGATAACTTGTGCCTCAAAACAACTGGATCTAAGTTCTGTTCCCCATTACGCACATCTGACACTTGCCATGTATCTATACATTTAGAGCTATCTTTTATTTCCATAGTATACAGTATAAGCAAAACTTAATACATAGATTTGGTCAAATATGTGCAGACAGTAGTTTTTCTGGGTAGGGGAGATGCAGTTTTACAGTTACCTGTCAAGAAACTTCATTTTGAGAAGTTTCTTCTGGTGAAATGCTTTGTGAAATCAGGTATAAAAAGTAGTATAAAATCACTTATGCTTATTTGCTGACACCTTGTGATACTTTCTGATGTGCTTTAAAAATGCTTCTTAAAACATAAACCTGATACTAGTTCACCTAATTAGCTTGTGAGCCCACTGAAATCTGAGATTATGTAAAT
Source organism: Charadrius vociferus (assembly GCF_000708025.1). Classification (NCBI taxonomy): domain Eukaryota; kingdom Metazoa; phylum Chordata; class Aves; order Charadriiformes; family Charadriidae; genus Charadrius; species Charadrius vociferus. Next base: position 1,931,315 of record NW_009647874.1, on the reverse strand, counting down.
ATTGTTTAAGTAAATCAATTAAAACACATTTTTGTAAAACAGCACACTAGAAAGCCAAAACTTGCCTATTGAACAAAAAGTAATTATTTAGAAACTCAGGATGGGTCCAAGTGTTTACATTCTGCACAATTGCTACATAATATATGTTTTTTCTTGTGCAACAAGTGACCAGAGGACTGCTGTTGGTATATTGTGTGTCTGCTGGATTCAGTAGCTCTAGCTGTGCCAGTCATTGGAGCAGTGGACACAGGGCACCTTTAGTCCTGCAGGCTGATGTGGTTGTACAGCTCCAGCTCTGCGTGTCCTAGTGAAGTTTTATCCCAAAGATAACTTTTTAGTACAAATTTGTTTGTGCGCTGCATGGTTTTGGAAAAGGAAATGGTTGAAGTCTGCCAGCTTATAGCATGGAAGCAGCAGAAAAATGGCACAACTGCATGTGTGCCACATCATTTGGTGTCATTTTCTATTTCTGTAATTATGTCATGTTCTAAAATGGACAACGTTTTCTCTTGAATTCAAGCCTCCTGTCCCTGTTTCCCTGTTCCTCCTGTTACAAAAGTACAGTAAGCTTAATTCCTCTGTTAGTGATACATGTTGATTTTATACCCATATAACTCCAGTGAAGCAAAATGAACAGGAGGAGTAAACAGACAGGTCCAACTTATTTCTCTTCTTGGAAAAAAATAGGCCAGAGGAGTTGAAATTGTCTGGAAATGCTTGCTTTTTTTTTTTTTTTTTTTCCCAAGGCAAATTTTAGATAAGCTGATTTTCTGTACGTTTATGGTCTTCCTGGAAAAACAGGATTTGCCAAACTGCTTTAATGCTGGCTTGCTCAGGAAGGAGTCAGGAGTGGAAGGTTAATACCAAGGAGTTGTGTCAAGAAGTAAGGCTTTCCCTTCTCCCCTGTCCTGGTGGAAGAGTCTGTTATTTCAGGAGAACTGTTAATAACCATTATTATTTAAAAAATGGTGAGGCTGCTGTCTGCAGCAATGCTTTATGAAATGTGTAAGAAGTGAATGCAAACCTCTGTGATTTCCTCTAGAAAGTAGAGGAGCATGCTTTCTTCTTTGACTGAAATGCCAGAAGCATTTAGCTGTGCTTTGCAGTTCTTGCCTGTACCACCCATGAAATAGTACTCTTATCCCAGAAGAGGTACCCAATACAATAGATACTAATTTGCATAAGAGGCTGTTTTCTAATTATGAACAGTTTGTGTGTCCAGGGACTTTTGATTAGTGACGAATTGAAACTAGGGGAGAATATGAATAGCTTCAGGGAAGGAGGACAAAAATGAGAAAATTACAATAGAAATTGACAGGAATAAGATGAAAGCAATCTTTTTTAAAGTATTCTGTTTAAAGCATAGCAGAGAGAAAGTAATTTTGGGCCAAGTAATAAGGAATCATATGTTCATTAACAAGAATTACAAATAATTAGTTACTATTAAGACAAGTAAGACAGAAGATGAATTGAATTCTTTCCCGAGGAGTGACTAGGAGAGAATAGGGAATGTGCAGAGATACTTCTGCTTTCCTTACTGCTTTGTAAGGGCATCACCAGAGCCTTGCTTGTGGAAAATGTGTACATTTAAAATTTTGATTATTTTTCTTTTAATTCTGTATGTGTCAACGTAACCTCACAGAACACGACTATGAAAAAAAAAAAAAGGAATGGGCAAACCAGGACTAGCATTGAATGTGATACATGTAAACTGTGGAGGGAACAATGCAACAACAGGTTCTTTAGCACCAAATTCTGCCTTGGAGCTATTTTTAAATCTTTTCTGGCAGAGGTATTGGTTGCTTTTCTGAGGTACATACCTTGGGGGGCATATCTTTATCTATGTCAGGTTGTAAAAGCATAGAGGGTCGCTTTCCCATCTTGTGTGACCTTGTTATTGAAAGATTACTTTACCAAACCTAAATGAACTCATAGAACCTATCCTGCAGCACAGGCAAGTGCTATACATGGGTGTAAGGCAGGACATTATAGTCTTTATGCCAAATTGAAATTGAAAGTGGGGTTGTTAGATTTTGTATATTGAAGCCTGAGACAGTCATGGACAGGTAAATTGATCGTGAATAGCTTTACATATGTGCAGCAGATGGGATGCATTGGATCAGTCCATCCTGGGCTGCCAGTGTTCAGAATACCAACCTGTGGGCTGTGTGACAGTACAAGAAAAGCTGCGTTTCATCTCCTATTCATGTAGGACTTGACCAGGTAATACAGAACACCCAAAGCCTCTAGTCACAGGAGGAGTTTGTGTAAGCTAACTCGTGTTACTAACAAAAGGCAGAAGTTCAATCTGCTTTTGTGTTTGTCTTGCAAATATTTCCATGTAATCTTGTTTTGATGAGAGGTGTGTGTTCATATCATTGTGTTTATAACTGGGTTTGAAGATTACTGTTGTATTAGTTACAGGAAGATAGCAAGTATTTTATGCTATTCATATTAGCTTAAATGAGAAGGGTAAAATCCATCAAAATGGTTAGCATGTCTAAATCGTCATCTGGAGGACACAATTCCTGTGACTTGGAGAGCGTTTAATTATTTCAAAGTAGCTTTATTCTGTTGCTCATAATAAGAACCCTAACTAGTTCACTTTGCTGTGTGTGTTTGGGTTTTAATGTTTGGCTAAAGGTAGACTGAGGCTGCAGCTCCAGTAACAGCAGAGGCAATTTAATAATTTGCTCAAAGAAATGAAGGTAAAGAGAGGACGACTCCTGTATTTCCTTGCTCCCAGTGTGTGGTTCAGCCACCTTCTCTTGTCAGCGTTGGCTCTTCTTGGAGCCTTCTCTGAATTGCTTGGACTTAATAGCTCAGCAGAGAACTGGCCACTTGTGGGGAGGAAGCAGAAATTAGTGTTCTGCCACATTTAGGGAGCTGAGCTGGCTTGCAGAAGAGTCCGAGTGCCAGCACTGGCACAGGGTTAGTGAAGGGAGTGGAGGAAAGAAGGGGTGGGCTGTGAGATGGGCTCGCTCTGCCTTTTGAAACTGCACTGTCTGTTCACAAAGCTGAGCCATGGCATGTTGAAGGGGCTGGAGAGAAGTGTTTCAGAGTACTATCTGGTGAACAGAACTGGGCATTTTTCTGATTCAAAATTATTCTTTTTCTGTCTTTGCTTTCCACACACCCTTTTTTCTTATGATTCCCTCCCTCCCCCTGCCCTCAGAAGACCATGCAAATAATCAGTTCTCATTCAGTGTGTGGAATAATTAAGCTGCAGAGGACTTTCATACTAATGTTGGAGAGACAAAATAGTACACAATATTGGCACTAGGCCAGAATTGCGACATTACAGCTCTGTCAGTGAAGTTCCTGTTTGTCTGGCAGAGAGCTTAATTGAAATTAGTCATCTTCACTACTGATCGTCTTGATAGAAAAACCCCCAAACCTGTATCCCACAAAGATCAAAAGATAACTGTCCCCTGAGTTACGACTTCTGAGCTGGAACAATGCTTAGTAGTATTTGCTGCTGAGAACTACCCTACTAGTTGTTTAATTGTTGTACCTGAGACAGTGAAGTAGCTTAAGAACCATTCTGGAACTGTGAACAAGGAAGAAGCACTCCAGAGCCTTTCCAGAGCCTTTAGCAGTATTTGTGCAGCCACATGCTTCTGAAAGCTGCTGGAGAGCTGCCCTGCAGATTCTTTTCATGCTCCATTATGGGATGGCTTTAGGTGAAGACAAAACCGCTTATTTGCTGATAGATTTTTATTTTCTTTTAAGATTGCATCTGCTGATCAGTGCTGTGTTTTGCTTTTGCTGGGTGTTCCTGACACATGATACTACATTTCTTTTCATCAGAAAAATCTTCTGAATGAATTGTAATATGTGAAAATGTTCAACTTACAGAATGTGTTTATCTGTTTATGGGCATTAAACAATTGGAAGAAAATGGTTTCATGAGTAATACTGCCTTTTCTAATTTAATACAATAATGTGTTAAATCTTGTTATAGGTATGAATGGCTTGTTATACTATTCATTTTATTTAGACTGCACTGTGCCAAAAATATAAAGTAAGTCTCTCACTTCTCTTTTTTCTTTTCTGTTTTTGTTAGACGTTAAGGCTAATCTATACCACCACAGCAGTGCAGAGGAAAAATGTAGAAGCCTCAGGACCTGAAAAGTACACGGAGGCATTTATTAAAAAACAGATTGAAGAGTTCAACCTAGGAAAGAGACATTTAGCCAACATGATGGGAGAAGATCCAGAAACTTTTACCCAAGAGGATATTGATGTAAGTACAGTTGCTCTGTTGGAGAAGTAATTTACTGTAGAGTTTCAGATATTGAAAGCACTTTACTTCAGCATGAGCCCCTCAGCTCTCTGTGAATTTTAATCAAACTGTCAGAATAAGAAAGAATGCTACTATACATTGCAAACATTGCAACTGTGACTGTGAATAGAGATTCTACCCCAGCTACCATGTGAGGTCAGACATCACAGTATAGAGCTGTATACCATATCTTGCTAAAGCGCAGTAGGTTCTTTTTAAAAGTACTAATGGATAATCCCCTTGATCTGAGGTTATAAGAGGCACTGTAAAGGTTTATGTAGCACTTCAAAACGTTTACCCACAATTTGACCTGCTGTGTATATTTAGGTCAGGTTTTCTTGTATGATACTGTGGTTGCTGGTAATGCAAATTAAATTTTATAGGATGTTTTACAACTAACACTCTGGTTTAGCTTAGGGATTTTAATATAGACGTGAATTTAAGCTCATATCAGTAGCTCGAAACATACTATTTTATTGCCATTCCCTCTGACAACTGACAGATGGGTGGCCTCTTTCTCTGTGTCATTTAGGCTCATGTATAGATATGTTCCCTTTCACTCAGAAAAATGTTTTGTTGCATGGATTTTTTTTTTTTAATGTCCCACCTGGTCTTCACTTCTGTCATTTCTGTCTTATCGCACATCAGAGGTAGGGAGGAAAAATGTCATTTGGTGACATTCACTCTTAGGTGAGGCTGTGTGAAGTCTCATGGCTGAAGCTTTCCCTGTGCAGCAGCAATGCTCTTACTATAGCCGTGGCAGCACAGTATATCAGCAGGGCCCATAGGGTAGACTTAGTAATGTGGTATGTGCCAAAAGAGAGGTGTGCATGGTTTAGTTTTTTCAGGGTGAGGAGATTGTTTGTTCCCTCTCTCGGTGGCAAAATTCTGTCAGCATAGCTGTGTCCACATAAGAGGTCTTGACAGTATGCTTATGCCAAGAAAGAACTACATCTGTAGGTGGTGATACAGGCTGATTTCAAACACATTTGACAGGCTTCAAAACTAAGTTCTGAAAACTTCTCTGAAAATAGACAGCAAACTAGAGAAGAGACACACAGTTAATGGCCTGCTGAGAAAAAGGCTGAAATGACACTTGAGTTTTATCAGGTACCAGAAAATCCATAAGGGAAGCTTGACTTCAAGTCACAAATCCGTAGGAAATTGAGCTTTGAGTACAAAGCTGTGCACTGATACTGTGACTGCTTTCATTCTGAATCGTAAATATCACTTTGCGTTTCTACAGACAAGTGCCAATGCAGAGACCCTTCCAGTCTCAGTATAGAGTGGACAAGGTCCTGTCAACAGTAAAAGCATTTGTCAAGGCCAGATGTAGGTCAGTAGTAATAGCAGACTCTTTCTTTACATTGGCTTTCTTATTTCTGTACAGACCATAGAATCTCACTTTCACATATTTTTCAGTTGTTTTTTCTTACCTTTAATGACCATTATCTTTTTGGGTTACTTTCCTGTAAAATATTCATACACAGACCTGCCACCAGAATACCTCCCATGTTAGTACAGTATGATGTTGATGCTAATAGTTCAGTTTGTTTGCCCAAAAGTTTAATGGTTGGAGAATGCATTCATCTGCAGTCTGGATTTCTTCTTTTGATAGGGCCTAGGGGGAAGGCTTGCAGACTGCAAGAGGTGGAAAATGACCACATCTAAGTAGTGGTTTCTTCTTTATGAATCTACAGCACTATCATAGTTTGCACAAAATTAGTTGAACTCCATCATTAGTAAAAGCAGATTAATTCTGGAAATTAGGTTTTACAAATGCAGCACAGTTGATAAGCATGGGACTGCTTTGCAGATTCTGTTTCTGAAAAGACGGAGAAGTAGAGCCAAGAGTGGTGTTTTGTTTGGTGTTACCAGGTATCTGTGGTACATTTGATTTCTTCATATTACATCAGGTGTTGGAAAATACTTAGAGTGTGTAATAGTGTCTGCTATGCATAAGTAAATTTCTGTTATAAAAATATAAAAGCTGCTTAAGCAGTGGCAGAAGAATTATCAAGCTTTACATTTCGAACAGTAATAATTCTTTCTGAGTGCTTATATACCTCTATGTCTTCTACTGTTAATCAGTCTGTGCAGTGTATTTCAAAAGTAGACATCACAGGATTCTGTCCTTCACTGGAGTTTTAGGTATAGTTTAATAAAAGCTAAACCTTGTGAAGTTTTAAACAGGAAAATAAGTTGACTTACTTGCTAATCCTTCTGAATGTTGTGGAAGCAGAATTGCCTTCTACTGATGCCTTTATTTAGGAATGAAAAGTTAAGCTGTGCATTACAACTGTATTTCTGGAGAAGAAAAAAAAATCCAGCAAATTGATAGATAACTCTGCAGAAGTCTACCAATTGCTTTTTAATTGGTATTATAGACCTCACTCTGAAGCTAGGATGTTTTATTCTCCTATGTGTGAATATGTGCTATGAAGTTTCTCTAATTGATTTGCTTTGCCCATTCCATTTGATGTATCATTTTTCACAATATTTCATAATTTGTGCTCATTTCTAATGAACAGAGTCGTTAGGACAGGCATGTCTAAGTACAACTGACAGCTAACATTAGGTGCCAGATGCAGTTTATAAAGCTATGTAGAACTGCAGAGAACAGTTTAAATAAATTAGCACCTGTACATTAGTCTCACTTGCTGGTAATTTATAAGCGAATCAGTAGAGATGACATTTAGGTAAGTCATTGATCAAGTTAACAGCTGCATACCCACTGCCCAGCTGGGATACCTAATTAATAGAGATTGCAGTCCTGACCTAGTGCTTTTCCCCGGTTGAGTCTGTAATCCTTTTATTTTGTGATTTAACTTTAACTTACGGTTGTAGTAAACAGCCCACCATCATTTTCCAATGTCAGTTCTGTGATACTCTACTTTAAAGCTCAGAAATCTAAGTAAGATTAATACAAGAAAAGCATCTTAATCTTCATGACCTATTTATATGCCAGTATTTTATTCATTTTTATGCAGTCAC
>NW_009647874.1:1832955-1924023 GCF_000708025.1 Charadrius vociferus | reverse complement strand
CATAAGAGTTAGTAAAACTCAAAAGCTAGAGATCTATGTTATTTTTCTCTTGTTGTCTGCCTTATGACCTAATAGATTGTTGTCAAGCAGGTGGAATAATTTAAAGCTAAAATATACATTTATCTTCACTAGTGTAGATATCGTTGCAAAAGTACCAGTAAGGTTGTTAACTATGAAAATGTTAAATGTGGAAAAACTTTGTTCCTCATAAAGTATAGTTTCTTTCAACGAGTTAAGACTTTGTTAATGCAAAATAGGTTGTATTCAGTTGCTTTTAAAAGTGCCTCGGCACATCTGATTTCTAAATAACATTAAAATTTTAGCAGTGCAGAGTGTTAGAAATGAGTGAATATTGGCATATGTGAAATGTCAGAAACATTATTCAGAACAAAATGCATTTCTGAACTTTGTTGTCTGCAAGAAGAGTGTGTTGTCCAGCATTGTCCTTACAATAAATATTGGATTTTGTATTGTTTTTTTAAATAGTTGAAGCTAGGATGCGTTTTTCAACTGATTTTTTTCCAGTGGAGCCAAACTCTGCATAAATGTTTTCTTTCTTCGGCATCAAAGTCCATCTGAACTGATGATTACTTTTTTTTTGTTTACTCTTTTTAATACTGCTCAACGTTTTGAAAAGTTGAAATGTAGGTAGAAATAATGACTGTATATTTCAACAGGCTTTTGGGCTGTTTTTTTTTCTCTGCAACCTCTGGACAAGACATTAATTTTTGTTTTGAAAGTGATTAGTTAGTATAAAAGTAATGCAATATTAGAAGAAGCTGTTTTCTTCGTATGATGCTAGTAGGTTGGTTTTTTTTATTTTCAAGTGATAGAGTTAAAATGATATATCACTGTGAACTTGAAATTTCTGTCTGTCCAAGCTAGAATTCAATTTTAGATAAACAGTGACAAATGATTGGGGTGGTTTCAATGAATTTTAGTAGCTAGTTGTTAGAGAAGGATTTTGTTTTACGAGGTAATCTTAGGTGTGTCACTTTTTTTTTTTGGTGCGTTAACCTTTTCTGTCTTGTTAAACTAAAAAAGCTATTTCAGAGTTAACATTTCGCGTCCTATTTTTGTTTCATTCATTCCTGGTTCTACCCCAAATATTCTGGATGCTGAAAACTTTTAAAGAATACTGCTAGTGTGGTTATAAGGAAAAACAGCTGTTCCAGCAAAAATCTCAGTCTGAGAAATGCTGAAGTACAGTGGCTAAATAATGTGATTCAACAGGCAAGGTTTAAGAAGGGAAGTGGCTCTTGGCTGATCAAGTTGAGGAGTAGAAGCTGAAACAGCTATCACTCAGGCATTTAGTTAAAACATCCTGGCACAAAGTGTCACTTCTCACCTCAGTGTTTTGATGATTGAAGTTTGTGTGTATTTAAAAAGGAATGAGCTGGATTCTTGAGCCCTCCGCCAAAAGGGATGCTGCTGCAAGGGAACCCCAGAGTGGAGATTTTTATATTAATTTTCATTTTTTTCCCTCTTCTTCTTTCCTTATTTTCTACAAATTACCTTTTCTCACTGGACGTTAGATAACTATCTTTGCACATGATTTGAGCAATGAAAATTAGTGGAGTGTTTTGTGTTTGAGCTGTAGGTTCAACAAAAGTGTGGGAAGACACTTGGGCAAGATCAATTGCCCTGCCAAACCTCTCCTACTTATGATGGGTTATTTAAGGATTGAACTGTCTCAATCTCCTTCCCCTATCCCAGCATGACTCAGTCAACTCTATTTGAATTAAAGTATTGAATTCTTAATTTCTCAAGGCATTAAAAAAAAAAAAAGAGGTAGCCCTTACTGACCCAGCTGAATTTGTTTGGATCAGAGTTAGTCTCTGATGTTTGAGAAAGTGAGCGAACAAAAATTCTTGGCTTGGACATAAATAGGAAGGGAAGGAGGATCAGAAGTCAGCATGTGCAGTATGTACAATTAAGAGGGAAAATGAGGGTGTGGTAGGTATACTGAATTTGCATGACGTGCCACATGCAGTGCTGGACAGATTATTTAATGAATTGGTTTGCATGTTTGAAGGACTGCCAGGTACGATTTTTTTTTTTATAGGGGTGGAAGCTTATTCTTATTATTCCAACTGGCTTGAATTCAAACTTACAGCTGCAAGTGAAAGACAATGAGGTCCTATGGGCAGTATACTGAATCATCCGGTGCCTCAACAAGTGATGATATAACAGGATTCCTTTTAGTTTGTTACAGGAATGGTAAGTTCACCAGTGCAGTTTAAGAGCTGTCTGATGTAAACCATCTTGTTACTAACATGTATTCATTATGAACTGCTATTTTTAAAAGTGTGACTGCGGGTTATTTTTTTTTTTCCCTGTGTTGGATCAACAGTGGAGTTTAAAAACAAACACTATAAATCCCGAAAGGTAGTGGCTAATTTTTTTTTTTTTTTAAACTTATAGCAGAAGCAGGCTGTACCCATTCCACCTTTTTCCCATAGTTTATGTAATTATTTTTGGAAGCACCATTCTGTTACTAGGTACCAGGATTTTTAATTGTGTTTCTGCTGAAAATAATTATGGATGTTTCTTTCTTAGAAAGTTGTGTCTTATTTCCAAAGACAAGGGCAACAGTGTGATTTAACAAATAGAATTGTGAATTAGCAGCCCAGAGCCTGTGAAGGCTAGAGTGGGGTGAATGAATCTTTTATATCTGAAATGATGGCCTGAAGAAAGTAGTTCTTGGTCATATCCAGCAAAGCATTTCCTTTCTCATCTTGTGTTCAAGTCAAATTGAGCACTAGAGGAAGGATGTGGGCCATGACCCTTAAGCTGAAAAGCATTCCTGGAATGGAAAACTGGAGTTAAATCTAAAAGATTTCTTGGGAACTTTGCTGCTAGCATTTAAAGTTTTAAGAGGAATGTTCACCTGCTTTTTGTATGTTCAGGAAAATGCAGAATATGCACTTAATTCTCTACAGAATTTTGACTTCGAACATGGAGATTCCTGAAAGGAAGCCTGTGTTCCAAATCTGAAGACATTGTCAAAAGATTTCAGGAAAATGTTTCATGGTTATTTATGTGTTCCAGCTACAGTTTGGAGACACCAATTCTGATGTCATTCCTATGGTTGATCCACCATGTTATTTTATTGCTAGTACACATCGAATCATAGAATTGTCTAGGTTGGAAGAGACCTTTAAGATCATCAAGTGCAACCATTAACCTAGCACTCCTAAAACCAACATTAAACCATGTCCCTAAGCACCACGTCTGCACATCTTTTAAATACCTCCAGGGATGGTGATTCCACGACTTCCCTGGGCAGCCTGTTCCAATGCTTGACAACCCTTTTGGTGAAGAAATTTTTCCTAATATCCAATCTAAACCTCTCCTGGTGCAACTTGAGGCCATTTCCTCTTCTCTTATCACTTGTTATTTGGGAGAAGAGACCGACCCTCACCTTGCTTCAACCTCCTTTCAGGTAGTTGTAGAGAATGATAAGGTCTCCCCTCAGCCTCCTTTTCTCCAGGCTAACCCCAGTTCCCTCAGCAGCTCCTCATAAGACTTGTGCTCTAAACCCCTCACCAGCTTCCTTGCCCTTCTCTGGACATGCTCCAGAATCTCAATGTCTGTCTTGTAGTGAGGCGCCCCAAACCTCATTCAAGGTGCAGCCTTACCAGTGCTGAGTGTAGGGTGACGATCGCTTCCCTAGTCCTGCTCACTACACTATTCCTGATAGAAGCCAGGATGTTGTTGGCCTTCTTGGCCACCTGGGCACACTGCTGGCTCATACTCACCGGCTATTGAACAGCACCCCTAAGTCCTTTTCTGCTGAGCATCTTTCCAGTTGCTCTTCCCCAAGCCTGTGGCGCTGCATGGGGTTGTTGTGACCCAAGTGCAGGACCTGGCACTTGGCCATGTTGAACCTCATACCATTGGCCTTGGCCCATCCATCCAGCCTGTCCAGATGCCTCTGTAGACCCATCCTACCCTCAAGCAGATCAACACTCCTGCCCAACTTGGTGTCATCTGCAAACTTACTGAGGGTGCACTCGATCCCCTCGTGCAGGTCGTTGATAAAGATATTAAACAGAATCAGCTCCAGTACTGAGCCCTGTGGAACACCACTTGTGACCGGCCGCCAACTGGCTTTAAGTCCATTCACCACAACGCTTTGGGCCCGGCCATCCAGCCAGTTTTTACCCAGCGAAAAGTACACCCATCCAAGCCATGAGCCCGGTTTCTACAGGAGAATGCTGTGGGAAACTGTGTCAAAGACTTTACTTAAGTCCAGGTAAACAACATCCACAGCCTTTCCCTCACCCGCTAAGCAGGTCACCTTGTCATGGAAGGAGATAATCTCAAGATGGGTGTTGAGAACCACAGTTTTTCTGAAATACTCCTTTTGTACAAAACTGAAACATTTGCATGGACAAAATCAGCTTCTATAAATGAAGTTTCTGAGAGGCAGACTGACTTGCTGTGTAGTTGCTAAAAGTCCAGTTGCTGAGGACACAGCTATTTAAAATTAAGAAGCAACTCTTGAATAAAGTTGAACTGGAGTCTGTTGCATCCCAGGATAATTCCTAACGGGATGTAAAGACAAATACCCTGTCCCTGATTACATTTCCATTAAAAGGGAGAAGGCAGGAAGACTATTTCTTTCCATTTTGGAGCAACAAATAAGCAAACTTATAAAAAGAACTATTATTCTTTGGCTAGTTGTTGTGTGGAGAGCTGAAAGTAGATGTTAGGATTTCTTAATGCAGGGTTTGTTTATGCTTTAGTGTGAAAGACATGAGTATATACTCAAGCAATATAGAATAAACTTTCTAGGAGTAGGTCTCAGATGGCAGGCCCTCTCTTCATTATAAATGTTAAATTGTTGTATTTGGCTTTTATTAAGGTGTCACAGTTATGGTAACTGTTTTGACTGAGATTCTGGAAATGCTTGTATGAAGAGTATGTCTTAAGTACACACACAGTCAGTCTCAGTATACTGTAATAAATTCTTTTAATATATTCTATAAGGTGTTTGTTTAACATCATTTGGCTCACAGCAGATTTCTCTATTGTCATCATAATTAATCCCCATTTGTTCATAAATAGGTGTTCACCTACTGTGTGTATGCATAAAATGCCCATTGACTAACAAATGGGAATACAGTAGTCACTAAGAGAAACAAAATTACCATTTCATAAAATCAAGTTAAGCCTTTTGTTTGCTTCAGAATTCTCAAAATTTCTGTTCAGAATGCCAGTAGGGGATTAATGAAAGTAATAGGTTAGGTCTTTTTACATTCCATGCATATTAAATCGCTTGAAGCACTGACAAACCACTCTGTGTCCCTGGAAAAAATTATCAGCAAGTAATAGCCCTTAGGTAGCTTAACCAACAAAGATCCATTCTTTTTAAGAGACGACTTAAAACTCTAATTTTACTTTAATTCTACTTTTCCGTACTGTCTAATGGAAATACAAATGAGACCACTGCTAGAGGGATTTATTCGGTTAGTCCATGTTACTGTACAAGCACAAGATTTCTATCTTAAGTTCTACTGCCTGGTGTCTGAAGTTGGCTACACTTGCCAGACTCCTGCATCTGGAGGGTTTTGGTGGCTAGCTTTTTCTGGTTTGTTTTTAAAAACAACTGGAAGTAAACAGCTTTCATAAATGCATATTTTTGCTTTATTAAATTATGTTTTAGTTACATTGAAGAGGGGGAGTAAGATGATGTTGAACAGAAATGTGTGTCAATGGGCTTAACCTTGTAAGGTGCTTTGCCTTACATTTTGCCAGAATGATTTGGAATATTGGTATACCTGCTTTATTTGTTGGAGGCAAATACTACTGACTTTATACATCACATGAGTAGTGGTAGATATTGGTTAAGTAAAAGCAAATGATGTACCTTGTACTTAGTGAAAACAGTGGTAAAAAATGTGTGTGTAATGAATGTTTTTCTAAATTTTTTTAAGAAGAAAATCTAAGATATCTAAGGAGATCTTAGAAATGTTAAGTGTCTCAGGAGAAGAAAAATGATGTTTCAGAGTCTTTCTTCTCTAAGCAATTAGTTCAAGTTCAGCAAAGATAGTAGTGATTCACAGTTGTTTCCAAATGCAGCCATCAATGAAATGCTTATTTAAGCTATGTAATATATTTTCTACTGCCACAACAAACATCGCTCTTAGACTTGAGGAAACGACATCTGTAGAAACCAGGATTCTAAATGTGTAAAACTTTGCTTGGTCCAGTTGCTTTAAGTAAAATTTCTGTGCTTGGTTTGTCAGTAGGCACTGTTAACGAGCACTAATATTTTCAGAAAGATAAATTAAATGCTGTGATTTCCTCTAGAAGTCACCACACTTTAAATTTTCGGCAAAAATCACTGTGTATAAAGGGGGTCTTTGCGCTTGGGTAGTTCTGGTAAGTTATGATAAATGCATACAATGAAAACCAAACTTTGCAGAAGAGAGTTCACTCATCCTGATATAGTAGAATACAGCCTTCAGAATGAGATTTTACTTCTCCCGAGGAAATGATCTGCTTTTCTTTTCAGCATAGCATATGTGTGGCGCTCTTTCCTACTGATTTGGTTGCCTACCGTACAAACGTTATGCTGTTTTTCTGTACAAGAAAGTACCTAAAAAATACTTTGATGATGCTTTTGTGGAAAAAAATTACATGTATGATCTCGTTTTTTGTTTTCAGAGAGCTATTGCATATCTCTTTCCTTCTGGCTTATTTGACAAACGAGCCAGGCCCATGATGAAGGTAGGATTTTTTTTGTTGCATTTCTGAATAACTGCAGCATGATATTTTAATTAAAGTTTTTCCTTTTGCTGACATTTGTTTGTTTATTTACAGCATCCTACTGAAATTTTTCCAGAGCAGAGGAGTAAGTGTTTGTAGATTATCTTTTATTTTCATTATTTCTAAGTATTAGAATTTTTGCATATGTAGAATTCCTTATTTTCACAGGCTTACTTTTTTTCCCCTGTGTTCCTAATAAGTGCTAAGACATGAGCAGTAGAAGTCTGATCTGATATTCTAGTTGTTAGGATAAAAAATTGTGCTGGATTCTGGAATACCAGTGGTCTTTTCAGACATATTATTAACTGACTATAGATAAATGTTTTTCATTGTTTAAAAATAAACAATAGGTAGGATGATGTGCAGAATCTGTTAAGTCACAGGAAAACCTTTTGTTGAATTCAGTAGCTTTTTGTCAGAGCTATCTATCACAGCCCTAAAATATTCATTAATACTATTTTAAACCAAAAGTTTTCCTGGTAACTTCATTGCTCTAAAAGCATAGAAATTATAGGTTTGAGATTGCCAGTTGAGAGAATAGGGAGAGTGGGAACTCTCCCAAATTATGTCTCAGTTTTGACCTGGAAGTCCTAACTCTGCACTTACATCCCTACTGTCTTTAGTCCTGCTCCTGAGACATGAAGTATGAAGACCTGGTTGTTCGTGACATGCCAGTATGTTGGTCAGTGAGGACTTCAGTGAAACCACCAAATTATTTTTACATAGAATATTTAAAAGATATGTCAAAACCTGTTGTCCACACTTGACTCATGTTTAGTATGAACTAGTGGCATGGGTATGAAATTCTACATTCACTGAGCGATCAAGTCCCAGATGGACACTTCCGATTATCAGTGAAATCTTATCATTTTCTGTCCTTCCTTTTCCTGCTCCTGGAATTAATTGATGCTTGATGGTTTGGGAGCTTTGTGTGTCTTTTAGAAAGCTGTTTAAATTATGTGAAATTTTGGGATTTCAGCTTTCAGATGGTATCATGCATTATTTTCTAATTTCACAGTTTTGTGAAGTAAAAAGTAGAAAGCAAAAGGGTAGGAGAGAGTTAATCATTATGCAGTTTTAAAATACAAGGGCTGTTTTATGGCAGAACTAAGCTACTATTCTGTATGCTTTCAGGACTAAAGAATTCTTTGAAATGCTAGCTGTGTCCTGAGGAGTGTAAGAAATAATTAGTATAAATGTTTATCTTTGTATTTACATCTAAAAATAACACTTTCAATAAGTATCTCTTTTAAGGCAGCTTTGTCTTTTCTATGCGTTACGTCTTTGAAGTACAAAAACGTAAATTTATACTTCAGAATGTTCCCTGAACAGTAATTTCAACAAAATATGCTTTCACAGCTGCATACATGGAAATTTACACATTCCACTAGTTGTGTGGGTAAAAGCCCCCTGTATTTCTTTTGTTCTAGTAAGTTTTGCATCTTTACATTTAACTTCTGCCGTATTATGTCTTAAAGTTCCAATGCAATATTGATCGTGCTTATCAGACAGGTTCTTGGAGCCTTATCTTTGTCTATAGCTTATAGATAGCTTCATTTGAACTTCATTGGATAAAGTGGCTGCGAGTTTCTTTACAGTTCAATTTGTAAAAAGCTCTCAGGTTTTTATTTTTGTCACTTTTCTGTATTTGGAAAAGGTCTTTGTCATGTTATATTTAAGATTGATTTTTTTTTTTCCCAAAGTGGAAATTTATTTGTCCTTAAATAACATTTTTTTAATGAAAAAAACAAACTGTATGTGCTGAATTATATGGAATGCAAGTTTTCTTGCTAAACTAATTATGTAAACTATATCATAGGTTTTTGTGTTTAAATATCTCAAATACATTAACAGGACATGAACAAGTCCTGAAATTGTCCAAGTTCTGAATACAGTTATGTTACCCACAAAAGACAATTTTATGAATACTTTAGTTTAGACATACTAATAAAAATATTGCTCTGGGTTTAAAGCACAGTTTTTCAGAGCTGTTAATCTTTCATCTTTCACAATTGTTATGTAGATTTCAGTTGTCTCTTAATTTGTACTTCTTCCTGTTCTGAAATGGATACTTTTATCTGCAATACCAACTATGCAGTCTTTGAAAGTTTAAGATGTACATGAAGGATTCCCTTATGTTAACAATATTTAGAAATATTATATTAAATATTTGGTTATAATTGCAGATGGAGATTGCTTTCTTGTCTAATCTTGCTTTTCATTAGAAATACAGTGGGGAGAAGATGGCCGACCATTTCACTTTCTCTTTTATACTGGCAAGCAGTCATATTATTCATTAATGCATGTAAGTATCTTATAATTTGTAATAAATATTGTTAGCTCCCAGTCAAGTATGTGTTATTCTAGAGGTGAGTAACAGGAGCTCCTGAGTTTACTCATGTTTTCACAGTACGCCATAATATTGCCACTGAAGCTAAATGCAATGTATATTTTTATGTCATGATATCTATTATTAGGGGCATTTTTATGTCACATTAAGAGAACAGACTGCATAATAGTTCTTGCTTAATTTTTGGTTTATTTTACAATTTTGGCTGTGGACTGGGTTTGAATATTCTGAACGCTTTCTTGTAGGCTGTATCTGGTTAGTAACAGAAGGTTAGTAGTGGTGAATGCATAAACAACAACAAAGGCTAGTTCTAGCAAAATTCATTGTAGAATAAAAAAAATATGGGTTTTTTTCCCTTGAAGGGCAAAGCTATAGGAAATGTTATTTGTGCTGACATTTAGTGTGAAGAAAATTTGCATTTAAACTGCTTAATTGATTTTTCTAAGACTGTTCCATTCATGGAAACTTAAGGCTTTTTCTGATTAGTACGGTTCCAGGAGTAAAGGATCTGCATCTGTTTACCTTTATGAAAAAAGCTGTATCTAATAGAACATCACTAGACCCTGAGTCTTAACATGGATTACGAACACACGTTTCATATGTATGACCATCAATGGTGCAAGCGTTATCTACCTCTTGAGAAGAATTTATAGAAAGATGTGCGTGTTTCTTACATGTACTTAAAGACAAAAGCATTGATAATGTATACAGAAATATTTAATTGGACAATGATGTCAGATTGTTTCCTCATTAGACAGTCTTAAAAAGTTAGTTCTATGGTTAGTCTGTTGTTAAAAAAAAATTTATCCAATTTTGCACAGCTTTATGGAATGTAGTGTTATTATTAGAATTATCCGATATTTATTTGCGTTCTGCGTACCCAAAGGACAAAATCCCCACTTGTCAGGTACATTTATTTCTTTGAGAGAATAAAAAACACCCCCCTCCCCCCCTTTTTTTTGTTGTTGACCTTGGGCAAATGAGCTTCTTGCCCTGGCAGAAATGAAATGAATGATAAATGTAGAGTGTGTCTTTGCTGAGTAATGGAGCTGCAGCATAGGCTTTCCACAGAGGTTTTCTCCTGCACAGCCTGAGGCAGCCCGAGGACCCCTGCTGTTCATTTAAATAGGTATGTCAAATCTGCCTCGAAACGCCGCTGGTTTGATCTGTGGTAATATTTGTGAAGGTTCCATATGGACTTGAGCCCCCTGCAGTGCTAAGAAATAATGTACAACGCTTCATGGTGCAGACGCAAATTTTCTCTGAAAAGGGATGCAATGCTGCGTTTTAGCTGTCGGAGAGGATGATGGAGCTGACGCGCTAGGCCTGTCAACTTGTTACACGGATGGGTTGCACGCAGCGAGGCTGTGGAAAATCTGTGCCTTTTAACTTTTCTACTTAATCACGGTTGTAGCATTGCCTTTAGACTGTATGCTACATTAATTCTCTTCCTGCCTTCTGCCTTTCATCCCAAGTTTCACGGAAAAAAGTAAAGCATGCAGGTCTTGTAGAGGAGCCTTATCAAACAGCTGTCATCTGACAAGCCATTTGCATTTGTTTTGGCTGAAACAGAGCAACCCAAGGGCAAGATGTTTTGTTGCATTCCATCATAATGAAGAAATTACAAATTTTACAAGGAGCACAAGTTTATTTTTAGCTCTTCCTAGCAGTTAGAAAGACTATGCAAGCTTGCCTTGGAAATCTCTAAAAGAATAGTGTGCATCTTCTTTCTAACAGTGTGGCAAGCACCTTCAAACAAATCGGTTTGACAAATGCATTTTCATTAGTATAGGGTACTTGAGTATTCTTTGACTGTTTCTGAATATTTTCATTAAATAGGCTTCTATAAACCTTAATCCGTTAAGTGAGGTTTAACAGTGGTTTTTTTTAAGTCAGCCAAATGAAAGGTGAAATCTGCATGAAATTCCCAACATTGTTTTAACCTCTTATTAGACCAATGTGTGTTTAAGAAAATGTATTTTTAAGTCTCAAAGCTAATTAATTTGACCAGGAGAAAAAAAGAGTCTAGTGTAAGTAATCAATCCCATTTGAGGATGTCCTTTAAATTACTACATTAAG
The DNA here is from genome assembly GCF_000708025.1 of Charadrius vociferus. NCBI lineage: Eukaryota > Metazoa > Chordata > Aves > Charadriiformes > Charadriidae > Charadrius > Charadrius vociferus. The sequence continues at coordinate 1,912,817 of NW_009647874.1, read as the reverse complement.
TCTAAGAAATCGGATAAACATAGTGTTTAGCTTAAACTTGTATGCCATTAATTACTACGTAGACTCATGTGGAACTTGAATTTTATTAATTGCTACTAATATGACTGGTCACAGCATTATTTGTTTAGTTAATGCTAATAAATATTATCCAGTTACTAAAAATAAACTATATATCGCATGTATTGTAACCGCCAATATATATGTTGTTATGACTTGAATATGAAATGAACTTTCATAAAGGATATTTGCTTTATACTCTATTGTTGTCTTTGTTCTGCCTGTTGAATAAAGTTTAGCAGTAGGGAAAAGGACGATTTATTTTTCTTCTGATATGCAAAAGAATGTTTATTGCATGAAAGACCATTTCACAAACGTTTAATAGCACATTTGATCATCGTTTAACTGAAGTTTTTTAGAGTAATATCGTATTTTTGTAATGTGCAGAACAAGACAAAATGGTCTCTTCATACCATTCCATCTAGCAAAACACTAATTTTATGTAATTGTGCTTCTTGTACTTTTTTAGAAATATCAGAGGTCGTAGATCAGACGTAAATGCTCTAGCAACAGAGCATTTTGACTCTTAAACCAACAAAACCTGAAAAAAACTCGAAGTATATGCTGAAGTCAAAACCACGTAAGAAGCGAAAAAAATTGCAAAGTGTGATGTAAAATGTGGGCTCTAAGGCATATTTTAACTAAAATGTTAAAATTAATTTTTTTTTTTCATAAAACCCTCTCCTCTGGGGTTCCATTTGCTAATTTCTTCCCTAAATTTTTTATGCAGGGTAAAATAAGATTTTTTAATTATTATTATTTTAAAAGAGAACATCCTTTTAGAGATCTGAAATTTGATCTATTAGAAATAGAAGTGTTTCAGTATGTAGCCAATCTTGTAAAATCAGCTATTTTGATTGTGTAATAGCTGAGTTTACAAGACACACAGATGTGTACATTCATGAATTGGACTATTGAATCCTGAAGTGATTAGTAAAATCTTCACCTGCCAGCTTTGAAAAAGCAAGTGTGTCTTCAGAAGCTTTCTTTAGCTGTTGGGGAGTGAAGATTTGTCAGATAAATTATTGGGCATTACATGTGACTCCTGATTTTGCAAAGACTCATCCACATACTTTACTTCACACGTGAGTGGTTCTTTTAGTCTGTAGACTTCATTTCTATACAGAGATTAAATGCAGGCATTAATTTTTTTTTAATACTTTAGACCAAAATTTTATTTCATAGGAGATGCAAGTCCACTTTCATTGCCAGAAGTATGCAGGAAATTATATTTAGTGTTTCTCTTTTACACTCGGAAGTATTTTAAACGATGTTAAAAAGTAGTATTTTGACTTCATCTCCTGTGTAAGGGTTCTTTTATGAATGGATATGATTACTATAATTTAACCAGAACAGTTTAAAGAGATCATTTTAATTCTTAGAAGTGCACATTCTTAGAACTTAAACAGGCTGTGGAGTGTTGGTGTTCTTTGGGAATACCTAGGGAGGGTCTTCAGGAAAATTTTACTGTTCCAGCTGTTGTAAAGCTTTCTTTGTAGTTCTTACAAAGGATTTCTGAGGCTAAAAACTGGTGGGTGGCAACCCACACTTCATTTTATTTACCTATGCACATCAGTAGTTTCCAAATATGATGACAAAACTCTTAAGTCTACCTTTAACTTGTGTACCCCTGCTCTTTTTTTACAGAACTGTGATATAGTTGTGGTTTTGTTGAGCTCTTGGTTCATGCATTTTTTTGCTGAGCATTACAGTAGATAACCATAAATGCCAGAGTGTAGTGAAGATGGTGGGTATTGGTGAGGAGGCAGACTGCTTTTGCCAGGTAGAAAGGTGACATTCTGTGCCTTATGAAGGCAAGAGTTAAGCCGAAAGGCTAGCAGTAAAACGACAAACTTCCATATACCTTTATAAGGCCTAGTAACCCAGTACCTCTTCTGGTCATCTAACAGCAAAATATCTTCTTCGTGCCTGCTTTGACATCTTCCAAATGCAGAAACTCATGGAGCTCCCAGGAATCTCCAAGCCTGTTCCAACTGAGCTCTCCCCAGGTAGCTGAGGGACAGCCACAGCTCTCCTTTCCCTTCTCTTCCCTCCCTCAACAGTCCAGAGCATAAGCTTCTGTAATGATTGTTTTTCATGTCTTACTACAGATGCCTAAACATTGCTTGGTGTCAGGCACATCTCATGCCCTCCAACCCAAACCATGTCTGTCCCTTTCCTGTGTAGTCGGTGATTTTTGCAGCCTAATAGTCAGCTCTGAGTGGAGCTACTAAGTTTATTAGAGTGATGTGATGTGGATCTTGCCCAAAGTAGTGCTACCGTGTCTTGTTATCTTAGAGATCTGCGGATGTATTTATGAGGTTTGGAAATATTTGAAAATATGATTTGTTGTGCTCTTTTTTTATGCTGTTTCCTGTGTTTGAAGATAAAGACTTTTTTAAATTGAAAAATTTTCCTAGTTCCAATCTGATATAATTATCTCTGTCAAAAATAAATGATTTCTGAAAGGAATACTGCTATAATACATGAGTTCTTACGTTGTCTCAAAGAAAAGTGGACAATTTTGTACTTCAGGATTTTATACAGTGAAGTTATTCCAAAAATACTTTTGTTCCACTGTGCTGTTAAAAATGTCACCAATGACCTGCATCAAAGACTTCAGTGAATTGTCCCTATTTAAATGCTTTCAGTGCAGCTGATAACAATCTGTTCTTAGTTCATATACTTTAAGTACAAATATTTTTAGTATATGTGCGGGTGTATTTTTATATTAGTGGATAAATTGGCTTGAACAGTAGGTGTTTATAACTAAGCAAGGGATTTTTGTTTTGGTTTGTTTTTTTTTCCCCCCAAGGTAAACTGTTGCAGAAATTTCATTGCATCCTGTTGCAAATCCCAGGATTATGTTAAGAACTAATATTTCATTGGTTAATTTCTGACAATGCAGAGCTGTCTCACTTTTCTTATTTTACTGGGTTTTTTTTAAAGTAATACAAAGGAAAAAAAAAAACCCAGCCATTGTTCCTTGTCCCCACTAACTCTTACACTGCAGTTTCTCTCTAGTATGTGCTAAAACTCATTATATTAAGGTATATGAAAGGGATTATAATCTTTCTATTTTCACTTGTTAGTGGAAATAAATTATGTGGAATATAAGTACTTTGTTGTAGTACAACAATCGTGTTTTATTTCAATATAATTTATAATTATTTCTTCAAATACTCCTATTTAACTTGTGATTTGAATCACTGTTGTAATTCAGAATATTAGATGTTATATTTTAGAACCAGATAGTCTTCAAAAGTTTCTGAAGTGAAAAAAACCCACCCTGATAATACTTCATTAAAAGCATGTTTCTTCTGTAATATTTTCATTGTGACTTTTTGGAATATTTTTCCTTTTGTTTTTCTGAAGTGGTAAATCACTGTAACAGCATTGTTTGAAAATAATAGCATAGCTAAGAATTTCGGGAAAACTGTTTTTTTAAAAAAAAAAGATACTGAAAATTCAGAGTGAATATATCTGTAACATTTGAAAGAACAGAAATTCTTATTATGGTAACCGTCAACTCTGTGTGTCCCCATAGACATGCCTGGGTAAGAGGAGATCTGACTGATACAGACCACCAATAAAACTTATAACTCTAAATGTACAAAAGTCTAACTAAATGAAATTATTCACAATCTTAAACCTTGTCAGTATTTTGAGGAAGTCAAACTAAAATGTGGATGTAATGATGAAATTATTGTGCAGTGTTTTGGAGTTACAACCATTATACAAATGTAGTTGCCTTTCTGTATACAGCTGAGAATTTATTTTTTTACAAGCATATGTAAGAAGGCAAAAAACACTGACGAAAAATAGTGGAATTCAAAATTAATGACTTTGAACTGCATATGAAAATATTATATATACTGTCTAAATGTTCGTTGGTTTAGATTTCAGTTACTATATTTTTATTAATAGTCAGAGCTCTGCTTGTTTTCTGACCTCTGCCTTTTAAGTGTTTGGAGAGTAAAACCACATAAACATGTTTTTTAAATAACAAAATTTAAAAATTAAATTGAAAAATGCATTTAAAGACTTTTTCCATATGCATTTTAGGAAACATATGAAAAATTGCTAAATGTTCAGAAATACCAAGACCAGGTGACAGCTCAAGACGTTCCTCCTCAGAAGGAAAAAAAGTAAGCTTGAAGTTGGGATGAATATTGATAACTAGTTTTCTTAAAATGTTTCAGTATGTTGTTTTGGCACTTCTTGTAGTTCCCCACCATACCTGCCTCTTATTCCACAAACACTTTTTCAGAATTTTTCCCTATTCTGTGTCTAATATTTGTATGGTCATTTCAGGTTGAAAAGTCTTACCTGCAGTATATATGTGTAGAGCGTTCCATTCTCACTGCTAAAATAGGGAAACCCCACCTATTTCTCTTGCTCTTTAATCTGTTGCTGCTCTTTTCAACAATCTCTCCTATATAACCATTCTGAAGTGTGACTGGAAAATAAGTAGAGAATATTCAGGATTCTATGTGTCTGTGTATGAAGTTTTCTAATTATTTCTTTATTAAAGGTTTTTTAAAAAGGAGGTAAACTCTTTGTAAGAAAACAAGGCCTTTTAAAATGCCAAATAAGTTGCTTATCTGTTGGAAATCTCCTAAGGCCTAAAGCTGAGTTCTTTAATAGTCATTCATTAATTACAACTCATGAATAATTTTACTTACCAAAAAGTAATATACTTTTTTTGATACTTGAAGAGTATCAAAATACTTAATGTCACTTTTTTCTTCTAATGGCTTTGAACAGCTAAAACACCCAAAACTATATTCATTTTAGGCAAGTTTATTTGGCTGGGTTTGTTTAAATATCACCATTATTAGTAATTGAATTTAGTTTCTCTTCTTTTTCCTCTAACTTCTGTTATGCACAGCGAGCTCGTCAGCTAGTTAGCTACTGGACAGAACAGCTACATGTTAACCTGAAGCAGCTATGGAATATGCTACAGTTGTTATTTTTTGTGTGCATACAGTCAGGATTGTCTCTGAAATGGGTATATGCTTCAAGAATGGTTTACTTCTCTTAGGCTGTATTCTTGATTTTCTATTTTGAGAATTTTTGCAATGACTTTATGATACATTAGAATATTAAGTTAAGCACGTCTTTAAAAGAAGTGGATACAGCTAGGAAGTTTTGATTTTGGCATTTACTCCTTTTCTGTTACTTTTCACTCTCCAAGTTGTTTTTATCGTTGTTCTTGCTTTGTATTTTCTAGCCAGATTTATGTGCTGTTCCAGTTGCACATCATGTTGGTTTGTCATTTCTTAATTACAGCCATTTGTTATTTATGTTAGGAAGAGAAAGGATTAATTTGCTGAGATTATTTCAATTTCTTAAATAACAGAAGTTCATGTTTCTTCCTGATACAAGTAGTGTCCTATGACCCACAGAATGTTTTATCATAGATTCATGTTAGCTTCTGAGCAGACAAGAGCACAAATGAATTCAGTCTCTTGGTGTATGCTGCTGAAAAATAACCTGACTCCTTACAGAGCTCAGCCAGTGGATTTACTGATGTGAAAAATGACCTAAAGCTAGTCAGAGTTGAAAGGTTTTTTCCCTGTTAGGTTTGTAAAAGCTCAGAGAATTTAAAGGATTTTTGAGACTTATTTTCCACACTGGATATGGTACTTCCTCTGAGAGTAGCCTGGGTAATTTATCTCTGAAGTGTAAGTAGAGGGTGAGTGGGAAGGTTTGTTTTGTGTTTGTGGTTTTTTTTTTAATTTTGTTTTTTGTTTTATTTGTTTTCCCAGAAAATAAACTATTGTGGCTTATTCTGTAATATTAACTGTAGGGTTAGGACCTGATCTTGAACTACTATGTTTGTAGCTTTTCACACTTAAAAAACTTCATTGATTTGACTGGAAGTAGCAATACGTAAATGTAAGTATATACTTGAGTCTGTCAGGATTGGAAAATTTTTAAAATTACTGTTAAAACCAACATTGTTTCTAAATAAACGTTTCTTGTGCCCTGACTCAAAAAAGCATTAAAATACATACTTAAGAAGAAGTACTACTTAAAATTACATTCAGGAGTGCTTTTCTGAATCACAGCTTCCTTAATGCTGCTGAAAACATTCATTAAGATTGTTTCTAAAAAAACTAGAGAGGTAAGAAACTAGTTAACAGCTTTGCCTTATTTACCTGATAATGTTGGCATGTATGTTTATGGTGCCATTCTGTTTTGTTGGTCACTTCATATCATACATATTTCAAGGATTTACTTCAAGCATTGTTTTTTGTTTGTGTTAACATCTCCATATGACTCTTAGAAATTTCTGGTTTTGCTATCATCAGTGCAGTTTCTGTTCTGAGCAGGTCAAGATTACACAGTAGATAAAATAGTGTGTCATTGCTGCATTAGTACTTTGACCATGCTCACTGTTAGTGGAGTTTTTTGTATCGATCAGAAAAGTAAAGACCCGAGACAAATTCTGTTATTTCAGAATTTGATTTTAACGTTCTGCCTTTGATTTTGTTCTTTGCTGCTTGTAAACCAAACTCTTCCTAGCAGCAGGCTTTTAAAACTAAGTCTTAAGTTGTGGGGAAGATCACTTACTATTACAATATTATTCTAGCTCAATCTTGGACTATAATATGAATAATGCATAACTAATACTCATAATTTTCATGTGGTTAATTCAATATGTGAAGTTACCATCCCTTTCAAAAGATGTTTTTAAATTAACGTAGGCTTTCTCATGTTTACTATAGGAATGTGATCTGTATTCATTTATAATGGAAAATGTATTTCTGAACGAAAACTGACTGTATGTGTGGTCCTTTGTGATGTAACTCTAATTGCATGGTTAATTAAAGGGACAATATGTGTGATATTTTAAACAGAAACCTGGCTGGCAGCAGATGGCTGACTAAGATTGAATTGGAAGAAATGCTGTTAGAAAAACTGTCAGATAATGATGTAAGTAATTAATCTTTCTAATCTTAAGGAGGCTTGTGTCTTAAAAATATGAACTCTGGGTGCATTTTTGGATACCGAAAAGTACTACATAGAAGCAGGTGCTCTTCAAAAGAATTTTCTTCCTTCTCATAAAGTCTGTATATGCTCACAGCACTATCCCATTCATGTTGTTTCGAAAAGTACTGTGTTGCTTTTTTTATCTAGCACAGTACAGAACTATTAAGGGTTTTCTGTTGTTACTAACATAGTTTAGTTTTTCTCCTGGTAACATTGTGAGGCCTTAGAGCACTGCTTTCTTGTCATCTGATTATGTTGTCAGGAATGGATTATAGTAATACTTATAATAGAAATAAATAGTCATTTATTCTAGTTACTGATGAAAAACAGACAGGGCTAGAACCTCTGTTGCCTATTATAGAGAAGCGGTAAATATTCAAGGTAGGAAACATGATAGATTTGTGTAATGGTAAACCTGCATAGGGTTTCTGATTTATTAATCTTAAGAAAGACATGGTAATGATAGAAAAATCACAGAGAAGGCTGATCAGAAACAAGGAGTCCTTTTTCTTAGTGATTGGCTACGGAATCATATGTCAGAAACAAGATACAAAGCTACGTAGATCTGTGGTCTGACACAGGTATCTCTTGTTATATTCTCCTTGATATGAATATGGTGGGAGAGACGAGGGTTTTGCTGTTTCCCCAGTATCTGCAAACTGTATTGCTGTCTACATTTGGAGTCCTTCCTTTACATGTATCTCTGGGAATAAGACTATTCATCCTGGTAGTCGTATGCTTTTTTTCTTACTCAGAGTTTTTTCCTACAGTCCCTTAAATAGCATTAGATTTTCTAAGAGCAGGTTCAGTCTACGTGGCCAGCTTCAGTTTTCTTTTGGAAGTTTAAGCCTGAATATACCAGAGAATATAACACTATTTTCTGAGCACTCCCAAGTATTTTCTCATGTAGAAACAGTGCTCTTCAATCTCTTCTGTCCTGTGGACAGCATCATTGCAAAAGTAGCATAGCAGCAGCAAACATGCCCTATGCTCACTTGTCATCCAGAACAGTAACATGTAGTGGCTTCCTTGGCTATGGGTGATGTGAAAAGGTCTTGAGCAGATTGTGGTCTGTAAGCTTAAGTGAGAAATCACTGTTGTAAATTCTCCATCCTGATATGCCAAGGAGACTTCCTCTGTCTTGCTCGCAGTAGAAGCAGTTAGGACTTCAGTGTTTTCAGTAGCTCGTGCATTTGGAATAGCTGTTTTTCATCTCGTGCCAGGAACTGGACTAGTTGTACAACCAAACAGGTTAGTGTTCTTCACTGCTTGTTTTTTTTGTACAATACATCTGTAAAAGTAGACTGCAATAAACTAAAAACACTACAACCAAACCTCAAAACCTTTTACATACTGGCCTTTCGCATGCAAATCCACAAAGCCTCAGCCCATAGGAACAAACATTGTTTAAATGTATTTGAAATGTCTCAGCATGAGCTACCAGTCTTACCTGCTCAAATTTTTCTATTTTGCCATTGCAACAAAATTTTCTGTGCTGTTTGCATTATTAAACAAAATCAGAGCTATTGATTTTTTTTTCTTTGCACTCTGCAAGTGAAAACTGTTGGAAGCTTTCTTCATCGATAGCCTCTATAATTTTAAATTTTTTGTATTTTTCTATTTCTGCTGTGCGCAGGATTTATCACACATCTGTGTCATATCATTAGACAGAAGTAGCTTCCTAAGTGATGTCAGAGTTCCAGGGGCTATTGCTAGGTTACAAGAAAAGTATTAATTTTGTGCAAAGCCTCTGCTAACAGAGAGAAGAAAAAGTACTTTTAATAGCAGCTTGTAAGTAAAGAAAATTTCAAAAATAAGTTCATTATAGCTATATGAAAAATGCATTTTAGGTGATAGCATACCTTTCCATCCAGTGACCAGCTGTCTAGGGCTCCTGCCAGTAACACTTCATAACAGGACATCCCAGCTTTTAGCACAAATGGGTTAACACAGTGGTGTTTACTCTTTAATCACATGTTGAAGAACTTTGGAGGGGGGTGTAAGGGGGAAGGAGAACCACACTGTAGCAAAGGATAATTTATTTCAAGAGGTTGCCCTTTAAGTCAAGTATCTCTTGAATTTTTAAATAGCTTGATTGTTCGGTTTTAAAGGAAATCATAAACATTAAAGTAACTCAGCTTGAACAGCCAAAGATAGATAGATAGGTATTTCCTGTATATATTATGAAATATAATCATTTAAGAGGTTCAGTTTAGTGAAATAAAATTATTTCCAAGTCAATGAACATGCTGACTTACTGAAAATGAGGTGAAAATCTTTTCCTTTTTTTCATTTTAATAAAACAATAATAAGAGTGAAGACCCCCCTCAATGTTTTCTTTTTAAAAGTGAGATGAACTTCATTCTAATAAAATAAAAGGGGTTGGTTATGCTTTGAATTAAAGTTTCGTTGTTGCCTGAAGAAAGAACTAGGTATCTCTAGTCACACAGAAAATGATGCATCTGCATGCTGTTCTTAAATCAGCATGTAGGTGCAAAAGTGTCATCTTGTCAGAAATCATCAATAAAAGTGAAGTAGGAAAGATCAATTATATAAAAATAGAAAGTTTTAGCAAATGCAATTACACTGGCATCCTTTAATGAAGTCTTGTTGTTTGCAGTATTTAAGATTTATTCAACTCTTACAAAAACTGGTGACGTTGCCATGTGCTGACATCGAGGAGAAGTATATACAAAAGTTTTCCAAAGAAGTTCCTGCGCAGTTACAAAAGGTGGTTATTGAGCCCTTGAAGTATGATGAGCGAGGAGTGGCCTTCAGCACTGGTGAAGGTAATAATTTCAAGTTGGTTGGTAATGATGCAGAATGTTTTCCTCTTCATGCTACTTTCTTTATAGTACATATAAGACTACTAAATGTCACTACTTCATTTCATATTCTTATGTGTATATTGCATATATAATTGTTAATTATGTTATGGCATACTAAGTTATAACATGGTGTGGTTTTTGGTGTAGAGTCTATCAGCTGTTAGTTTTTATTTGTATTTCTATACAGTAGTACCTCTGTAGAGAGGACCCTGTTGTGCTACGTGTTGTAGGATACAGAAGGACTTTCATTGCTGGCAAGAGTTGAACATAAAGGGCGGGGGACTGGGGGAGCACAAACACACATGGAGAATTCCATGGATGTAACAGTGCTGCTTGGTGGCATGCTTAGACCACTAGGTAACCTTTACCATGACTTTTGTAGACAGTCGGGCAAAAGAGAATTTCAAAGATTCAAAGAATAAATAGCAAGGCATTTGGACGTTTGCAAACGACCTAGGAAAATGCAAAGAGGGAATTCCTAATTTTTTTAAACAAGTGGACGAACCACAGCTAGCATTATGATACAGAGATGGGAATCAGTCATTGGTACCGAGACAGAGGGGATTTTAGAGAAAAGCCGTGAAGGTCTCTGTGTCTTCTAAATATAGGCTGCGTGCATTTACAGTGGAGGGACACGTAGTGGAGAAATTATATGATATGTGATATGACTGCCTAGAAAAAATAATGTAGCAACATGTGTAGGATAATCTGACTTTCTGGACAAATGCACACGAGCACACTTTATGCTGTACATTTAAGAGGAATCTAAGAGATGACATGTATTCTTAAGGAGCAGGCAGCAGACAACAATAAGAATAACGGTTGCAGAGAATTTGAGGGGCAAAATGGCTAGAGAGCTCTGTTCTAGCTGGGTTGGCTTCAAGATGATATGGCAGCAGGGAGATGTGAGAGTGTCAAACTGGGATTTAATCCACACTGGGTTTCAGTAGTGTCCTGAGAACAGTAGTTATTGTGATAAACATGCAATGCATGTTATTTAAGAAAAGCCATCAGATTATCTAGGTTCAAGAGCAGTCTTGTTTGTGTCCCATCACCCCCCTAAATTAAGAAAAATGTCTAATTTGTTTCATAATTCTGTTATCAGAATGGTTGCTTCCTTTGTGCTGCAGAAGATTGGTCTTAGGCTTTAGCACAGAGTTTGTCGTGGTTTAACTTGAAGCTAATGCACTTAGAGAGAACTAACTCTAAGTAGCAATTTCTGAGGAAACTATGCTAAATGATGCATAGGCATTGCTTATACCAGTATAATTACAGTGTTAACCTTTTCCATGTGAATATTCTTAAACTTCTGTACCTTTGTATGATTTTATGAAGTATTTTAATATTACTAGAAGCTGTACTTCTGGTAAACGTAGGTGTTCAGCAAACTGTTTAGTTTCATATAGTGTGACATCACCAGATCAAGAAAGTGTTCTGATCTACTGAAGTTATGAGAGGTAGAGTGTTACCTCTACCTCTTCCCAACACACACTTCCCCTCCTCTTAGTAGACACCGATTAAAATACACTGAAAGCTAGTTGTTCATTGTTTGTATTTATTTCCTTCTGTTAATTTTTTTTTTTGTTACCTCAGTCTCCAAAAAGAAACAGCTGGTACTGTGTGAAAGTGTACAGATTTGCTTAACTTCTTGGGCACTTGAAATGCTGTAAAATATTGAAGCTTGATAACAGATTGGTTTTAATTCTTTAAGGTACAAGAAAAACTGCAAGAGCTACTGCAGTAGTTTATGACAATGGCACTGGAAAAATTACAGTGAATGGAACAGACATTTTACATTACTTTCCAGTGCTGCAGGACAGGTGAGAGCACTATGAAATGCTGTATTCTTACTGTACTTAAATTATTACGGCAGAAGTCATGCTCTGCAATTATATTTTGGTGGTGTGTTCCACAGAGTTGATGCTATATTCTTGTTTCTGTGTAACTGTTTTATGAAAATTGGTCTTGCTTTTCCTCCTTGTTTTCAGGAGTCAGTAGTATAAGAACTGGTAGGTAAGCTTTGCTCTGTATTACGTGTCTCTCCCTTTCTGACGGGATGCAAAAACCAAGAGCACAGACTATTTCGATAGTTGAAATTTTGGTCCCCTTAGAAAGGGCTTGCAGTTTATTTTAAAAATAAATAAATACTAAATAGTGTCTTTAAATGTTTCCTGAGAGATCTGCAAATTGTATGCATGTGTAATAATTACTCTGGCATACAGTAACATAGCGGAAGCAAACGAGGTGGGACACTTCATGTAAAGCTTCAGATTTTGGAAGATACAATAAGGCTGACAAGGTTTCTATCCATTACGTGATTTCTTTTTATATTATGGTATCTGACCTCAAGAATAGAGTGAGAGATTGCTCAGTTTGAATATCCAGAGCTGACATCTTGGCATCTATAGATAATTAGTGAAACAAAAGTAATTGTAAAACTGAACTTAAAATACTTCGCATTGGCCGTTTGAATATGCTCCTAGCTGCTAATTTCCTGTTGATATCAGTAGGAAATTAGAGATATGAACGCCTTTCTGCATCTCTGCTTGAAAGTTAACTATGTTTTGGTATATACTATGATAAGAAATGTACATAGCATGTAACTTTATATACATGTATATATTTCATTTTTATTATGATTATTTTTTATTTTTAGAGAACAGTTGTTGTTCCCTTTCCAGTTTCTTGACAGAGTTGGAAAACATGATGTGGTTTGTACAGTCTCTGGTGGAGGAAGATCTGCGCAGGCTGGAGCAATACGTTTAGCCTCTGCAAAAGCCTTAAAGAGTTTTGTGACAGAAAAGGAGGTGGAATTCATGAGGCAAGGTAGGAATTAAAATTATTTCAATGTTTCTTATTGTATTTCTGGTAACTAATGGAATTAACATGAGGTTCGTTAAGGATCAGATAGTGCAAATTTCAGTACATAATCCCAGTGAAACCCAGTATATTGTATGAAAGGGATCTGCATTTATTTATAAATTGTTTTCACTTGTTTCCTAGCATCCTCTGTGTACACTTTGGATGACTTCTTGAGCATTTTTCCATCTGTTCATGGCCTCTCTTAGGTCTATTAACGAGCTTATATTGCCTCAACATAGAATCACAAAATATGAATGCATGTTCACTAACAAATAAATCTGGATTAGGCCTTAGTGAGCTGTAAGATACTAAGTTTGTATTTTGTTTTACTTGGTTAGTCGCATCTTGGTCATGTTTTTTAAAAAAAAAAAAAGTTTTATTCTTGAATGTAAACACTAGAGAGTTAGCTTTGAAGGGATAGTAGTGAGCATAAACATATTACATGCAACTAGCCAGACTGAAGGAGCTTCTTTCCTCTGTTGCTTTATTTAGGAGTTTACAAGTTACCTTGGATAAGATAGAGCTTATTCAGATAACTGCAGTATTTAGAGCTTATTTGGATAACTGCAGTATTTGATGCCTCTTGGTGATTAGATGCCACACTGTTTCAGCAAATACAGAATTATGAACAGAGAGCTTTTAACTATGCTCTTTCTGGACTTGTAGGGAGAATACCTGCGTATCTTACTGGCAGAATAGCTATGATGATTTTTTTTCACTCTGTTGCCATCCATGGAAGTAAAGCTATCTTCATGCTAGTATTTTTGCAACAAGTTTCTTTGATTATAGCTTTTCAGTATTGACAAGCATGACTTGCTAGGAATACCCCTGTAAACTGACAGTGTAATGAGTTGGGTGTCTGTAATAAGATCAGCGTAATTCTCAATATGTTTTGGACATATCCAAATATATTTTGCGAACAGTAAGTGTACTTAAAAGCAGTGGTCTCCAAAGTGGGGTGTGTGCCCCTCAGTGTTGCGCAAAATGATCCATTGGGGTGCAGGAAGAAGATCTTAGAATTTCAGTAGTGTACATAATTTATAAACGAATAAATACACATATGTTGGGGGTGCATGCTCAAAATTATTTACTGATAGGACAGCAGGATCAAAAGTTTGGAGACTGCTGCTCTAAAGGCTTAAGCAATATAGATATAAAACAATGTAGGATTTTTTTTTTTAGTGGTTTGTAAAATAAAATGTGAAGAAAGTTTGGTTACAAAAAAAAACTTAAAATGTTAGACGATCTGATTAAATTCCTTTCAGTGTGTTTTATACTGAACCCTTATCCTTCTAGATGTTACAGTTCATATCCAAAGTTATTCACTGCCTCGAATCCCCCACATATAGTATATCTGCAATATTAACGAATAACAGTAAACAAATGGGTGCTTTTCTGTGTTTTGTAGCTGGACTACTAACAGTTGACCCACGTGTGAAGGAACGAAAGAAGCCTGGTCAAGAGGGAGCCAGACGGAAATTCACCTGGAAAAAGCGATAAATCTGAGTCTTTAAAGAATGACAGAATGCTACCAGAATTTCAAAATGTACTGATGTATGATTCAAAACTGTTGTATAAATGTATTTAGTAATAAAGACTTTTTCCATCATAACTACTATGTTTTCTCTGTTTGAAAAGCAGAAAAAAAAATCTTTTAATTTATTTAAAATTGTGGAAAATTATGTGTGGTGTGATTTGCCTAAATGTTAAATCCAAAATAGTAGCTTGAGTGCCAGCTTTGCATCTTAGTTTCACTGAAGTCAATAGTGATTCATGAAACTGTTGATGGATTGTAACTTCTAGAAATCAGTCTGTTTGTTTAGTGACTTGACTATCTAAATTCTGGAATTAGGCAGTTCCTAGTCAGGTATTTGGACAACTTTGACTTGCCTCCCTTTCTGCCTCACAGGTATCTGAGGATAAGTGACAACATCCCACCTAAGCTATGGTGGAGTTGAGAAACTGGTGAGAATGGTACTGACAATTGAGGGGATGTTGAGAGAGGAACAGTCACAGAGGATAACCTTTGCTTGTGGAATCAGTTATCTCCAGGATGCCTCCCTAGGTTAAGTAGGGAGTGATTCAGAGCAAGTACCTAAATTTAGGTGCTCTGAATCACCCTCTGGAGGAGTCAGTTTTTCTCTTCTTCCCCAAAATGCAGAAAGAGCTGGAGGGATTAGGCTGAAGTTAATCTTTTAGAATATTCTTCTCCACCCCTTAAATCTCAAGGGGCCCAATCAAGGAGGCGTGTTCCGAATATGGCTAATGCACAAAGATAGCATTGGACTCTTTGCCAAATACAGTCATAACTTCTCTTTTTTAAAATCAGAAGCAGGAGGTGATGACAGTGCTGCCCACCTCCTGTCTATAATTGTAGCCTTCCAAAATAGATTAGTGGTTACAGCACTCACCCAAAAGCGCAAGGTTTTGGTTTATTGCCAGCTTCCTTCCTGGGACAGAGGTCAAACACATAGTGCTTCCAAGGAAGAGCATATCCTTCAGTTTTTCCATAGGAACTGGGCTAGCACAAAAAAAGGGTGAGGTTCATCTTACCAGTAGAAAGGAAAAAAAAAAAAAAAATCAACTCAGTACTATTAACAACAGGGCACCTTCCCACTTTTTTTTTATTTTAGAAGACTTCAGTACTTGGAATTCTTCCTCCCCAGCCATATTTTCTAAGTACTAGAGTACCTGGCCAGCTTCTTATTTGCTGTAGATTATACCAAAAATGTTACACTTCAGAGGTAACAAAAGGTACTAGCAGGTCACTGCCCGTGATCACTATGGGTGATCTGTATGGGTCATAGCTTTCCCAAGCACCATTCAGGAGGAGTAAGTAAATAGACCTCTGGAACTGAGTAAAGCAGAGGTCAGAAACTGAGTATGCATCCTTGACTGATGTGTTTCTGATTCTTACTCCCCAAAGCCACTCTGCTTTTTTCATGAGAATACTCAGTAAACTTGGGCAGGATTCCTCATTGCTAAGGTAATTTGTCTCAATCAAAATATGTGACTGCAAGTACCTGAAAGGAGGTTGTAGCGAGGTGGGGGTTGGTCTCTTCTCCCAGGTAACAAGTGATAGGACAAGAGGAAAGGGTCTCAAGTTGCACCAGGGGAGGTTTAGATTTGATATAGGAAAAATTTCTTTACTGAAAGGGTTATCGAATGTTGGAACAGGCTGCCCAGGGAAGTGGTGGAGTCACCATTCCTGGAGGTATTCAGAAGACCTGTAGATGTGATGATTAGGGACATGGTTTAGTGGCAGACTTGGCCGTGTTAGGTTAATGGTCGGACTCGATCTTATGGGTCTTTTCCAACCTGAATGATTCTATGACTTGTTAAGTTGAATTCAACAGCTGAAACAATTCACCTAACTCTTAGAAAAACAAATGAGGGTTATGTGAGACATGTTTTACACTAAGGCAAATATAAAATTACATTATGTTTGTATTACATTTCTGCTAATTTAACTCTGCATTGTTTGTGTGTAGCGATATTACTCTATATTACGTTGCAGTAAAAGCTGTGACTTGTAATAAAAGCATTCAGTAAATATCTGTGCTGGGACAGGTACCGAAAGATTCTTTTGACACACTTACATAACAAACATACATAAGCACATGGACTTAAATGAAGGTGGTAGCTGAAGAAGATATAGGAGGAGATTAAATAGTAGAATTTTTATCTCAAGACAAATGAAAATTGATCCATTTGACCATATTAATTTTTCCTACCTCATTATTAGGCCATAAAGCTGTAAGAGTGCAACAGCATATCAGTCCTTACAACACACAAAGTCTTTTGTCATGTTTTAAAGGATTTGTTAACGTTTTACCTTCCAAAAAAGTATAGACCTTTGGTGTTTAGACCCATCAAAAATTTTGATGGGGTAAAGTTTTAGAATTTATCACAACTTTTTAGGGAGGTCCGTAGAAATACTAGTTAATACTGCACAACCGGGTCACTTGCTTCATAGCTGCTTGCTCAGGCTTGAACGAATTCTAAACCTGAGCCGAAAGAGAGAAGCATTTTGAAAAGAAAAAAACAGAATTGTACATATTATTTGCATTTTTTCACTTGTATGAAGTTTGTCTCAATTGTTTGCAATACATGTCAACAGTTAGTTGTTAGGTGATGAAATAGTTCTATAAGGAAGGACTATTTTTATAATGTTAAAGCTGATGAAAAGGTGTGACTACTGGTTGTTTTTTTTTTTCCACTAATTTTTATAGATTCATCAGAATTGAGGTATCTTATGGGAGAAAGAACTAAGGAAATTTCATTGGGGTGGTTATTTTTGATTTGCAACAGCAGCACAGTAGTAGAATCAGCTTATCGGTTTGAACAATCTGGTTTAACTTCCCATTCCTCTCATTCCCTGCATTTCCAAGGTTATTGAAAGAAGCCGTCCTGGACACCAACCTACTGTGTCCCAGCCAGGATTCTCAGGTCTTAATTTTGAACCACTTGCAATGTGGACCAACTTATCTTGCCAGTAGGATTTCAGAAAAGTGTCCCGAATGTGACAGGTGCTAATACTTTAAACATAAAAGTATTTTCTGAATGTGGGCAAGAAGAAATAAGCCGCCTGTGCTTTCTGCTCAATGCATGTTGTGACTCATCCAGGCTCTTTTTTTTTTTTTTGAGTACCTTTTTTTTTTAAGGTACCGAAATTATCTCTAAGACAAACTGAGTATATCTGTGTCATCGATCCATCGATTTCTGGCTATTGTCACATTTCTTTGGTGTGGAAACCAGTCAGTCAGTCAGAAGGTAAAGCTGTAAGGATGTTTCTGCTTTGTATTAATGCTGCTGTGTTACCACAAGATGGAGTAGTTTGCAATCGAATGAAACGGGCGAAATTCAGAAGTGGTTATGTAGATACGTGGGAAAGAAATGATGGATCTTCCTTAGAAACAGTGATTTTTATAAGAACAGATTATCATGGAAAATAAATGTATTGGGTTTCAAAAGGGTAGATTCAGATTGTCTTTCCAGGATTTTTTTCTCTTGACAAGAGAAACAAATGTTAGTGAGAAATAATAAATGTCAGTTAACGCTAGTTTTCAGCAATCTAATTTCAATCTATAAGTAATACCTTCAAATTGATATTAGTGTTATGCTAAGAAATGTGAAGCTTAGAAATGGTACAGTAATGTTGTGCTAGCCATCACAAAGTTTACATCACAGAATCACAGCATGGTTTATGTTGGAAGGGGCTTTCAAACATTATGTAGTCCAACCCCTCTGCCCCCCATCTTTCACCAGACCAGGTTGCTCAAAGCCCCATCTAACCTGACCTTGAACACTTCCAGGGATGGGGCATCCGCAGCTTCTCTGGGCAACCTGTTCCAGTGTCTCACCACTCTGAGTAAAGAATTTTTGCCTTTTGTCCAACCTAAACCTACCCTTAGTAATCTCATCCTAACTAATAATTATAATTATTTAGATTAAATGCCAGAAATTGGTTTGGGCTGAGGGGAGCGGGATGTGTTATTGAAACTGCATTTTATCTGTACAGTTTTGTAAATTCCTTGTGCATATAGAAATTAATTTTCACAGTATTCTGTGATATTTTATATAGATAGGAATTCGTGGGCTGGAATTGGAAGCAAATGTGTTGTTTATGCTCTGCTAGCACCCAGTGGGCATCGGTTGTAGTAGCTTACTAAACGTCCTGCAAACACCTGTGAACACAAATCAGTGCCTGTGTACCTGCCCACAAAAACAGAACAGCGTGGGAGAAGAACAAAATACAGAAACAAATGGGCAATAATGGTTTTAGACCTCCTATTGCTTAGCATCCACCCTCAACCAGTATGTCAGCAATCACCTTCACTGTTAGTTTTCAGTGTTAAATAACTGAATAGTGAAGTCTTTCTGGCGGGAAATTCCAATCGCACCTGCCTTTTCTCTCCTAGTTACGAGCCATGTCGGCAGTAATGGGTGCTCCTCTGCTCGGCTGGGAACTTGCTCGTTTTGAAGGAAAAAAGCCTTGGGTGCTCTGTATTTCAACACGCTAAATCTTTATGGCGTTCAAGATGTGTGCTGACCATTTCTTCATCACTTAATAAGTACTTGTGTTCAGATGATGATAATACTGACATAATAAATAATGTAATGAGAGTGATGTGTGCTTGCCACAGGTCCTGAGCGGATGAGTACATCACAGAAGCAATTTCAGACTAACAGATGATTATCAGGAGATAGAAAATAATGCACCAACACTTTCTTCTGGAAGTGCTGACTTGCCTCTGAGATGAACAAAAGCAAATTCTTCTCTGTTCCAGGACTGGTCCCAGATAAGTTTCTGCTTGCCTGGTTACACCTTTCCTTAGTAACTGCTGTTTCTCACAAGACACAACGATGCCAAGGTAAAGCTGATTGTACCAGGGCAGATAGGATTCAGAAAACTCCAGTGTGTCTTGGTACAGTCCTGATTTCAAGTCCCAAAGTAGCCCTGCAGGATTTGGGTTGGTGGCGCCTCTAAAACTTTGACCTTGTATACCTTATATCTTGAGTGCTGGATCACATATAGGCAGTGGCAGCTGTAGTGCTTTTCAGCTGGTGGAGATATCAACAGGATTTTTTATACTTGTGTTCACATAATGTAAGAGAGCTTTTAGAGGAAAATACTGTGCAAGGCAAGAGTGCTATAGATATTCATTGTCAGCAATAAAATGATAGGAATATTCTTACGCGTTGCATAACAGGGGAAGAAGATGTCATTGCTTTGTAAAGGACCTTGTGACTTTTATCTTATATTCTGCTTTTCACACTTGGGCTGAGCACCACGTACCTCTCTCTGCAAGCAAAATCCCCACAGCGGGCTCTTATGCAGGAACACCAGTGAATGCCTGAGCAGGGTATGACGTGCATGCTGAACGTACAGCGTGCAACAAAACATCTGCTTCATTCAGCTTCATTGCCAAAAGGAGAACGCAAGCACACAAGTTGCACAATATCCTCGCATACAAAAATCAGCTCACGCACAAAACCGTAGGGCAGCTGGCTTGTCAACGTCTTCCAGCTTTCTGCGGCATGCCACCTTCCACGCTCAACCCGAGCTGGACATCCCCATCTCGGTGAGCAACTTTGGGGATAGCTAAGGAAACCGCACCAGCAGCTGCTGCGGTGGTGCGTTTGCAGTGCCAGGCTTGCTGCTGGCATGTTTGCTGTCTGGGTCTGCTGCAAGAGGGAAGTGAGACTCAGAAAGATCTCACTGAGGCTGTCAAGTTCTGGTAGGGATGGACCCCAGCGTTGCTAAAGCAAGGGCTGTGCCTGCTTGTATAGATGTAACGGACATCTAGGATGTGTTATTTAGTAGAAGTTCAGCTGTGGGTTATATCTCCCGCAAAGTAGAGAGGAATTTGTTTTTCTCCTCACTCAGCTACAGTTAAATTCGTAGGAATTAAAAGCTTGTTCTTTTTTGAGACTTTCACATGAGTTCTGACATCTCTTGGATGTTTTTGAGCCAAGGCCACAGGGGTCCCTCCTGTATCTTTCACCTGAGACACCTCTCGGGTAGCTATTGCTTCTGCTCAGAGAACTGATGAGATATTCAGGTTTAACAGGCAGCTTCCCTCAGAGTTTTTTTCCCTGTGAAAAAGTCACTTTGAGACCTGTTCTAAATCCCCCCCCCCCAATATTACCTCTGAACTCCATGTAATTTCAGAGGTTAAGCAAACAGGCAGATTATCTTCTCCTCTAAGTGCATGCTTCCAAGGCTGAAGGACTCATTTGTACTCGAGTTGCGAAGAACACTTAATGATTTTATTTGACTAAGGCAAAATGAGAAAGGAAAACGATATTTAGAAAATTTCATTAGAAAAACATTTGCTGCTTTGTTTCTATAACAGCGAGATTACTGGGTAATCTCTGCCTTAACTCATCGGGGATAGCTGATTGCATCAGGTATGCTGATGGAGCTGATATTGATGGCTGCGCGTGCAAAGCATACACATTACCCTCTGGAAGACTCATAAGATGCCTCAGACCAGGAACGCGTGAAACAGCTGCCCCTTAAGGACATCCCAGGGTACAACCCAAAAACTAGGCAGGGGGCAGAAGAGCTCAGAGCAGCAGCAGAGAATCAAGGGCAACTGGACTTGCTGGAGCACCAAGCCAACCCTGCCGGCTGCTGAAGGCTGGGCAGGTCCTAGGAGAGGAGCCAGCTCAGGCAGTTAATTGCTGCTCAGTGTGAAAGCTGTGGCACCGACTGAGGCAGCGATGGCGTCTAGCACGCCGACCATTTGGGATGTCACCCTTCGTTCAGGAGGGATGGGAGTCCTGCATCTCCCCCACCGACACGCCTGCCAGCAGGTGAGTAGGAGGTGGGCAGGTGGGCTGCCCTCAGGTAGGCAGGACAGAGGTGGGGAAGGTTTTCACTGGCAGAAGGAGGAACCCCTGGCTGGAGCTCTCACACTTTGCACGGGCAGAGGATGTGCCCCTTCCCTACAGCAATGCGGCCCGTTCAAATTCTGTCATTTGCCAATAAAAAGGGGACACCAGGTGTGTTTCATAATCCACTGCAAATTTGTTTTTACCTTAAGGAACTAATCATTTACAAATACGCTGCTTTACTTTAGCATAAAATTTATCAAACATTCAGCATCAAAAGTCAAGACTCCATCCACTGCCTGAATTTGGCATAAATCTGATTGGTTTCTTTTGTAGAGAGCCAATTTAGGAATCAATTATATATATTAATGGGCGTGAAAACAGCTCGTCTTTGGTCATTGTAGTAGATTACAGCTTGTAGTCTGACATCACTTAACTGTGTAGCAAATTGTCTGAAAATGAAAACTCCTATTAGGACACTTAAAAATTTCTGTTTCAAAATGACTACTTAACAGCCATTAAAGCATCTTTATAGAAATGTCACTAGCCTCGTTACATCTGTACCTTTGGTTAGTTTCTTTCCCCCTTTCCAATTTTCTCCCAGCATCTTGCAGCTTGCCTATTATTTGGATGTATAATTAGAAATCCATTATTATGTTTTATGGAGATGTAAAGAGTAGGAAGAAAGCTGCGTAACTACTTTTTTCATGCAGCATGCAAATTATCCACCTTGTGTATTTTGGCTCTGAATGTTCCGCAGATGTAGTTTCATTTCCCTTGGATCTCTGTTTACCCATTTTTATTGCCAGTCATCAAGTATAGCAGCAGAAAAATCAAAATAGGAGGGGGGAGGGACCTTCCCGTAGAAGCAGCTTAGCATGCCCCCATCACAGAGCGGTATCGACATTAATGTGCTTCACCTACACAGCGCCGTGCGCGGCCATTATTTATAATAGATGGTCATGGAAATGGGAGGGGTAATCAACATCGCCTGAGCAAACGGTCACTGCCAATGCTGAATCGGTGGGAAAATGCTCTGAAGGATACGATTTAAAATGTTCTAGCCAGATGCCGTGCGTACCGAGAAAGGATGCAGGATGGGGCTTCGACTGTACCTCACAGCTCAGAATGAGCAAACGCCTCTTTCCTCAGACTGAGTCTTCCAGCTGACATTTGTTCTGGTCTTGCCTAAGGATAATATCCCACTGTGTGAGACGCTCAGGAGCTGATCCAAAGTCAGTGGAAATCTTATGGACTTTGTGGCCCTTTATCTCAGGCCCTTATGTTTTTAAGGGTTTAAGATCTGACCTTTATCCTCTGTGAAATCCCACCAACGCATATGGCACGGGGCAGTTGGTGGGTTGCGCTCCCTGCTATGGCTTCTTCAGATTTCCCAGTCGGCTGGAGAGAGAACAGGCTGGAGGTTCATCCTCTCTCCCTCCCACCAGATAGAAATGTCCTGAGTCAAGAGGCTCCTCTACTGTCTGTGGTTTGTGACCAGAAAAGTCTGGTGAGGCTCCTAAATAAAACTGGCAAAGCCTCTGGAGCTGTGAGTACCCCTTTCAGCGCAGCATTAAATGTGGAGTGCCTTGAGAGAGCTGCAAGCTTTGCCATGCCTTTTGGGGGTCCCTGTTTGGATCCCTACCAGTGTTCCCCAGGTGACAGCACACCTCTAAGAGGGGAAAGGTCTCAGTGCAATGGCCTTAAAGCAAAGATTACTTTAAACTGGCGTTGGACATTGGGTCTGATAAGAAGTGTATGGAATTGGCTCTTGGAGAGAGTATAAAAGCACATAATCTTTCTTTTTTGGGAGGTAAGAGGAGGGTACCAGTGTCTGAGGAGAAGCTGGCTTCACAGGAAAGGAGGAACCTCCTTTATGGGGTTCTAGCAGAGCTGTGATATGGGAATTATGATTACATGAACACATGGTGTTGTTCTGTGGTTTAGTGGCTCAGCGTGACTTTCTGAATATTATATTTTAAAAAGAAAAAAGGGAAAAGTGCACCTAGTAGGTATGCGTTTTAAAAAAAAAAAAGTTTTTTTTCCCTGAATACTATTTTATCTCATTCCTTTGGCCACTGACTGGACAAAACCAGAAATAACATCTCTACAATATACAGCTTTTTTCCCTATTCTGAATTGCTGGTTTTTTTACTTAGCTTTTAATTCCACGTAACTGGCAAAATAATACACTGCCCGAGAGTATCAGTCTCTTTTAGTCATGGTAAAAGTAGGAAACAGATTCTGGTCAACCAGACGTTACCACTTAATAATAAAGCACACATGCAGGTATTATACACATATATGTATTAGAATACACATCTAGGTATTGTACACATATATGTATTAGAACTAGGGAAGATAGTTTATTCTTTCTGATTAAAAAAGTATAATATTTCTTGAGCTAATTTGATAACTATGCTATAGTTACGACTTAGGGAAGTCGTATAGCTGTAAAGACTGGAACAATTCAGTACAATACTGCAATTAAGGAGAAGTTCTTATGGTGCTGGGCTAGGACACAGGAAATAGTTCAGCTCCTGCTCCTTTCCAGAGCTCGTACGTGACTACAGAGAAATTGCTTAACGCCTGACCACGAGCTGCCGGAATTTGGTAACACTCAAACAGTGGGAATGGCACTGGATGTCTGTTTAGCTCTTGGTCTTTCTGACAGTGTCCAAGCTTTCAGTAGAGAATCCAAATCAGAGAGTGCTAACGCCTGGCACCCTGACCTTGTCTGTCCATCCTTACATGCTGCTGCCCTCGTGCTGTGTCCTGAGCCAAGTCCTCATGGCCGATGGCACCAGAGATGCTGCTCTCAGAGACGAACAGCGCTGCCTCCTTATCTGCTCCAGGTTGACTACCAGCCCTCCAAGGGTTCAGTTCTACAGGCTTTTGGGACTTTTTGAACCTAATCTGGCTACACAACTTTTAGCTGGTGGTCAAAACTGGCCTATGTTTTTTTGGAATTGTAGATGAAACAGAATTATGTTTCCAGGAGAAGAGGCTGGGGTGGGCCACGGAAAGGAGAAAAGGTGGGGCAAAAGAGCAGGTCGGGCCTTTTGTTTCTGATGCCATTATCAATGCTAGAGAGATAAGATGAATGACTGCTGCTTTGGGGTGGCAGCAGTCCTTCCTCAAAAACCAGTGATATTCTTTCTTTGTGTCTTCACCTCCTCCTCGATGGCAGCCACGCTGGCTCTCCAGGAGCCTTGTGTGCATCAAAGAGGCGGTAACGCTATGGCCAGTTTGTTGCACCAAGAAGTTTCCTCCCACAGGCGATGCGTGCACTGTGCCTAAGCCTACATTGTCCTGCTCACCAGGTAGGAGAGGGAGGCTTTGTCCCAACTGGAGGTCTGCCACAGTTATTCCCAGGCATGACCAAAGAGCGACCAGGCTGCATTCGTGCAAACCTACATACAATTTTAATTTTAGACAAAGAGGGTTGCTGTAACATCATAGCCATACTTGAAGGAGATGGTGGGATTTGGAGACATTGGGGTTGCTTGGGTGGCAACAGCTTTATCCAAACCTGTGGCTGTGGACTCGGGTCAGTGCAGCGATGCAGTTTGGCCAGGTACGGACCAGAAAGTCTCCATCTCAGTCCTGTCCCATTTATGGATTCTATCTTGCAGGTCCGACAGCTGTAGAAACTTTTTTTTAATCACTAGTTTAAGAGGATATATCTCTGGATACATCCAGGGAGTAGATCTGTTGAGGAAGCAGGTGCCAGTTTTCCATAGTTACTTTTAAGAGCCAAATTGTGCTTTAGTGCTGATTTTTAGTTTTAAGGCAATATTGAGAATTTTAAAACCCTTCTTTTTAATTTTTTTTTTTTTTATTTGATCCAGCTGGAGCTTGTACTTCCTCTTTAACTTTTTCTTTTATTATTTAAAATCCTTAATTATCTGAGACAAAATTGGTAAGGAAATCTGCAGAATCTAGGGATTCCACAGAGCTCTCTCTATAAACACTCAGGCTATTCACTGTTGCCAAATAGACATGTGCCAACTCTGAAACACCCACCCACTCCCTCCTTCTGCCGCAGCAAACTAATAAGCGCATTGATTACATCCATTTAAAGAAAAACACTGCTCTTTTAATCTTTACATTCTGCATGCTTTAGATTTCTGATTACGAGAGATATCCTGTTTATCACACATCATGTGGTGAAAAAGCTACTTGACACACCTCAACGCATTAGATATTTTAAAAGAATATTTTATAGGGTACCAGCAAGTGGTAGTAGGAGATAATTATCATTTCCTGCAAGCTGTTGTTGTACTATTCGCAAGATGAACGAGAGGTCTCTTAAATGTGATTTTTGTAAAGGTCCCTTAAATGCCTTCAATCCCCCCAAACAAAAATGTTCATACGCAGTTTCTCTCTTCCTTTCCTCTCCTCTCCCACCTCTCCATGACTCCCCTCTCCCCGTCCCCCAGAAAAACCTGGAAGAACTTTGTTATAATGATATGAGACAACTACATGATGCACATTTCACTGCTCTGTAGAAATCAGTCATTAAGAATGACAACTGTATCGTTACGTATAGGTGGGCATGTATATATATATAAAAGCAAATACAAAATCATATGTATGTGTTGAACATGCATTTATAAACTACATAGTGCATATTTAAGCTAAACTTGAAACATACCTTTTTAAAGAGTTGAACAACTTTTTTGGCTTGAAGACTGGCAGGGATGTCCCAAGTTAAGTGCAAAATCCTTTCCAGATGTCCCATGCAGGTACATGTATGGATGTACACAGACAAATTTTCCTCCAGCTGACCGTTGTGGAAGTCACCCATCCAACCCCAGGGCCACGGAACAAGCCGCCGGTGCTCCCTGGGCTTTTTCCCCAGCCAGGTTTCCTGGAGGTGCTGGCTCAGGGAGGGGAGGCAGGCAGGATCCCAGTTGGGTAGCTGTTGCTGGGTACCACCTCTGACCAGCTCAGAAATGAGCAACAAACTCACACCAAAGCTGTGGAAAAGCCTTGTTCAAATTCCTCCTCTGGGCCCATTTGAGTTTACTGCAGTGAATTTTGGATCCTGGCACCCAGAACTCCTGAGCTACAGTGACTACTACGGCACCACTTGTACCCCTAAAGGCAACCGGCAATGCCATTCCCGATTTCTAAAGCTGCTGAGGCTCCCAGCCATGCAGAGAGGCTTCTACCTCTTGAAAAATGCCTCAAATCTAGTATCTTGGACCAGGTTCTTGAGGTGTTTACCACTATTTAGTGAGTTCAGGTATCAGAGCATGACCCCTGTTTGGGATAGAACGTTTCACTTGTCAGTGCTTAAGGCCACTCTCCCACCCACGCTCCATGGGAGCAGTGCTCCGCTCCATCAGCAGTCCCGTCAGTCCCCAGCTGAGACAACAGTAGGAAAAGAAGAGCCACAGGAGCCAAAATTCACTGATAATGAATACACAGCCTGTATTCTTTACTTCTGAAGGGGAAGGCTGGCCTTACTCTCCCAGCCCAGCTCTCCTGGTTTCTTTGCAGTGGGCCATTCCCCCACTGCAACGGTGATGCAATTATAGCATCAACATTTAAAGCACCTGCTGGTAATAATTGCCATAATCTAATGGCAGCCTGCAGTTTTTAACAGGAATTTTAGAAAGGAGCCGGGAAGTGGTCCCCGGGAAGAGAGTCCCCATCGAAATTCATCCCAGTGCCCAAACGGGTTATGAGGAACAATATAATAGGTAGCACAGTCTGCATGCCAAGTCCAGTGGGACAGGGAAAGACTACAGAGCTGTGGATTAAGTAAGAGGAGATAAAGGGAGGTCCTTCTGCAAGTATTATATGTGAATGCGAATTAATAACAGAAATGATGCTCTGCGAGACAGTGAGAAAAGTAACAAAGCAGATGTCAGTGGGCCTTAAAAATTTGATTTCGGAGCCTCTAAGGGAAGCTGGGAGGGAGGGCCCTGTAGAGTAATGCTGAGTGTGGAGGGAAGCACTCTGCAGTTATATGGTCTGCTTCTTGCTCTTGCATTAAACTGGCGGATTTGGGGGTGTGGTGGGGAGGGTGTTGATTCGTTAAATGGGGAAAATACCCAGAACCTAAGTAATGAACCAGAATCCTGATTAACTCCCCTCGCTTGAAATAACATCATTCTGAAGAGGGTCGATGGTAGGGCACCAGCCACGTTTGCTAACCGGCAACGTCCTGCAGCAGTGCTGGTAACAGCCCTCTGCCATGACGGTGCCGTGTTGAGTTTCCAAGTCTCAGTATTTCGTACCCCTGAAGCTCCCTGAGCAGACCTTACCCTGTGCACTGGTGGTGCCCCCCCGAGAGCTTGCCAGGGGATTAAATTGTTGGTAACGATGCAGGGGGAAGCTGTCCGTAGACAATCTGGCATCCATTTCTGCAACACTCCTGCACCCAAAACTGTCCCGTGCTGGCTCTGACAGTACAGCTTTGCTTTTCTTTTTCACAGAAGGGAGAGGATATCTGTAGGTAGCAGAGAAATCTGTTTGGATCTGAGTTGTCTTTCCTACTGAACTTCAATATTTGGGATTCTGAACTCAATGCCGTGTGCGACAGTCATAGAGTGTGGAGACTCATGTGTCTGTAAAACCAGTCACCATAACCCAAAAAACTTGTAGGCACGAGGCAGTGTGAGTTCTTAAGAACCAGCTCTGCTCTTTCCTCCCCTACGGGTTGCACTGCACTGCAACCTTTAGGATTAAAATTTGGTTGAGGTCAGAAGTCCTGTCTCCACACCATTCTCATTCTTCAGAGTAGTGCCTGTTCGTATTTCTCAGTATAAGCATGTACCCTCAGTTACTGATTCATTTTGCTAGGTACCTTTAACACAACTATTTATTATTGGTCAAAACCATGAATACTTCTAAGAAAATGTATCTTTTTTCTCCCTTTGCTCTGTTGGCCTATAAATTACTAATGTAGATTGAATTTTTCAGTTAAACTCAGCTAAATATAGATATTAGAATAAGACTGGTTTTGGTTTTTTATTCCGTATATGTGCAATCTCCATAGCTATTCTGGCAGACTTTTAAAGGAGGCATTTACTAAGAATTCTTCCTAATATTTTGACTGCTAACCAGGTTTTTTCCCCTAAGAATAGCTTTTCTAATGGAACAATTCAGAAAAAACATTATCATCATATCATAATGTACTGTGACAAGGACTGTTCAGCTTTACGTTTTGGCGTTTAATGTATTCTCAGCTCTTCACTGTGGCTGGCAAGGGTGACTTTAAACAGCCAATATTGTAGAGAAGAAGTTGAATTTTTTTTTTTTTTTGCAGTAAGAGATTCAGGACAAATTATAGCAAATCTTCTGTTGCTGTTTTTCAACTGTTTTTAACATGTGTGCGTTTCTGTCTGGCATCTTGCCGCAGAAGTAGAAGACACTGTCTGAAGACTCCTATGATTCACCTCTGCAAAGTTTCTGTAGACTTTCCAAGATTTAGTAAAGATCATCTCTGTCCTTGGAAAGAAGGGGGCAACTAGCTCACACAGAAACCCCAAATACACAGAAATCATGGCTCACAGTAGAGGGATCTTGTTTGTAAAACCTAGATTGCTTCCAGAAACCTAATTGCGTCGCTGCCTGAATATGAACTACTTCATTATGGGCTTGGATATATGTCACAAATAAGGAATTTGTAAAGCTAAAGAATACCCTGAATTTTCAAGTGCTGATGAGAAGCCCTCTATAGGGGTCAGTAGAAGCTGTAAAAGTATTTCTCTGAGTCTAAAGGACTTGGAAACAGCTGAAAATATAAATTTATGCTGTAGAACCTTGTTCCTCTCGCCACATTTTTCGTTGCTGTTCTTGTTGAGACTTTCTGCTGTAGTGATCCTTACAGGGGCGATTCCCAGAAGGCCTGAAACCTTTCAGATCTTATTGCTCATATGTTTTCTTCTCTTGACAGAACAATATGAAGCAGTTGACCTTGCCCAGAGCAATATCATTAAAGCTAAACAAGATGACACTTGTACTGTGTCTTGGTCTGGAGCTGTCTAAAGCACTTTCTTAATTCTTGTGGAACAAGAAGAAAAATTTCAGGCAATTGAAATACATGTGGTGCTAGCCAAATAATGTTTCTTGTTTTAACATGAATTTATGGGTATATTAAGATGCATGTTTAAAATGGAGTGCTTTGAAGCTCATCTTGAAATTTTTATTTTTTAAATGAAATTCAGACTTAGATATTTTGAAGAACTGTTGTTTGAGATCTATTAATGTGCTCTGGGCTAACATCTGTGCTTGTCAGGTGACCAGCAGAAGTCTGTCAGGATGTTTTATCCCTCATACCAAATGTTGAAGAATAGACGGACCCCCACTGACGATTAGCTACCAACTAGCAACTGTGCTTCAGTCAAGGTGAACAGGGAGCCAGTGAGGGCTGACACAGTCCAGTGGGGAAGGGGGGCACACAGCAATTTTCTGGATTGGACACAAGAAGACAAAAATGAATTTTTGATAGACATTAAATCTAGTCGTCTTTTTTTTTTTTTTCTTTACCCAGGAAGGAACTCGGCACACTTCACGTATAGGTCCCATTTGTGCAGCCTTTGTGCCCACATGCTTAAGTGGGCAAATATTTCAGAGTCCTAGTTCCCTTCACCTGCTTCTCTCCAGTGCACCTGAGCCAATGCTGCAGGGCCTTATGTCAGCACTGCTTCTGCTACGATGCTTGTGCCATCCAGTGACCCAGCCTGGGGCTGGCCAGGGAATTTTAACTGTTGATTTAAGGAGTGAGATGCTGCAACTCGTTCATGAAAGCATGCAGACAGCATGAGCAATACCCTATTTTGGGCAGTTTTCTTCGTCTGCCCACTAGCTAGGTGGGGCTCTTTTACTTTCGTTCTCCTCTGTGCTTGCACAGGATGGATAGCACTGAGGAGGGGGAATCATAGAATCATTTAGACCTTTAAGATCATTGAGTCCAATCATAAACCTAAAACTGCAAAGTCCACCACTAAACCACAGAATCACAGAATGTTTCCAGGGATGGGGCATCTATCTACCACCTCTCTGGGCAACCTGTTCCAGTGTTTCACCACCCTCATCATAAAAAATTCCTTTCTTACATATAGTCTAAATCTCTGTCTAAGTCCATGTCCCTAAGTGCCACGTCTACCCGCCTTTTAAATACCTCCAGGGATGGTGACTCAACCACTTCCCCCGGCAGCCTGTTCCAATGCTTGATACCCCTTTCAGTGAAGAAATAGCCTCATAAATAGGATTATCGTCCTTCCTGGATCACCTTTTCCCATGATGTACTGGCTGTTGTGTATTTTGCCCTGTACACGAAAGCCTTACTAGGCTGGAGTGCCATTCACAGCACACTTCCCATCCTGGAGATTGTAGTCAACACAGATGGCTCTTTGTCGCTAAGTATACATGAGTGCTAAATTGAATGTGCTCTCTTGTCTAATATTTAACAAAGCGCATTGAGTTAATGACTAATGTTCCATTATTGCAGGAAGCTTTTAGTACCAAAAGGTTAAGTGGTTCATTTGAATATTGCCCGAGTATCTTTGCCCTGTCAGGGTTTTTTTTTTTCCTAAAGTTAATTTGCTATTGTTGTGATCATGTCTGACAAGTGGTGGGTAAAAGCAAAGGGAGGTTACAGGGGTCTGTTTCCATGACATAATTTTACTGGTATTTAGCAAGTTGAATTTTACTCAGCTGAGCATCTAATTTGCATGGACCCTTATTCAGGGATGAAAAGCGAGTTTTGAGCATAGGCCATCTTCCGCTGGGAATTATTTGCATCAGAGGCAAAGGACTTGGGAGGAAGTGATAGAAAAGTGAGCAAAGTTAACAGAGCTAGAAGAGGTTACCAGAAGAGACTTGCCATGCCTTCACACAGGTAGAGGAGTAGGATTAGGAATTATTGTTCAATATAAAATTATAGTGGATGAGTATTAGTAAAGGATCATGGAAATAAGTTTCTGCTACATTGACATTAAGGATATCAACTGCTTGTGACATGAGGTCATAAAAATGAAAAAAAAATTCTAAGACAAAAAGCCTTCGTGTTACTTCTAAAAAGTTTATTTTATATTGCTTGAGTATATACTCATGTCTTTCACACTAAAGCATAAACAAACCCTGCATTAAGAAATCCTAACATCTACTTTCAGCTCTCCAGACAACAACTAGCCAAAGAATAATAGTTCTTTTTATAAGTTTGCTTATTTGTTGCTCCAAAATGGAAAGAAATAGTCTTCCTGCCTTCTCCCTTTTAATGGAAATGTAATCAGGGACAGGGTATTTGTCTTTACATCCCGTTAGGAATTATCCTGGGATGCAACAGACTCCAGTTCAACTTTATTCAAGAGTTGCTTCTTAATTTTAAATAGCTGTGTCCTCAGCAACTGGACTTTTAGCAACTACACAGCAAGTCAGTCTGCCTCTCAGAAACTTCATTTATAGAAGCTGATTTTGTCCATGCAAATGTTTCAGTTTTGTACAAAAGGAGTATTTCAGAAAAACTGTGGTTCTCAACACCCATCTTGAGATTATCTCCTTCCATGACAAGGTGACCTGCTTAGCGGATGAGGGAAAGGCTGTGGATGTTGTTTACCTGGACTTAAGTAAAGTCTTTGACACAGTTTCCCACAGCATTCTCCTGTAGAAACCGGGCTCATGGCTCGGATGGGTGTACTTTTCGCTGGGTAAAAACTGGCTGGATGGCCGGGCCCAAAGCGTTGTGGTGAACGGACTTAAAGCCAGTTGGCGGCCGGTCACAAGTGGTGTTCCACAGGGCTCAGTACTGGAGCTGATTCTGTTTAATATCTTTATCAACGACCTGCACGAGGAGATCGAGTGCACCCTCAGTAAGTTTGCAGACAACACCAAGTTGGGCAGGAGTGTTGATCTGCTTGAGGGTAGGATGGGTCTACAGAGGCATCTGGACAGGCTGGATGGATGGGCCAAGGCCAATGGTATGAGGTTCAACATGGCCAAGTGCCAGGTCCTGCACTTGGGTCACAACAACCCCATGCAGCGCCACAGGCTTGGGGAAGAGCAACTGGAAAGATGCTCAGCAGAAAAGGACTTGGGGGTGCTGTTCCATAGGCGGTGAGTATGAGCCAGCAGTGTGCCCAGGTGGCCAAGAAGGCCAACAACATCCTGGCTTCTATCAGGAATAGTGTCGTGAGCAGGACTAGGGAAGCGATCGTCACCCTACACTCGGCACTGGTAAGGCTGCACCTTGAATGAGGTTTGGGGCGCCTCACTACAAGACAGACATTGAGATTCTGGAGCATGTCCAGAGAAGGGCAAGGAAGCTGGTGAGGGGTTTAGAGCACAAGTCTTATGAGGAGCTGCTGAGGGAACTGGGGTTGTTTAGTCTGGAGAAAAGGAGGTTGTGGGGAGACCTCGTTGCTCTACAACTACCTGAAAAGAGGTTGTAGCGAGATGGGAGTCGGTCTTTTCTACCAAGTAACAAGTGACAGGACAAGAGGAAATGTCCTCAAGTTGCACCAGGGGAGGCTTAGACTGATGACAGGGTTTTCAAACATAGGAACAGGGTGCCCAGGGAAGTGATTGAGTCACCATCCCTTCTATGTGATTCAAAGTAGGCTTCAGTGGTAGCCTGGGATGGATTTTGACTTCTCCAGTGTTGAAATTTTGTGGCCTCAACTCTTCTGCCAGCAAAGTGCTACAGCTCCACGTCCACTCATGTTTTCCTTCTCAGCTTCAGTTACTTCAGAGATGCAATGGCCATTATATGTGGTGGGTACTGTGCATTTTCGAGGTATTAAAACTGTCCTGTAAGGACTGCGGCCCCAGTTTTGTTCTGCTCTGGCACATGTTGGGTTCATAAGGTTCTAGTGCTATGAATATAGAAGCCTTGTCCTTACCCGTGTTGAAGCTCATAGGAATTGCCAGCGTCCCCCCACCCCATTCCCTGAACGAAACACATCACCAGCAGAATCTCACAAAGCCGAGCGGCCTGCACGTGGTCCCCTCAAAAAACTGCACACTCACGGCAGGTCAAGGTTCAGCCACGTGCTGAAGAACTAAAAGCATTTCGGCCATTAATTGTCTGTACCGGCCTAAAAAACAAACTCAGCCAAAATAAATGCAGCAAGCTGCCTTTAAACTGCTAACCCCAACATGAAGGCAACATCCTTCTTTTTCATGCACGCCAGGGCGCTGCCAATTGGAGGGTTTTTTTGCAAGAAGAGAACTGATAAAGGTCCGTGGAAAAGTGGAGCTGCTGTGTCGGTTGTTACAAGGCCGGCTGACGCTCCTTTGCCTACAGTTTTCGCTACCACAATGGTGCTTGATTTTCCACAGGCATATGTCCAGCCGTAACCTGCTGCGTTTTGTCTGTTACCCTGTGCTTCTCCCCTTTAAGCATAGCATTTCCTATAGGAACTGTGTCTGGTGCCTGTTTCGAACTCTGTTTTCAGTGGACTTTTCTGGTGGGGATGGAGCACGTTGCTGCAGGCAAAGGTGCTTCCTCGGTGCGGGGCTGGCTGTGTCACCTTCCCGGCTCTGCAGCCAGGCGAGCATCCTGCTCGCTCAGTCGCTTCAGCAGATGTGCATGATTAATGGATTATTTACCTTTTGCTGCCTGATTATTATCTTTTCTGCCTCTAACCTTTTCACTTTTACAAATTTATTTTGACTTTGAAATTCTGGGGATTCCACTTATAACCTTTATGTTTATTGGTGAAGTAGCTATTATTGGACTGTTTCCCCCCCTCCCCTTTCTAATTCTGGAGTTTAATTATATTTTTCCTTCTGCCTTTTGGTACAGGTGCGGTAATTAAACGGCATTAAGTCTGATCATTAAGTAGGCTTGTTATTGTCCTTTTTGTATATATTTGAAGTTGTAAATAAGTCACCTTTCTCATGAATCCGCCTGGTAAAACTTTGACATATCACTCAGAGACTGCTGCTGTGGTTGTACAAAGAAGTGTCGTGAGTCAGGTACAGTCCCTGGTCCTTTCCAGCGACCAGCACAGAGAGGTCAGGGTGAAAAGAGACCCGCTGCATTCGAGAGTACGGCGTAAGACTTGCAGGCAGGATGAGCTGAGGCGGGGAGAGGTGGCAAGGAGGAGAGCGGCGGCACAGAGGTTTCATTTGACTCTTAGGGGCAACACTCTCAAAGCCCTGGGAGCGTGTGTGGGTGTCTCCAGCCAGAAAGGTAGTCCTAAAATCGGAGTGGGCACTGGGGAATACTTGCGTAATCTTATTTTTCCTCTCCCTCTCCTTTTCTTTCACCTTGGCTTTTGTTCCTTTCCCCATTCTGCCAGCCCCCTCCAGCCTTATCTCTGGATTTTTCATGCTGTTTCTATAATTTATCTGCTAAGGCACACGGTGCCGATTCCTTCCTTAGCTTTCCTTTGGAGTGCTTCTCCCTCTCCCCGCCTTTCTGATTGCTTGTGCACACTGACCAGGCACAGGCACCTCCAGGACTCTTGCTCTGCTGTAGCCGGTTCCATGTATCAACTCTGTAAAAGTGGATACGAATGGTGCTGAACCTTAAATAGTAAATATGAATACTTAAAACACTGAAATTATTCAGGGACGAGTTTGTTTTTAAACTCAGGCTTGTGAGCTCAGGCCACTTGGATGAGATCCCTGACATTTTCTGTGAGCATGGGTTTTTTTCAGTGTTTCTAAAGTACTGTTAATGGAAGAATGTAATGTGACCTTTTTTAAAACACTATTTAAGGGGTGAAACACTAGATATCATATTAATGCAGTGTGCATAATTTCAGAAAGGGTGAATTAATCAGCTTTATGTGATGGATGTGCAGGAAGGGAGCTTGCATGGATACAGACCACATACTTCAAAATACTGTAATGAGAGACCATAAACATAATTAAAATGCCCCAAAGGTGAACTAGGGTGAGGAGCAGGGAGGAAGAAGAGGGGTTTCTTAGTAGCATAACTCCACAGTGTTAGTGCTCTTTTCAGCACTAGCCAAGGCTGAACATTTATTCTCCATGATTACACTGGAGGAAAAATGTACCCATCTTTTGGAAGGTCCGTACACAGGTTTTAAAATTTTCTTGTAAGAAAACACGTAGAGTGACAAGCACTGGGCAGAATCAACGTTGCCTCTGTGTGGTACGCACCTCTTTGTGCTGTGAAAGATAAAGTTGTCAGTCTTTTTCGGATTGCTTCGATTTGTTCGGTGACCTTTACCGGTGGCATCAGAACAAGGAGAAACGTGTTGCTCCTGAGGCTGAGCTGGATAATTCGACAGAACACAGAGGTCGAGTGCAAGAGCAGTTGTCTGGAGCCATCCCCAAGTAGGCTGGATGCTTGTACCAGTCTTTGGTGCGTCTCTGTGTCAGTGTGCTTCAAGAGGAGCAGCATATTTGTTGTGTGGGTGTCCCCTGGGGTGCCCTGCCTCCCACCTGCTGTAGGACTTGGCTGAAAGAAAACCTCCATCAGAAAAGGTCGAGTGAAGGACAGCCTCGTAAACAGCACACTTTGCCGCACGGCCGGGGACGCGGTGCGGTTGCCTCTGACATAACGTGCCCACTGCAGTGCCGGAGCTCATTCTCTCTCTCCACGGCACCGGGGACCCGCAGAGGGCAAAGTTACACTGGTGAGGACTTACACTTGTACTGGTGCCGCCTGCTTTCGTTACAGCATGATTACGTACAGGAAAGTACAGCCAGCATGAGCACAGTTTTAGCACTGCCACCATCACTTCGCTTGTAGAGCATGCCAGTGTTCAAGGAGAAATGAGGTCGTCTTCTACCTGGGTTACAGTTTTCTTCCCCTCAAATGTTACAAAGAACAGGAAAAAAAGTTTTTTGTATGCCAGAGCGTTCCCAGCGCTATGACGGCAGGAGGACAGTTGTGTAAATCAATGGCAGGTAATGATGCATAAAATGAGCATATCAAAGTTGCTGGTTTTTTTATGATTTCCATTGCTGGGACTACCTGAACAAGACATTTTATAAGTTTTCTGTGATGGGTCTGACCCCACACTGCAGGGAGCACACAACACTTAGGTACCATGTATTACCAGAACTAAAGTATCTAGATAAGATGTGATGACATGGTGGAAAAATATGGGTAGTGCTTAGCTTTCCCTCCACCTCCCTCAGCTGACCTCCACCAGAGATGGACGTCAGCCCAAATGGGTCGAGAAACCCACAGCCCACAAAATTTATTGGCCAAAACCGGCATGAACTTCACCCTCACAATATTAGGCTAAAAAAAAAAAAAAGGTTTTGCTCTGTAGGAAAATGCCATGAAATGAAGAGAACTGCCCAAACAAGTTGGGTTGTTTTGGTGTTTTGACGTTATGTTGGTGGCATGAAAGAAATAAGAAAGTTCAGATGCAGTTGTCACCTCCATTACCAAATATTACTGGCTACTCTGTCACCCCACTGCCAGGGTCTCAGGCTAGATCCAGAGGGGCTCGGACATAAGAAATGAGGAACAGCTCAGCTCCCTGCGCATTTGGCAAATAACCATCATGCTCTAGTGGGAAAGGGTCATCAGTTTTGGGTTTTGGAGATGAGGAAGAATGAAAATGAAGTTGACGCTATCTCACAAATATTATTCCTGTAAAAATTGTTCAGCAATTAAACACTGTCAGTCCTCACCCCATTCCTCTCAGTCCAAATCCTGCTACTAGAGAGTAAAATGAAGCAAAATTTATAGCAGGTCCAATTCTGAAGACAAGGATATCTTAAGTATTCGTGTCTTTGGGATTCACAATTTTTCATTCAGGACATCTTGTCTGAGACTTTTATTTTGCCTGAAATCAGCACTAGTTATTTATTGTATGATACAAATCCACATGCTGCGGGGCTGTCCCCTTGTCTTCCTCAGACTTCTGCAGACACAGCTGGACAGAATTTGGCAGCACTGCTTACAAATGCCTTCAGACTCCTTTCCGTGTTAACAAAGTAAGTTGACTTAATAGCCATTGTTTCCCTAGAAAAACCATTAAAGGTGACATTTCACCATCGATACTTCATTAAAATAGTGGGTGTATGAAAACGATTCAACACAAAAAGATATTGCTGCCAAATATTTTGATTTTCTAGTGTTTTATTAAAGCTGAATATCCCACTGCACAAAGTTTTGATACAAGTCTGGAGGGCAAAGTGGTCAAACCTGGGCAGAGGGAGCTCCCCCAGGCAGGGCACAGCCCGGGCAGACGCCTGGAGAACAAGGTGCAGCCAAGCACGGGAGGAAGCCAGTGAAGAAGCCGGCCAGGGACCGACGGCAGCCTGCAGGCACAGCAGAGACCGGCAGCCTCCCAGAGCAGGAACAGTGGGGCTTATCCCCAAGGGAGCGAGAAGGGGCTGGACAGAGGGGGCTTTGCCGTTTAGGAAGCCACCGAAGTCTGTTCTGAAGCCTAACACGAAGTCAGAACCTGACCGGACAAGACACAAGGTGGGGGATTTGGCTGCAAACCTTTAAAACTTTCTCCCTACCCAACTCATGAGCTTTTGCCATTTTAAAATTGTTCTCGCTCATGATTGCCCAAAGACTGACTTTTGCATTCAGAGCCCTCTTGGTGCTTTTGGGGGTATTCACTTTGAAAAAAAAGCCCTGGCAGATCTTTTTGGCTGCCTTTGAACCCTATCACAGCAGGGCTTCAATCGAGAAAGTCTTTCCATGTTTCCTCCCACAAGGAGGTAAGTTGTCATCACAGATGATTATTTGTACGAAACGCTACGCACACTTGTAAGTGACTTGGTATCAGGCAGGTGGAAAAACTAAAAGCATAGGATATCGAGGTATCAATTATTCATTGCAGCTTAACAAGAGAATTCCTCCCTCTTCCAGGATTGAGATTCCTTTAGTTAGTAATTTTTAGTTTTGGCCATCATATTTCTACGGCCATTCAGCATTATGGAATAAGCAACGGCTGTCAGAAATACTTCTACTCCTGGCACGATCACTGGAGTATCCAGGAGTGATGTAGTGAGCGGCTGCTATCCAGAACAAGAGCTTTCAGGAAGGTTTTGAAGGAGGAACACTAAACCTTCTGCTTGACAAATGAGTGCGTCACAAGCCACAGAGATGCTTTGAAATAAGATATGACAAGTTAAAACCTAAAGATGGATCAAACGAGTACAGAGTTGAAAACCTCCTTTCCTCTTTGCAAATATAAATCCCTAGTGCATAACATTTTTTAAAAAAGCAGATACAAATCCCTCCTCTGCTCCTCCCTCCCCATCTTTAACTGCTTGTAGTTCAAGTAGAAAAAACCCCATGCTTCTGTCAAACTCCGGCAGCTCTCTGGCATGACACTGCAGAGTAACTTTGTATGTCACAAGGACTAAAGGGATCGAACCATCTTTGCATGCAGTCTGTGACTTTCAACAGATTTGAAGAACTTGCATTTTATTTGAATATACTTCTCCAGGTCAGAGAAGCACCAAGCAGGCACTCTTGAACCTGTCATCAGTACCTTGTTATTTTCTAGAAAGTCCCTGTTTATTCAGTCCTTCTGGAGTATCTGAAAAAAAACCCCACAAAACAAAACAAAACAAAAAAACACCAACAATTCCTCCAAGACAGATGCACCTTTTAACCATTTACCCACCACAGAGTCTTGCGGATGCTTAAGCAATACACTCCTCTGGCAAAAAGCTGACCAGAAGGCATTTGGACCCTTCCCAATCTGGTTTCAAGCTTGTCAGCACTTGTCTAAAACACCACCAACAACCTGACACAGGTTGATCCTGTTTCGAGTTGGGCTTGAACAACACGGTCTCTGAAGAATGCAGCCTGCCCAAGTTTTTCTTGGATTTTAACACGCAATGGGATGGTGAGGTCCCACTCAATGCAAGTATGACGTGGACAAGGCAGTATCTTCAGGGGGTTATTGGCAATTATAGGCAATGACAATGTTGTTCATGACTGCTATTGGATTTCCAGGCGCTATTATTATCAGACTCATTACCTACTGAAAACCTGCTGAGTGTTCAGCCATCAACTTTCTGTTGGCAGCCCTGGCCTCTTTGACCCTACGCTGTCCTGCAGCTACAGTTGTTGCAGTGAACCGGACCTTTGGGGCTCATTTCTGCCAAAACTCAGCTATGCTCTATTGATTATTTGTCTTGGAAGGAGTTGCCATCTGGATGATTAGCGTCGACCATTTTCTAACCGCTGTCTAGAGGCAAAACTAGCTGATCTCCCACCGTGCCAAAGCCACAACTGCTTTTTTTCTTTTTTTGATGCTTTCTTCGTTGCCGTTCCTCCACTGACTGGATGGATGGTTGGTTGGGGAAATGCAAATCAGGGCTCTCTAGGGTGTGTTTCCTGCTGGCTGAGCTAACGAAGCGATGCCTATTGTGGTAATGTTTTTCATTCATTTCAGCATCATGATGCAGTCCAACACCCTCGTATAGGGGCATCCTGAGCATCCACCAACGCTCCTACAGCTTTTTTTTCAGCCGAAGGAACAAACTTGACCCGATAGGGCTGTAGAAACCTTGCCAGGTGAACATAGACCTGAACTTCAAAACAAGAGCCCTTCACTACAGTTCCTATTTCATCCAAGTTTTCTCATTTCTTACTACTCAACGGCCACCACTTGCCCACCCTTTCCAGCCAGCATCGTCAGTACATTTTGGTCACATACAGCCTTTCCCCTGTATCATGGGCAGGGAAGATGCAGGGAGAAGAGACCCAAGCACATGCAGAGTGGGGCTGGAGACCAGCTGAATTAGGTCGCACCTGCACGTCCTAAACACAGATTCCTCCCTTTTCTGTACTGGTCCTTTGCATTCCTCCTTCACCGCTACCCCTCAGAGATAACACCAGTTTCCTTGGCTTACCACAGCCTCCTTACCAGCCCTTACCACCCTCTTTTTCCTGGGGTTTTCTCATCAGTGGATCCTACAGTGCCATTGTGGTGGCCCTGGCCCCTTCTCCATGAAGTGAGGGACACCTGGCCCTTTGGCCCTGATGCTTGCTCTGAGCCAGGGCCATCACTCCTGAACAGTGAGGAGGAAGATGAGGAACACCAACTCCCTACTGTAGAGTACGTAAACACCAGCCTCATTTCCACATTGCAGAGGTATAATAATCCCTTTTTCCTGCGGACGTGGGCTAGGCTCTGGCAGTAACTTCGCCGCTGGACCCTTAAGGCTGAATTAGGGATCCCTAGCAATTAAAAAATAAAAATCCAACCTTGGCAGCGCTAGCATCTTTGTTTTCCCCTACATTTTTGTTTTTCCTGGAGTGCCCCAGTAGGAAAGCTGCAGGTCAAGGTCACTTTCTCCCTGGTCCCAGAGATGCCTCTGCAAACAGCATCCACTTCGACTGCTCTCAACTACCAGCTTCCAGATCAACTCTGGCCCTGTTTCGAGGTCTTCCCCTCAAAATGTTTTAGTACTTCTGTCCATATTGCTCCTGGATGTCCACGCACCAGACCCCCCATGTAACTGCTGGCTTTAATCTCAGAAGGGACAGCTTTGGCTACACAGAGGCAGATCAAGATCTTCCAAGTCTGTAATGGCAGTAGCTGCTTTTGCCTGAATCTGTAAAAACCCAGATTCAGTCAAGGAAGAGATAAAAATGAAGCAAAACTTCTTCCCAAAAGTAAAGTTTGCTGGTTTTTAAGAACACCTGCTTATGCCCATTAACACCTCACACACTTGCTTAATTCAGCCTTTCCATCTGACCCCTTCTGTCAGTCACCCAGATGAATCCTCTATTCACCACTGGAGAATCTTTCTCCTTCACATCCCAGGTTTTATATATCTAAGAATGAATGATATAAACATAATTAAAAGGGTTTTTTTTTAATTAAAAATCAACATATTTATACATCTGTACATTCCACATACTGCTGTATATGTTCACCAACATAACCATTAAGTCAGAAAGCATTAACAGTACAGATTTCCATCTGAACAAATTTACTGCAGGGGAACTTCAGTTTTTTCATCAATCAGACATTACAGAATGTCATTAACTCCTTTCCTTCTTTTCCCTTGAAAAGTAGCAGCACATTTAATTATCAGTGTTCACAAGGCATAAGCCCCAAAGTGTTGTACAGCAAGAGAAAAATTAATTAGTAAGTACAGGCAATAGGAGAAGAGCTCACAATGAAAATGTATTAGTTGCTGCCTATTATAAACAGCAGGACGTTAATAAAACACTTGGAGCTATGCTGAATAGAGACTGCAGCAAACCGGGAAGAGCAACAAAATAAAAAGGTACTTCTTGATACCACTGTATAAAATAAAATATTTTTTAATGTCATTCAGGATAGGAGTCCCGCAAAGAACAGATGCTGTTATAAAGATTCAGCAGAGTCAGGATAAAGCTTGTGTGTTCACCTGCAATAAACATACATGTACTCCATCCCTACCATCACCTTTCCACTATTGACATTATTGGGGTTTCATGTAGTTGATACAAGAAAGCGACATTTTGTTGAACAAAGGCAGATGTGCTCAGGAGTTCACTCAGAATTCAAGATTTACACCCATGTCAATTAAGTGCTAGAAGAGCGACGTTATCCAGGTAACAAATGCAGGAATTTTTTTTGAAGATTGAGGGCGGGGAGCAAAGAGAGAAGTTCTCATTGTAGCCCAAATTCTCGTGCACACCTGGGCCACCACAGAACCGACTGCCCGAAGAAGTCAGTTCTCAGGTACCTGTGGTGTGCTCTGTGCAACAAAAAACAATTGTTTGTTTTCAGATTCTTGTAATATTATCAGCGTGATAACTTAACCCTTTAAAGCACAGAAATGAAGTCTAACTGCATTCTTTCTCATAAATGTCCAGCTGCAATTTTTTCATTAGTATTTTTCTTTTTTTTGACTTAGGGGAAAAACTGCATATGATGACATATACGCATCATAGGTATTTTTTATATGAGGAAGCGTAGAGATACTTTAGAAAAGGGTTTAAATGAGTGCTTTTTGTATGTATCAGTGACTGTAACAGAGGATGGCTAACAAAAGTGTCAAGGCTGCAATATTTCCGTAATTAGAACCTACATGTTAAGCAAACGTGCCTCAGTATCTGCAAAAGCATCTGTGTGAGAGACTAATCCCATTTATTAAGTCCTGAATCACAAACACAGTCACATTAAAGAAAAAATAAAAAATGTGCACTACTGTTTTGGTTTTCCCACACACAAGGTTGGAAGAGAGTCACTGGAAAAAATAAGAGAGAGACACAAATTACAAACACAAATAATTTAACACGAGCTAATTTAAAAATAAATATTTTGACAGAATCTCCTCTCTCCAAGGGCAGGTCTAAGACACCACATTCCCGAACTGGAGAGAAAAAAAAATGCATCAAGCTTAAACTCCCAGAACCCACTTATTTTCCAAACTAGAAGGATGGTCAAAGAAATATTCCTCTTTCCTGCCTCTCCTCCTTCACCTATCCAGTCAGCAATT
Organism: Charadrius vociferus; assembly: GCF_000708025.1. Lineage (NCBI taxonomy): Eukaryota > Metazoa > Chordata > Aves > Charadriiformes > Charadriidae > Charadrius > Charadrius vociferus. Next base: position 1,870,368 of record NW_009647874.1, on the reverse strand, counting down.
AATAACCGGATTACCACTCATTCCCTCCTCTTGCTGCTGCAGCCATACCAGAAGAACTTGGCACAGTAGCAATGCTGTCCCAGGACTTCGGGTACACACAAGAAGAATGAGCAAACTGACAGCACCAAAATAAAAGGAGGAATGAACCCAAGTTCTCCAACGAGCAGTTCTCTCACCCGAGGGGTGCTGCAGGTGTCCTACCTACGGGAATTTGAATGCCGACCTTTCATGAGTTTCCTGGTGATAAAGTACAGAATACCATGCACCACTCTGATGTAGGCTGTCATCTCCTCTGGTCCAGTATCATCCCAATTGCTCAAGCGTTGTACGCACACTGGAAGAACATCCTCCACCTGCTGCCTCCCTGATGAGTTCTTGGTCTACCTCAGCTTTATACTGTTTTATTTTTATTTTTTTTTAAGAATTAGAACACCCAACTTTAATATTAATCACCCTTATGGTCACCTATGATTATATGCTACCTTGCATTACTCCGATTTCTTTATTTGTTCTGTATGTACAATTGTTGTTACTGCTGCATTTTAGCCAAAGCACAAATCTGAAAAAAATATCGAATATTAGTAAAGAATTGTTTAATCTTTTACAGCCATAGCTTTTCATGCAATAACAATTAAGAACTTTCTTGTGGTCCGGAATGATATGAATACTGTTCCATTGCAACACTAGTTGACGAGACTAAGTTCATCACTACCTAGTGGTTAGAATTAATCCTAATCACGGAGAGTGGTATTTGGTTTAGTACCTCCATATTAAATAGGAACAAAGCACACCGAGGCTGCTTGCAGCAAGAGAAAATATTTCTTATTAATCACATGCTACTGTATTCAAAAGGCTTATCAGATCTTTGTAAAAATCACTTCCTCTCTATCAGCAAGTATTTTGAGGATGGGGGACTACAAATTTGTCCATGTCATCATTGCCAGTTGTGCACACAGTGTTTGAAACCCCTGAATTCAAGATAGAGAAGAATCTGGTCATACTGGTGCAACACAGGAGAATCGCTCATGCCAGAATTAAGTCAGAAATGGCCACATTTGTCTTATTTGAAGGTGCTTCTCACTAAACGTGGCTTACATGTCTTAGTAGAAAGCGCTACAAAATTCCTCACCTGGATTTTATTTATTTTTTAAAACCAAACACAACAGCTATACTTTTCTAATTTCAAACTCGGGAAACAGACAGAGATCCAAAGGTCTTTTGCTTCAAAGACAAAGAAATGGGTATTTCCCACCCCCCACCCCCCGGTTGTAGTCAGGTTGCCCCTTCCTGGAGGCAGCACTACCCTTATGAGGCTGTTTCATAAACCAGCCTTTCTGTAACGGAAGATCTCTACTGTGACTGCATCTAGAAGATACCATGCAGATATCCCATTTTTGCTGAAAGTCTCTATCCCGATTCGGAAGGCTGAGTGAGAAGTCGTACTAACTTAACTGCATGCTGGTCAGTAAGCTTGGTATTTATTAGAGCTTTACAGAATTAAAAGAAATGCTTTAACTTTGAAATACTTTTATTTAAAGTCAGCATTTTTTAACATCTCTTGTGGGAAGCTGCTTCTTTTAAACCGATTGCTTTAAAATGGTTGAATAGCGATGTGAATACTTCTCAGGACAGTTAAGTAAAAGGTTTTTGTTGTTATTTGAAAAACCTTAGTTTACAGAACATTTTGCAGAATGTAACAAATGCAGTACCCCTGTAGTGCACCTTTGTAGATTTCTACCCAATTATACCTTCTTTCCGCGATTTTGACGGCACAAAGTCATCTACAAGTACTAAAACCGATTCTTGTGGAGTTCCAATCTGCCTAAGTTATGTTATAGCAAACATTTAGCACATAACCTGTACACTTATGTATCAGCTAAATCTTTATCCTCCAAAGAAACTCTAGAATTATATCAGATCAATTTATTCAACGGTATGTACAGTGTATTTGCATATTAATAAATAAATCAATATTAAAGTTAAGGTCTCTTCCCCCATATAAAAGTGACTACAGACTGACCAGACAATCTGACTTTGTGGTTTTTTGTTTTTTTTTTTCTTCCAAGCACAGCTGTGTGACTGAGGCTATCAGTTTCCACTCAGTTTATTACAGTAACTGTAGGAATAAAAACCTAACGGGCCAGTGCTTACATTAAATTCTATATAGCAGAGGAGGAGGGAAGTACTAAAAAGTGCATCAAAAGCCAACAATTTGTAGAGCAAAAATCAAGTTCATAATGTGATCCTGGGGAAGAGAATCCAGCCCAAAAGAAGACATGCTGCAGCAAACATTATAACCAACGCACATTTTTGTCTTGATAGTAAGCTGCATGATGCCAGTCTTGTCACGTGATGTTCGAAGAATTCCAACTCCAGTAGATGCCATCTCCACCTCTACAAATTTATCAACACCCCATTCAGTGCAAAGTGACATTTCTTAAAATAACTGTTTGCCTTGTCTCCATAACATTCATCCTTACTGTGAAGAAAAGGCTCATTTTCTTTAACTGTTTATTACTATATACAGAAGAGCCTATATTTGCACCTCTCCATTTCTGGTAGTGATTTTTCTTTTCTATATACATTCATTAGAAATCAAGAAGATAAGTGGTGATATTTCATATTTACTGGAAGTCTTCCCATTAACCCAAAGACTAGCTCTTCATCTGGATTTATACCTAAAGTAGCTGCGCTTTGTTCTTTTTTCCAGCCCCCTTTCAATGGGGTATAAGTCATGGGAACCTGTGGGACCGGAACATATTTCAAGTCTGATTGCTGGAGCTGGAAGAGTCATGAGTCATGTTTGAATTCAGATGTCCGCTTGCAGCACAGTGTGTGTGGACCATACCCCCATTTGGGTATCTTACAAATACAGGCTCGCAGAAAGGATTTTGGCACACCTGACAGACCTTTTTGTCCGAAAGAAGAACCGGGGTTCCTTTTTGTTTAACCTAAAGAGAGGGAAAAAATCCAAACATGAGTCCAGCAAGAAAGGAAGTGAAATTACAAGGCGTACAATTTCAACTGTACCAAATGGACAAACCTGGCCAACGATAGAGGTAGTAGGAAAAGACTGCTTGAACTATTTAACTTGAATTTAATTTCCACATCCATACTCATTCATTTTCATGCTTCCTCTTAAGTACTGCTTTTTTCTTTTTTTCTTTCCTTTGTTTGTTCAATAAAAAAAGGCATTCCCGCATAATGCAACTGAAAACCCGATGCAGCTTCCTAAACAAGTTCACAGGACAACTCCACAGCAAACTGAGCACTGATGCCTTTTTATTCCAGACAGATTCTGCTGGATACACCGTTGTTAGAATCAAACAGATTTAAGAATCTGCTGGGAGCTTTAAGCAACACAGCTCTAGCCAAGAACAGAAGAAAGCTTCACAAGTGAATTTACCACTAACAAAAGCTACTAACGAGCTTCAATTAATACTAAGTGCTGGGGAAAATTTTTTGTGACTTCTGACAGGTCGTAATCCTAGTGAAAAAATGCTAACTCACATTTGTTAGCTTCTGCAAGAGCCTCGTTAATCTGTAAATCCCAGATTCACTTTTGTTCAGCCCACAAGTTCACCAAAGTTGTTCTTATTTCAAGGCTCCCACCTTCCCTTTTGTATTACAGAGAAAGCATAAAATTAAGTTTGAATGTAGTAGTTATGGCAAAAAAAAGCTAATAAATGCAGCAAGTAAAATTGCCAAGGACATGAAGGCAACTTTGTCCTAATTCTTCAAGCTTCTTTTGATTATTGATTATTTTTGATTATTTTGATATATCAAAGGACTTAATTGTAAAGCTTCAAATTGTCACTATTTAAAAAAAAAAAAACACAACACAACCTACCTTCTCGTATTTGTAGATTAAATTTTCAGCTTGTGCTAACCCAAGTGCAGCCTGAGTCATTCTTTTCGTATGAATGCTTTGCCTCACTGCTCCAGCAAGGAACGGGGAGAGGAGCTGCACTGACCAGCTGTCAGGCACCAGCTGCAAAACTAGAGCCGCATCAAATTCAGCAGCATGGTTATTCAAGAGATCCACAGCAGCCATGACAAGTGCACAATCCGAAGTGCCTGGATTTAGATACACTGACAGCAGCATATGGAAAAGCCTCCGTCTGTACTGCAGGTCTCTGTTCTCAGAGTTCCATATACAGTATTCTTCAGCAGCATGGAAGTCCTTTAACTCATGGACAAGGATATGCAAAGCCTTCTCATGTTCTTCTAGTTTTCCATATAAAATTGCACTTTCCATATGAAGGTCAGTGCCCTGGATTTTGTCTGTTAAATGAGAAACAATGCAACATTTGCTCAGTGGAGAAGACAACTACTCGCTCTCCTAGACTCAATGCAAACAAGCCCAAAGAACTCAACTCTTGCTGTTTTTGCAGGGGTGCTGGCAGCTAGAAAGAGGGCAGATGTTTATAAGCACAAGAATGTCTAGATGTAGAAAAACACATCTCTAGCAAAAGTGCCCCACAAAATAAAGGAAAAAGAAATTACTAAATAACAGGTGATAAAACCAGTGTCACTGACATCTTTTAAATTCTAGCATGTGTGTCTTGCACATTTCTGTGCACGCTGCTACCATGTATGATAAACTGTAAGATGAAGCTGAGATATTTATAACCTCTGCTTCTCCCAGAATTACAGAAAATTACAGAATAGTTTAAAGTCCATAAAAGACAATAAAGATCAAATAGTACTTCCCATTTAGAAAAGGACACTACAAAGCCTTAATTCAGTCCGACAGTTTAAAGTGTCAGCCACAGACAGAGGGAACGGGAAATTCATTTGGCATTTCAAGATAAAATAGAAAATACTCTACTTATTATAAAGGTGATGAAGATTCAGCATAGACCTCTGCAAAAGGTATGGAAATACAACGTTTTTCTCCCCAAAATATTTTGGTTATCAAGGAGGAACATACTAGCATGCATTGATCTCACATTCACGTAAGATAAGAATTGTCACGTAAGAAATCCTGTGTTTCGGAGTACACGGATTTCAAGAGAATAATCCATCTTGTAATTCTTGCCCTTAAAACTTTGTTTAAAAATTAAAAGATGAAAAAGAGCAAGAGTTTCAATGACTGTGTTATACTTGTACATTATCTGTCATATAATGTTTCGCTGACTGGAAAGGCACAGGGACATTAAATGTCAGTAAATTATTTGAGTTGCTACTCAGCTATTTTTATTTCCACATCCACTGGATTTTTCCAATGAATTTCAGAAAAACATTTCACATCTTTCAGTTCAATAACAAGTCATTTCCCTTCATCCACTAGAAGGCATGTTAAAACATGGCCATTATAAGCGTTGGTCAAAGAAAAAAATTTAGCTAAATTGTTGCTTGCCTTATACCAACAGTAAGACGTTGTGCTTTTCACTCAAAAAGATGCTTGTATTTTTGCTTCGCATGAACCCCAGCTTCTGGGGTGAGAGCATGTTATGGACAACAAACAAGTCCTTGGTACTCAGATTCCTCAAAGCTTCGCTTCAGTTCACTGAGAAACAGACTGCTTAACAAATAAACTTGTAACTCTTCCATTTGCAAAAGACTGTCACAAGTTACACGCTCATCATTAAAAAGAAACTGACTATAAATTAAGAAGGTAATTGTATGAAGATATATTTTCTAGCTAGTTATGCTATTCTGGTTTTGCTGCAGTGGCAAACGTACCATTGCATCTCACGAGCAAAGACAACACTAACAGATATGCTTTCTCAATTAACTTGTGTCTGTTAGGAATACACGTAGTAAGCCTAGCAACCAAATACACCTAGAAACCACAGACCTTTTAGTTTTCTATCCTTATAAGGACTTTTTTTTTTTGTTGTTGTTTCCTGCTGGAACTGGCATATAGCACTTATATTAGACAACATGCACCTTACCCAAAATAAAGTGAATTCTGTAAAGATCAGACTTCTGAAGAAGACTGCGTAGTTTAAACAGCAGTTCAGTTGTTTCTGTACAATTATCTGTGGTCACAGACTTTAGCTGAAGTATTGCCTCCAAGTACAAGACAGCTAGATGAGTATGGTACTTTTCTTTCTACAGATGAAAAGAACAATGTTAGCTCAGTTTACAAAGACAACCCCTTCTCCCCACCAATAACAGTGATGAATATTTACATAATTACATAGAAATGTACCTTAATTCATTTATTTAATTCAAATCAATCAAAAAGTCCTTTGTTTATGCAGATCGACAACTTATGCAGACCAGCTTCACAAGATATACCATACCTATAGTACAGGATTCTCCATTTCATTAATACAGATATTTCCAAAATGTAGATATGAAACATCTTATTCCTAAACCCCTCTTCACTTTAAATAAACAAGATCTATAAATAGCTTTCCTTGTGGAAAAATTATTTCCTTTGGGAAGTTCACTTAATGAAAGTCAATGCAGTAAAGCAGATCTCTCTCTTTTGAGTACAAGTATGATCTCCACTGTGTCTTCCCCTTTTGTTTCCCTTGTAAAATTAGTAATTTTGATCTAATTCATTCTTCTTCATATTCAGGTATGTTCTTTGACCTTTTCTATTTCTGCAATAAAATTTGAGAAAGCCACCAGAGGTAGACAGGCACTCTGAAGGCACAGTGCTTTTTGTGTTATCCACTACCCAATATTCATCAAAACAAGTTGATGATTTGACTGTTTGAAACACTCTCACTAAAACATTTACAATAATCTAGTACCTTCTAAAAAGCAAATCAATTTATAACCCAGCCTTTACTAGGAGGTAGAGTAGATTTATTTTTTTGTTACAAATATTCTACAAGGCACTATGTTTAACTCAAAAAGTTTGTTTGAGAGTATTAATGACATCAGAAACCAGAGTATTTGTCTGTCATAGTATCGCACACCTTGATGTATTCGCAATAGCAACAGAGGGAAACCATTGATCTAGCATGTGTATTTGCAGAATATGAATTAGTGAACTGGTCATCAGATCTGCTGAGGTCTTTCCATGTTCATTTTTTTGCTTTACTTGCAGGTTAAAGTAACTTCTCCTGTGCTTAAAATGTCTCATATCCAAGTACCATAATGTTTGGCTGTTTCTCTACTGTGCTTGAAAACCCAAGAATACACTCTCATTTATGACTTGTGAACACATCTTTTGGGCATTTAACATCTAGAGCGGTTTGGAATTCTACAGTGAGAAGTGCATGGCTTAATTCTGTCATTAATTGCTCAAATCTCTCCAGAGGGACAGAATAAAATATACCTATTTGTAAAACATTGAATTATGAATTTCAGTATATTGCTGCCACAGTGCAATAGGATTAGCAGATGCTCAACCATTTTTCTATGACCTTCCCAGATAGAGATTTGAGCCTCATCAGTGAAACAGAAAGGTATGCAATAATCAGATGTAGAAAAACCAAACAAAACACTCTGAGGGGACATAAGCAACTGTCTTGCGATCACGAGAGCTGAAAAGTTAAAAATAATGCAGATATCTGCTCCTCATCATCTACGTTAATCTTAAAACTAACCCTTCTCTACTCTGAGTACATCTGAAAGCCTTCAAGTTATGCTTATTTCTGCTAGACTTTGGCTTTTGCCAAAAGCAATTGTTCATCATAGTCTGCATTCTGAATTCTATGACTTTTTTAGTATTCTTGTAGGACTCACCTGTATTTTTCTTTCCAATACTAGATGTTCTAGATATTTAACACGTGCTTTGGGATATTTGTTAAGGCAACTGATGATATCATCTGGATTAATGTTGTTTTTCTCCTGTTCTTCCAAGGGCCTTTTAGTGAACATCTGTACACCAACCTAGAAGGAGTTAATTGCATTTAGGAACTCAGTGGCAACCATTTTATTACCATTTTATTTTAAATACTATCAGATTACTTAGTACAGTATTCAGAAAGATAAACAACACAAAACCCTGCTCAACTCCACTAAGATTACACTACTTGGTGCTCACTGTCATCTCCCTCACTCCTATCTCCATTACCTGAATTCACAGTCTATACATTGCCCAGGCTATAAACTTTGTGTTGGGCACAACCTTCACCAGCCACAAAAAGTATTGAATGGATCTGCATAACAGCAGAACAAGAGACTTCAGCCCATTGCAGCAAGAAAGTGCAAGTTAGAGACCAGAACGTTTACAGCCTTAACGCTGTGTACATCATCACATTTAAGAGAGTTCTCTAATGATGAAAACAAAAGCTTAGAAATCTGTCATTGCATATAATAGCCAAGCTTTAAATTCATACAAATTAGGCAGCAACAATTTCCAACTGCACAGACTGTCTGATACAGCGTAAAGCATCGTATTTAACAGTGCACCACACTAATGGATACTACAAAATTATTTTTTAAATTCTGGTCAATTCAGTTAACTCTCATAGCAACGAGGTTTTGTCTTGAATGAAGGCTACTCATTCCACATCCTTGTGTACCCATCCCTGGAATCCTTTTAAAAAAGAAACAGCAGCAACAGTTAACCTGTTAGGTGATTTTTTTAGATTTCTTTAAAATTTTTAAGATCTGAAAATTATCTTGCTTAACATGAAGAAAAACAGAAGACATACTGTATCTTTCATTGTACAGAATGACCTATAGTTTGTTTTCAGCAGAAAAAGGGGCAATTACCACTAGCACTTGTTAACAGAGGGACTTAAAATAATTGAGAACCCTGGAAGTTTTCTTCTGTTGATCACTATCAAATGGCATTAAAATATTCTGCAAAAATGGCCCAATTAGGTATCAAAATGGAAAACCATTAACAAACACCCAAACGCCACGGCAGGGAAATACTTTATATTTATCGTGTTCTTGGAAAAGTACACTGATCACAAACCTCTTCATTTTTTTGTAAAACCCATTCAGAGTATTTCCACACTAGATCTTGGTCTGAGCAGAACGTGAGAAAGTCTACTATATATTCATAGAGATCTGAACGCGTAGAATCTTGAATGTCTCCATCAACTATTTTCACCCATAACTGCAACAAAACCACACAAAGATTAAAGTGCTTAAAACATGTACTAGCTCTTCCAACTCAAATTTTACGTGAGCTGCTACAACGCTTAGTATTAGTCATTGGTACTTGTGGAATTAGAAAGAGCTCCTAGGAACAGCAATTGCAAGGGACCTCACTGGTCACTGAATTCACGCCTCCTCTCCATCGTAGGCTTTTCTTGCACCTGCTGTATTCAACTAATTCAGACTCTGTATCATGTGGGTTCCCACATCCTGAGTTACTGGCTTCAGGAGGAGGTACACTAATCACAAAGAAAGCTTTTGATAAAAGTCCTTTTTTCCGGTGCATGGTGTAATTTTCATGTGTTCTGCGTGTGCAAGATTAAAAGCAAATGATATAAACAAGTCAGAAGAAAACCTGATTAGTTTGCTGCATTTCGTTTTGAATGAAGAATTTTAAGTACCATGTGAGATTATTTTTATGTAAATTATAATTGGAATTAACGGTGCCATATCTAGCAGATCACTTTAGCAATAAACCTGGTTCCTTGAAACAAAGAAAGGCATCTTGCACATGACAAAGGTACATACTGGTTTTGTTGTCCTTGTTGGTTTTCTGTTCGGGAAATTACTTTTTATATAACTGACTTGAATGCATTCAACTGTGTTACTGTAATTATCATACTCAAAACCCCACACAGTAAAGCAAACTACTTAAGGTACTGGATATGGTCTGAGACGTACATGCTATTTATTGACCAAGAACGTATTAATTTTTCTAAATGAAGCTTTGCAGACAAGAATAACAAAATTATTTAGCCTGCAGTCTACAGACCGCTGCTAGTCTTAGTGACATCACAACGGGGGGTCCCCGAAGGGATTACTGACCCAGCTGAAACCCGCAGATCTTGCAGAATGTGTTCACTGTCCACCATCAGATAAGGAAACAAACTCTCCGTTGCTGTCAGTGCCCGCCATGAAATTACAATACTCTTTTGCTGTGTTTATACAGACCAATTAGCACAGGATATGTTCCTGAAGTCCCTCAAACACCTTTTTAAGTGATCTCTTGATTATTTTAGCACTTCCGTCCATCTTTTAAGAGTACAAACATAAGTTCTTGTGTGCAGTTTTGCTTAAAAAATAGCATACAAGCATCTAAATACCTGTCATCTTCAGTAAGTTCTTCAGGTTTTTCACATCTAAGCATATTAATTTATTCAAAGAAGTCTTAGCATCAATTTTTCTTATATATTCACATCACTACTGTTCAAACATAAATTAGCACCTCATATTTTTATCTCAGAGGTAAACTGGTATTTTGGAATGGTTTGCAGGTGACACTGAAAGCTTTATCCTTACCTGAAGTGCTGCAGCATCCTGACCATTGTAGTGATACAGCAGACCAAGAGCAAAGTACCTGTATATAGAGAGAAAATAATATTAAAATCACCAGATCTTTCCTACCAATTTCATTATGGTTTGATTAGCACAGAATATAACAAATGACTGTTTACAGTGACATGTACATGGCCATACCTACACTTGAACAAGTGTCTGTAGCCTCTTTTTCAGAATAAAGGAGAGAAGTTCTGTCCTAGAAATGTGTCTGTCTTTCACGTCTCTAAGGTAGTTACTAGCTCCAACTTAAACAAAGTATGTGTCACATTAGAGACGATTCACATGCTATTCTTTGATTTTTATAAACACACTTAACACACAGCTCCAAATAATAAATTGTTCCTCCAATAGTTAATCAGGTGTCATTAAATCAAATTTTTATGATGCTTTCACTTAAAACTCTGTTTTACTATCAGAAACATTTTTTTTCTTTACTGCAGCACGAAATCAAGTCAGGCAAGGAAGAGCTTTGTACAATGCTTTGTACAATTTGTACAATAGAGGGGGGTTTACGTACTGTAATAAAACTACAGCTAAAGTTCTGTAATGGCTGTTCTCATGGAACAATCTACCATTCACATTTGCAAAAGTCTGCCACGCAAACCATACTTACCAAGAGGATTTAACAAAACACCTGAAATAAATGAAACTACCCTAAATCTAACCACAATTAAAGACTCGTCCTCACCGCTGTAGTTGCTACTACTGCACTGCACAGTTTAAAGATGAAAAAAATTAAATCCAAGACAGAGACACTACCTATGACTAGAGTTTGTATTTTACTCATTTACTATCTAGTGTTTCCTGCTTAATGACAGTCAATTTTCCACCTGCTGGCACTTCCAATTTTAAATTGTTTGCAGCCATCTTAAGCAACCTCTTCTTAGTGAATCAGTGGGAGCACAGAAAGTATGCAATTCAAAAGTAAGATCTTTCCCCGAGTAAGCAACTACAATTTTAAAGCCACTAGCTGGTTAATAGCTTCTACCTAAGGTAGTGCATGCTTTAAGGCATCTTTTCATTCTGTCCAAGTACCACTACTGTATCCATTCAACTCTCACATTTTCACAAGGAAAAAAAAAAAAAAAAATCACTTTTTTTTCCCCCCAAAAAAACTTGTACCAATCCTTTATTTTTGAGTTGGACACAGAAGCTTTCAGGGAGAACTCTGTATTTGACAGCATATGACAGAATGCATTTCCTTTACCTCAGACTGTCAATTAATACCATTTCACCAACATTTTTAAATGCCGACAAGTCAGGCCAAGTTGTCTTTGGGAGCTGAAAGCACAGAAATTACAAGGATTTGAACACACTGCTCTAGAAGCCAACAGCATTTAAGACAATTTTCCCTCTGGTCTCAAAGGTGCAATATTCAAAAAATCCACTCACTTTTTGTGTTTTTCCAGCCAGGCAGCACTATCTGTCAATAGACAAAAGTTCTCCGAAACTAGCAGATCCAGCAGGCTTTCGTGATTTGCCTCTGCATATAGCTTGAGTAAAGCTGTGTCAATATCTTCTTTGTAGCCATTTGCAACTTCAGTGCTGCGGACTTCGTTCAAGTAACTCATGAGGAATCGTTTGCATTTTGCCATCTTCTCCTGGTCCCCTTGGGTCAGCTGGTTTAAGTCCGCGTACTCATGCAGAGGGGGATGAGACCGTATAAATGAAGAAGAAGTAGGCAACAGGAAGGGGTAGAGAGAGATCAGCTCCCGGACATCAAGCTGGCCGCTTCTGCAATTACAGTGTCAAACTAGATGAAGCAAAAAGAAAGAAAAAGTATACATAGGCACAAAAAAATAACATACTGGGAATGTATGCTCACATATGCCTAGAGTCAGGATACTAACAGGTTGTCAGTTTCTGAAAGTTATTGCCATCTAAGCTAGAGCAAATATGTTCAGAACCAATTTGAAGGTTGTTTTGGCTATTTCTATCCAAACTTGTTTAACATTTTTTTTTTTCCTCTTCTAGACATTGAAAGCACTGAGATTTCAGAGACTGGCCAGCCTTTTGCTTTTGACATGCCTCAGCTGTTCTGTGGCATATACAAAAATCTGCTGAATAGCCTTAGTGCAGTTCCTAGGACTGTCCTAGGCTTCATCCATACATTATGGGAGCCAGTCTTCTGACGGAGGTAAAAAAAAAAAAATGGAGAGAGCGAACCCTTTCAGGCAAGCCACCAAGACTGTGCAAGTGTAATACTGTAGAAAACAGCAACTTCCTGTAGAAAGCTAAAGCTTTCAGAACACTTATTTGGATGATGAAAACGTTTTCCCCAACCCTGAAATGCACCAAATTCCTCCTTTGGCTCACTTCTTAAGGAGGTTCTGAAAACAAACCATGGATACTGATTATGCATCCGTCTAACCAATAAGCAGTAGTCTATTGTACAGGCATAGGTCTTGGGTGTACATCTATGTCAGATACTATGGAGTGGCTTTTCCACTTTGTATGTGAAGGGCATCTATACTTTATGCAGGAGCAAGTTGTAACACAAAACATTTTTCTTTCAGCCTAGATTGAAGAAATTCCTCAAGCATTTGAAGAATGCACGTTGTGACAGAAGAATAAGATGAGCAGTTTTTTCCACACATGGCAAACAACTCCCCAGTTTTCACAGCTAGAATCCCTCCTCCTCCCAGGCTTTGCTTTAGAAGAACAGCAAGAAACCAGGATTTATATTTTATTTCAATGTCAAAGTCATTATTCAGAATTATCTTTAAAGATGAGCATTCCTGAAATGCAGGAGATAGTGTTGCTGAAAAAATCAAGATGAACTGACAGTTCTCTAAAAGAAACCCTATTAGTTACTATTTCATGCAAACTTTCATGCATGAAAGTTTACTTACTATTTCATGAAACTTTTAAAAATTAGTTCTTATCTATTCAGTGATCAGCAACCTCAAAAAGACCTTCCCTTCACAACTTTGATTGGAAAGAATTCCACAAAGAAACAAGTTATAACCATGGAAGTAGACAAAGCAGCACATTTCTGCAGGAAGTAAATTGTGAAAGACTTTCAGAAACAGGTTCATCCCTTCCCTACTGTTGTAAAGTAACTGAAGCAGTAGGGCATGCCTTGAGTTGGTCACTTCTTGCCAGAGACACAATGCCAAAACCATCCAGGAAGTATGAACTAGTAGGAAGCATCACTATAGCAACACCTGTTTAGAACTTTCTAAAAAAGTGACTACTGTCCTTTGGCTATAAAAATCTACAGCAGAGGAACGAAATTCTGGGAGACCGCAGCAACATCAAATTTAAAGGCAGCAAGTATCCTGTTCCAGAACCTAGTGACTGCAAAGAATGGGAACAGCAACACAAACGATAGAGGACCACAACAGAGAAGAACATGGAAAGCCTTCCCATTAGAAAAGGTCTGAATAGCAATTTTTCTGATTCATACGCAGAGCTCCTACTGCCCCAAAACCACCTCTACAGTAGAAAGGCCAGCCTCTAACCAAGAGTCAAGTGTTCCTGTCCACTTTGCAGATTTCTGCAGTTGAAATTTCCTCTTAATCCCTCTTTTCAAACTTGATATTTGGTTTTGAAATTCTTAGATCCACATTATGATGGAACTCACAGGTAGATGATGACTTTTTTTTAAGAGGCAGAATAACCAAGAAGTAGCAAGTTCTGTCAGTGGTCTGACCTGATGGTTCAAAGAGCATTTGGGCTTTTGGCATGAACTCATTACAGTAATCTAACTGCAGCTTTGGGTAGTCCAACTACTTGTGAAAGTTTAAGACCTGAGGACCACCAGATAATATATGTATTACATGAGATGTATTACACTAAAAGATTAACCCTATTAAAAGAAAGATTTTTTTTTTCCCCCTCCATGGTTCTTCGCTGATTTGTTCTAGAACAAAAGCTAACCCACAAGTTGAATAACATCAACAGTACACTCAAAATTAGTGCAGAAGCAATGAGTCGATAAACCTGCAGAAATTCAAGTATAAACATTGGCTCCCTTGCTGGCTATGCTGTCAAGTATTTGGAGACGGCCTAAGCCGAGATGGAGACTACAACTATAGAGACAGATAAAGAAGTTAAAAATGCTATATTTATCGTGCCACTTTTAATAAGTTTTAAAAGAATTTCCAACTTCTACAGTATCTTCTTCAGCCTTTTATCTTACCATCCAACTTTTCCTAGATGAGGGAGTAGTCAGGTACTTCACCTCTGAACTTCACAGATTCTGGCCTTAACGACCATCTGTTTCCAAAAGAAGAATCAAGATCAGCTTCTAACTCAGGCTAGCCCAAAGCCCGGGCTGTGGATCACCAGTGGTTCTCTCAGCAGGTCTGACTCAAGCTCACATCGTACAGTTTCGCTCTCCCCACAGCAATGGTAATCAGCAATCAAGCAGCCTCCTCTTAAGCACAGTATCATCCGGAACAAACTTCTTCAGAAGAATACCAAATACTAAACAATGACCCCATCTACATGAATGGTTAACATTCATCTCAAGGCTTATGGCTCCTGGGATCTGTGGATGCCTTTTGGCTTTGGCTCTTTCCACCACATTTGCAGGAGCGGCTACAAAGGACCTCAGCTCCCTTGAAAAAAAAACATTAGAGTCTTCAGCTTCTAGTATCTCACGTTTAGCAAAATACCGTTAGCGACTTCCCACAAAGTAGAAAACAGGCCCTTAAAACAAGTCAAGTCATCACTGATAAGAGGCAACTTCCCTTTGAGTAATTCTGCACTAGGTCTTTTCGGGCTTCATATATAGAAACAATGCAACAGGCAGAATCTGCAAGTTTCCCGAAAACTTAGGTCTAAATTCAGAGCCTTAAATTTACTGATATCAGAGATGTCAAAGAAGCCTACATGATTTAGTTGTTTTACCCCGATCCCGCTGGCTGTAATAGAAGCTGATATTCTTGAATCACATTTAAGATACAAATCTCACACTGAGTCCTATTTCTTATGTCTCCAGATATAAGTACCAGCAATTTTTTAACCTTTCCAGTGCAGGAGAGACTTTAGCTATAAGTCTCTCTATAGCCTTTCTCAGGTGAGACAACACTGTGAAAAGAGTTAACATTTTGATTTGTTAAAAAGCGCAACAAAGTTTAGAAAAGTTCCAGTATCCGGTCTGTCAGACTGGAAGCAACATCTAACCAGAGAAAGGACATAACCAAACACACTGGAGAGAAATGGTTTCACTGTGGCAGCTACCAACATCTCAGCAAGACATCCAGAATTCAGCAAACAGCACGCTAAACATCGCTGTTTGGTCTAACTGCATGCAAGCCTCCAATGGTAGCAATATGAAATAGCAAAGATATAAAATATAAATCACAACTCTGTTATTGCTTACAACAGAATTTGTCAGACCAAAGAAGCCTCACTGTGACAGCTCACTCAGTTTAAGGTGAATGGATCCAGCTGAAGAAAGTTATCCTCCCTTAGTGGAACTATTTGAGTTTCAATAAAGCTACCACTTCCTTCCTTTTTGCCAACCTTCTTCAGTGTTCAGAAATATCAGTGTAACCAAGAGGAACTTATCAGGAAAGTATTCCTCTTAAAAATTTCAGTATTTAAGAAATATGAAGTTAAGCATAAGATACAACTGCATCTTGACAAGGTTATCCAAGAAGCATTATTGATGCAAGAAAACAACATCTTTAGTCCAATATAATCATTTCCCCCGCTAGCATGTAACTGACAGATATTTTCTGAGGAGTGAGACAATCTCACGTTATATTTGGCCAGAAGTAGGCCAACGTCACACCGAGTTCTTGGAGGTACTGCTGCCACTCAGCTTCACTGGTAATTCCATCTTTTCTCAGACAGGTACCAAGTTTCCCCGTGGCATTTTAAGACTGAAGTTATTTCTGACTGACATTAACTTGAAACACCTGCAGAGCAACACATGGGGATGGGAGGAAGCATATACATAGACTGCCATTATCTTTCCCATTTTTCCTCTGAGCATCAGTAAGTCTAAAATGACCAAGTGTATATCGGGACATAACCAGGTATTACTCAAACTGTGTGTGTTCACCAGGGCTGAAAATCAGGGAACCTGGACTCCATAAGGAGTTTTTGAGAGTCACCAGAATACTCTGAATAGCTTATGTATAACTGGCCAGAAGAAAAGCACAGAAAACTTATCTTTGCTTTTTCCTCCCAGCAGACTTTAGCAGTTCATGAACAGTTGTTCTGCTTTGGAGTTGCAGTTTTAGAGGAAGGGAACGCCCTGAGATGCCGACTCAGCTCCAAAATTCATGCCTGGACAGCATGTTTTCTCGTGAAGCATGTTTCTTTCTATAGAGGAGCTCCTACAATACTGTTCATTAAAGCTCTTGTCAGATAGACTGCTAGTTGGATGGAGGCTGGCTGCATAACTGATCTCGGTTCCTTCTACAATGTGCTGCAGCTCCCTGCAGGATACATTTTCCCCTTTTCACTGCCTTTAACAGACTCTTGGGCCACTACCAGCAAGGTGGGGTCTCCAGATTAGACCTCACAGGGAATTATTGCGAGGCAGGGTGGAAGAGAACGATAGAAAAAGAGTTGGAAGTGTAAGCGGGGGGGAGCATCTGTTGGTCCCATCTGAGATCCCATCCCCAGTGGCCAATTCAGCCTAAACCACGACACGGCCATAGTCAAGGCAGCTGCAGAGCTATACAAGTCTGGACACCTAACCACACCTAGACAATCAAGATACTTTATAGCCAGTTCAACCTCAACAAGCTATTTTACCAAAGCTGGCCATACTGAAAGAAATGAAAAAAAAGTCCATTGGAAAGCCACACAGAAGGGCTTTGTGGGAATGTTGTAAAAGATTCCTAACTACGTACAGCTGGTGCTTCTACTTCAGATAGACAACACAGCAGTCCAGTGTTTGGAAGATTACAGAGAGGAGGAAGATTCCAAGTTGCTCACTAATGCCAAAAATTACAAGGTGGTATGGAAAGCGGTTGCGGCCAAAACAAAATGCCACTAAATGCCATTCAGGCCTTGCCTGTCATTCGCTCATCTTCACTCAGTGTACACTGCCCATTCAAGCCCAGTGTCTCCCATTATCCTGGTGAGCAGGAGGCAAAATGGCAAAGTCCCTTATCAGTCGTAACATTCCCCAAAGCTTTACTTTCCTTGATACGTTTCTGTAAACCCAAGGACAATTTTTTTCCTATACTGTACACACTTAAAGTATACAGCAAATTGTCTAACCTTAATCCTGTTCCTGACTCTAAACTGATTTACAGTGAATTTCAGCAGATAACAAGTAGAGTTATTTTATGTGGTCACCACGGATTACACTAACTCTGGAGGGTGCCCCATCGCAGTACAGGACATGGCTAGCAGAAATGAAATTATCAGGTAAAATAAAGATAACGAGCAGCATTTTTTGAATGAAAGTGGAATACCAACGTCAATTTGTAAACAAGTGACTGCTGAAACAGCTAAACTGGGAAGGTTAGTGCAGACTTCAAGAACAAATAATCTGCCTTCTGGAAAAGACCTAGCAGAACAAGTGTTAAAACACATTCAGTATTGGCATCCTCCAAAAAATACTAATATTTAAACTGAAACTAACGTTTAAATTGTAACTTTTTGTTAAAAATGTTTTTATTTTTCTTAATAAAGAATAGAACCAGGCAATGTTCATGCTGCAAATCACAGCACAGGCACAATAATAAAGCCTTGACCTTCATGGGCATAAAGTAAAGTCTTCCACACATACAACACTCAGATTACAGGATTACAGCCTTAATACTACTGTATGTTAGCATACCAAAAAATCAGTTGCATTAGCTCTTCAGTTATAAAGTTGTTCCAATGTTACTGTTTTTACCCCCAACAAAACCATTTTATCACAGTGAACTCACATCTGTACCAAAACCCATTGAAGCAACTAAGTTTTTAAAACTATGAACACTAACTCCTTATTTAGAGAACATAAATTAATAAATTTCTTGTCACACAATTACCTGAAGAGTTCTTTTGCTTCAAGGAACTGAAGCTGTGCAAACTGTATAAAACCTGCTTGCTGCAGGATTCGTTTGTACATTACCTATGAAAGACAAGGGTGAGAAAAAACGGTTTATTATATTTGTAAGGAGTTATTTACATAGTGCTAGTAACTACTGCAACAACTACCTGCCAAAAACACAGAACACATGATCTTCAACCAGACTTGTCAAGTTACATGCAAAATAAAGCCTTGATTCTCTACATTTTAAATTTTATGTACCTGAATATACTGAATCTGCTCCCCAGAGTCAGTTTCTTACACAATAGTGTGTGAACACAACACTGTTTACAAGTACTTACTAAAGTCAACAAACAGCAAGTTTAAGTTCTCTTATTCGAATAATGACTTATTTGACATCCATCTGACTTCCCTCAAGTTTTTGCTCATGGTATTTGCAAACATAAAAGCCAACGGTCACCTTTGAAGTTCCTCATGATTCAGCAGGCACAAAAAAAGATTTAAACTCAGTGGTGGTCCCACTTGACCACACACAGCCAACCTTCTCCCCATCTCATCTCACTTCTGCAGCAACCTTGTGGGTGATTCTCATAGTCTCATCCCCAGCTGATGACCATATTTCTGATATTCTGCCATTTTTTTTTTTCCTAGCGTGTGTGGTGGTAGTTTTTTCGGTTCGCTCGTTTTAAAGAAAAATACTTCCAAAGCAGTTCAGCTTATCCAAAATGCAGTACATTATGCAATGTACATAAAAATACGATTAAAAAGAGAAGGATAAGCAAACCATATGAAAAGCTATGTGTTACGCAGTTTTAGTGTTCAGGTCATACCTAGACAGATAAAAACTTTACAAGAAGTTCACTAGAAAAACAACACAAAACTACTTTAAATGCTAGGTATTTATTTAATCTGAATGGTAAACTAGTTACTATGAGATTAAATAAAAACACTTGCGCCCAGAATATTTCCAATAGTAAAGAGAATTACTAAAAGCAAGGAACCTAAACTGTGCTCTGTAAAGATTCCACCATTTGTGAAAACACTGGTATTTTGCAAATACACTGAGCTACATCCACACGCCCTCAGTTTTTCCCTTCAACTTTCTCATGAATATATAGCTTTCTAATGTTTAACAGCGTACATGAATACTGTAACTAATAACAGACTTCAACTTTCAATGAAAAGACCCAGAGAACCTGCAATACATCAGAAACGTATTCCAGGCAGGAGGCCTGACACTCTTTAGCAATTCAAGTAGGGCAGACTGATATTCTAATTGGTGATTTTTCACCTTGATTAAAGATTGTGGATTTACCAAGAGAAAAGCTTGGCTTAAGTAAATTAGTCTGTGAATGCTTTACTAATAGATTATCTTAAGGAAATACTTGATCTTGATCATTAGCAAGCCATTAAAACTTATTGATTTGTAAGGTTGTGGGACTTTTCTTGCCTCCCCAGTGTGGCGGAGAGAAAAGCAAAGAGAAGGAAATGTTATCTGGCATACCTTTTCAGACAAACATAACAATATAAAAATAAATCAACAATACTTCATGACATCTTTATATTAATGTTACTATGCTTTATATCCAAGTGTACTATTTCAAAATACACTTAAATAAAGCTAAAAGGGAAATTAAGTGCAGTAATAAAGTAAAGCTACCTCAAATGATTAAGTCACAAAATATCCAAAATATTTTGGATTTATGACTGTGTTATTAGATCAATAAATGGCCATCTGTGAACTGATGAATACCTGTCCGGTCACATTCTTAAGGATGCTGGTAAAGGATTTCATTCTGCAACTATCTGCATCTTGAGGCACCAGAAAAACTTCAAAGTCTGGCCTCAGACTTTCCGTGGAGGGCTGAAGTACTAACATTTCTCACCCTGCTAACTAGTATCAAAAGTAGGTTGTGGGGTTGGTTTTTTTTTGTTTGTTTGTTTTGGGGTTTAAGTCTGTTTTCAATCTTTGTCATGGAGGGACCACTAATATTGACATATTTAGTGAATTAGGACATTGGAATTACATTTGAATTGATCTATGACACTGAAAATACTGCTTTAATTGTAGAGCTTAGTCTGTACAGCAATCTTTTCAACTAGAAGTTGAAAAAAGTTCATTGCTAGTGTAAGTATAGGCCCAAGGAATCAGTTTTAAATTTTAACTGATTAAGTGGTATTCACTTCCATTTAAAAGTTGACATATCTTCACTTGTCCCTTAAAGCCACACAACAAAAAAAGCTGTAGAATGTTTACAGACAGACACTTTCCCAACTTTTTCAAGATGCAGCGATGGGACTGGGAGTATCCAAGTTGATTTTTAGCTGCAAGATAAACACTAGACATGAAGATGTCCTGTGGTAAAGACTATGGAAGCAACAGACCAGGCTGTCTATGGAAAATTCAATATTCTCTCTTTCTCACAGGGTTTTAAAAATGGGCTAGACTTATATACCAACAACATACAATTAACTTTTGTTTATGATAGAAAAAACATCTTGAGTTCTTCCAGGCCCATTTGCCAGAATACTGCAATAGACTTCTTTTTAAAAGGTATTAAGTTACACCCAGTCACAACTCAACGCACTGTGTATTCCTCCATAATTTTTGAAGAACCACTACAGGACTTGAAGTGCTTTAGGTTTAATTCTATATTGTTGACTGAATTCACATTAAAAAGCTAACTACAAAAACATGAAATAAGATTTGTATTCATTTGTATCTGAAAAAGTACTAGAAAACAGTAAGATGACTGCTGAAGCTGCGACAGGTGTAGTAAAGCCTTAATTCTCTCAATTGCCAGAAAAATCCTTTCTAAAATGGTCAGAATTAGCAACTAGATATCCAAAAAGATTTTTTTCTAGAAAGTCACTTCGGCTTTTGGTCAGGTTTGGGTGCAGTTAATATGTTTTTTGAAACTAAAAAGAAATGAGGGGAGGGAAAAAAAAAGAAAAAAGAGAGATACCTATGCAAGATGTGTGTCAATCTAACCAAGGTCTTCACTACCATCAACCATGATTTCTGCAAACTTCAGCTGTCCTGAAAAATTAATAAGTAGTATTCAGTCATTTCATGGTAGCATGGTAGAAAGGCCTTTGTATTCTTCTACCAAAAATTATATCCAGCAAAGCCATCTCCTTGCAACACTTTTGCTTAGCGTTTTTTACCTAGCAGTAATTCTTGATGCTCAGAGACAAAGGAATTTTCATCTAATACGGCAGAGATAAATTTGCAGTCTGCAGTGACCACGGGTTAAATAACAGGTTAGAGCTACTAATGCATGACCTGCTTTTTTCCAATAACTAAATATTGGCTGTACTAATAATTATGAGCACTGTACTTTACTGTTTCAATCCCACTATCATTCTGCATTACCAGCATATATATATATTTATGCTGATACAATACTGCTGATATACAAGAGAGAGAGCACGCACCTCTGTATGCGTGCAATGACAATGCAGTATGGAACTGTAGGAAAAAAAAAAGGTGTAATCAAGAACTATCCTACAATACCATGACTGAGTTCACATCACATGTAAGAGGGCAATACCCATTGCAAACTGCAGAAATTAAAGCACCATGGCACTATACTACATGTACTAGACAATTACTGTCACTCTTCTGTATGGACAAATTATAGTGGCTGGATCAAGTGCCTTAATGCCAAACCCATGCCTTCCTGCCCCTGCTTATATAAAATGGCAAAATAAGGTCTTGAAAATGTCAGCTATTCAGGAATCAGTAAAGCTTGCAAAATAGATATCCGAAGATATCTATTAGAAGATACCTGTTATCTATCTCATATCTATTATCTGAAGAGATCTCTTAAATGGGAGTTAGAACAGAGCAACTATGTGATCCGTTAAAGTACGCCAAAGAAATGTTGCAAGAGACATATGTAAGGCATGTAATTTGGTTGACCTCCATCTGATTTATATTATGCAAGACTACAGGAAAAGAAAGTCTGATGTGCTTGTAACAAAGCTGTCATGACAGCTTTAAGTATTAGAGGCACACTAGAAAGCAAGCAGAACACACTACGTTGTCAACTGCAGATAAGCTCTGAAAAATTGGAGCCAAGTTGAATAATTTTAATATGAGTCAGTGAGAGACTCCACCAATTTAGGCTGGTTAACATCAGTTTGCAAATACAGCCCAGAACTAGAACAGCGTATTTTGCTTTCAAGTTATATGTTTTCTGTTCCTCCGCTGTAGCATGAACGGTAACTGAACACCTCTAAAAGCACATTAAGTTAGAAAGAACTTACAATATTCTTGGAAACAGCAATTTCAGGAAGACAGACATTGTGCACATAAGATATGCGTGAACAGAAACTAACTTATCCTAAAGACAGAAAAACCCTAAATGCAGGAAAACAGGAGGAATGAGATTGTACATCATGTATTTTAGAATTCCAGTTCATCCTATGGCAAAACACAGAAAGATATCTCCCACACTAAAACTACTTAAACTGGAGAGAAATAATTGGAGAATTTGAGGTCATCATACATAGAAGACATTGATTAGATCATGCATCCTTGTCCCCACAGCAGGATTTCAGTTTGCTTCTTTAAACAGATTGCAAAGAAAAAGCTGGAAGTGAAGATGCAAGGAAAAACATGCTGGAAACTGAACTCTGTATTTGCCTAAATACTTTTCAGCTTCAAGTACTTCCAGATAGTTGTACCTTAGCAAAAGGATGGAAAGACTTTTCTGGCCAAGCTTTTTACTTCCAGCAGCCTCACAGCTGTTTGTTCAACGGAGGAGTTCAGGATCAAAATGAAAGCTGATACAAATTTCATTTAATTTAATGACTGCTTTTAAAGGCCCTTGACCAGAATCTAAAGGCCAGGGAATTAATAACTTCTTGAAATTATAAAAAAACACAAACAAACCAAAACCAGACTCCTGACAGACTGAATCATTTTGGACCACTGCAATTCTGTAAGTTCCACAGTCATGTTCCAAACTTTACATCTTCCTAAACAAACCAAAATTCATATAACAGATACTATTTTAAAGCAACAAGATACTGCAAAGTATATTAAAAAAAAATAATCAGATTTTCTGCAGGTTACAGATCAAATTTTGCTTTTACAAAAAGGAAGAAATCAAATCAAATATTAATTCACCTATTTGGTAAGTAGAGATTTCATTTTACTTTTTTCAAGTTCCAGTTTCTAAATGACAAATAGGAACAAAACCAGTAGAATATGTATTGTATTATAAACCAGAATTGGAAGGAATAAGTACAAGTCTCTAATCAACACTTGAATCAAAGAGTTACCAAGATACTTTGCCACACAAAAATCTTAAATGTAAGTACTACTTGCATGATTTCAGAAGTAGGATGTATTTGCTTTAGATTTCCCATCACTTCACTTCAAAGTTTTACTACTGTGGAGTTTAAGGTATGGTGAGAATCTGTGGTAAAAAATGTAAAGCCTAAAACTTCTGATTTGAAATCCCTACTTTTTTAAACAGCAGTAACAAACAACTGAACCTAGTATGAAGGAAGCATCACAGCGTATTTTCTATCACTAGTTTTTCAGTTTTGTTTTCAATTTTTTCAAGTTACACAGTTGAAAAACAAAAAACCCAACACCAAAAACATAGCAGAACAGCAGCATTCAACCCTGCCAAAGCCTTTAGAAGCACAAGCCAATTCAGCAGCACCTCTATTTCCTCAGGCTGAAACCATAAAAGGTATCAGATTTCTCTTCAATGTAAATTCCTCCCCCACCCTCTGTAGTCACTTGAGCATTGGTATACACGGCACCACTGAGAAATTTATATTTTCATGAAAATGAAATGAGGGACAGACCTGAAATTTCTCTTTTGGAATATTCCTTCGAGCTCCTTTTGCTAGAACAAGGGCTTCTTCCACTCTGTGGCTAGCTAGAAGATCTTGAATTTGTTTTTCCAAAGGTAAAGGCACCAAGATGTACACACCCTTATTAGTAGCAACAATCACCTTTCCTAGACAGAGCAAACAAAGGTAGTCAGTTTACATTTTCTACAGAAAAAAACACAGTTCAGAAATAAGCTTTAGGATTTACTGTTTAAGATACAAGAACCTAAACAGTGTTAAATTTACAAAACTCATCTTTGACGTTATGGTATTTACTAGATAGTATAGTTTACCTGTAAATTGCACCTCAGAAATACAGAGATAACAGTAAATTTATTTATTTACAGCAGATTTTGTTCCACTCCAAGTAAATGAAACTGGCTATAATTTCTCGTGATAAACTAAGCTGTAAATGCTACTACTGAAACTATTGCCCAGATTCCAGAGAATAGGGACTTTTAACTGCCAGTTATTTCCAAAGGCTTACATTACAATTTTGTAAGTTGTATATCAAAGGTAGCAAGAAACATACAGTTCATAGTTTGTAGCTCTCCTGGAAGAAAACAGCAACGCAATGTAATCCCACCCTTAAAAGTTCTTAATTGAAGAATAGATCAAAAGAACTTTTTGTATTTTTTGTTTATCAATTCTTTATGAAATATCCCCTTTAAAACCTCTTACAGGTATTTTAGAAAGGAATACAAACGAACAATTTTTGAGATGTTAGAACTTTGTCTGTATAGTCAATGGACAAATACCTGTAGCTCACAATTATTGACTTGTAGCATTAAATTTACATTGCTCCTTTGAAAGAAATACGTTACAAGAAAAAGCTCTAACCCCATAGACTCCTACCCAACAATTAATTTGACAATTAGAGCACATTTAATGAGTATACGCTTTGTTAGAAGTGTGGAATTTTGGATTACTAAAGTTTTCCTATCATAGTCTGCAGGAATCTAACCAGAAAAGCATTTGCAACAAAATTTTCAAGAGTTAACATGCTTGCTAGATATTTTGTTTAAAAAAACAAACTAAAGTGACTGTGCCCAGAGTGGCAGTTGCTCCAGAATTACTGATGCAAAAAAGTGTCTTTTTTTAATACCTTCAAAGTCCTGTAGAATGTGACCTTCTTTAAAAGGCAGCGTTTGCTTTTGCTGCTGGTCCAGCATGCTGTGCACTGTAATGAACTCATCATCAAGAGCAACCACGTAAGGAAAGCACAAAGCTGCTCCAATCACATTCTCTGACCAGTGCACAGGGGCACGCTGCGAAATGCCGTCTACAGTTGCAAACATGCCTACAAAAAGGGAAAAACAAAGCCTGAGGCTCATACTAGTTGAAGAATGTTCATTTTTTCCCAATATGAAGCATGGGTACCAAGGTACAGAAATGAGCATACCATGTCTTCCTGGACCTTATAGGCCTGTTGGTTAGTTCAGTTCAATTTTTTTTTTTTTTTAATTCTTTCTCCTTCACCACGGAAGAAGACAACACCAAAAACTGAACAGAGAGGAATACCGAAAGAAACTAGCAAGAATTATTCAAGTTTACTAAGTTTCAGGTTTTTTTAAAAAGAATTATGCCAAGTAGTTGGAATTCATTTCAAAACACTGATATTTACTGAGACCCAGCATTCAAACAACACTACCTTAGTAGGAGCTGCAGACCTGAGCTGCCTGACCTGTCTGGCAATACAGGCACATTTGTTCCTTGTAGTGTCAAGTGTCTAAAGAGCATTTCAGTTGACAGACAATCATTTACTTATTCTTCTTCACTTTTGCTACAGCAAAATTTTCACAGAACAAGCGTCCGGCCCCTTGGGACAAGTCACTTCCTGTGAGACATCTGTGTTTTCAATCATTTGAAAAAAATGCTGTCTTCAAAGTAACCCTGTTAAATCTTCAGTTAATTTGCATTTTTCTTTGCCACTGTCTTTCCTCCTATCTATTCTGTCCTCATTCCTTCTCCTAGCTTAACAGAAGTTTGACTTGGTTTTGGACCACATGCCAATGTTTCTATTTATGCTACTTGGTACTCCCCACTTCTTCCCGAGACATTAATTGAAGAAAATCTCCAGCCAAAGTTTTCAAACCCAGTTCAGTAACCCTCTTCCAGCTCAGCCATACTGAAGCACTATGTAAACTTCTGTTTTAAACACGAATGCATACCCCTTAAAACCAGTATTCTCATGCTATTAGAAAGACAAGTCCTTGAAAACTGTTCTTTGGCAGGAACGAGCCACTTGACAGCTGGCAGAATAAGTGAGCTCTAAAGGACAGAGGAGATTAAATGGTTATGTTATTCAATTTACAAAAATCTCTGCCAAACAGAGGATAATGAGGTAAGGGTAGCTGGGTAGGAGGACCATAGCAGGGCTAGGGGTGAAGGAAAACAGAAGGTTGTAAATTTTTACAGAACTACAGTATACAGACTAAGCTTCTGGATCCTTTACAGCAGCTTTGAAATGATCAGCCCTTTCCCTTGACTAAGGGTGCAACACAAAATAAAACGTTGACATCTGACTATTAGCAAATATTACTATTTGCTTTTTCACTATAATGATCAGCTTTTCAATCACAGCACCTTACAGATTTTTTTTTTTTTTGGCCATAATATATAATTCCCAGTTTCCTCTATAGGTCTCAATATTCTTACAGATCAGAAGTAGAACTTCATGCCAGGCAGACTGCACTATCCATTTTTAGTGCCTTCCAGTTGTTACCCTGTGCTATAATCCCATTTCAAAAACTGTGAGAAAACTTGAGTTAAATACATATTAACCAGTACGTATACTACTAACCAGTAGTAAATTCAGTGCTAATTATATTTGAAATAATAATTCTTAGAATTTTCTATTTTTCTGACATTCTCAAAAAAAATTATAAAACCTGATTTTAAAAACTTTTTTTTTTAATGACACAGCTCTTTTTTAGGTAATTTCAAAAAATCCTTTATGGAAGTGAATGCGTCTGCAGAGCAATGCACAGTACTTTTCCAAGTCAACGCCTCTCTACATCCCTTTGCCCTCAATAGCTACAGCTTCTGTGGTAGAACGATGTATTTTCTGTCTTCATCCTGTTCTCACCTAAAGATAACAATAAACATGACAACTACAATCAGAAACCATGGCTTTTTTATAGTACAGGAATGCATTTGATGAAACTGAGATGAAGTCAGTAATCAATTCTGTATTAAAAATGCATACGCTATCCAAAGGTTAGAAAAGTTACCCAAACACAGCTACACTGTTTTCCACACCAAGAGATCTAGAAATTTATAGAATCACAGAATAATTTAAGTCAGAAGGGGTTTCTGAAGGACAGCCAGCCCAGCCCCCCCGCTCAAAGTGAGACCAACTTACATCAGGTTACGCAGGACTTTGAGCAATACACTGTAGATTTTACTTGTTTGTTTTAAAACAAAAAGCTGCTTAGTAAAAAATACCTGTAAAAATTGAAATAAAACTTCTTTATTAGTATTACTACTTTTTTAAAAAGGAATATGAAAACTTGTAAGTTATCACAAAAGTTGACAGCACGAGGAACACTATGAGTGGGTGAAAACAAGAAGAGAACAAGCTGGTTACTGTTGACTGCCCTGATTTATGTCATCAGCTGTGCGAAAAGCCACTGTGTAACCTTCTGTGAATCATTCTGCTTAGTACCTGTGGGCTTGTTACAATTTACTCCATTTGTAGTCTACTCAATCACTATACAACTGTTCAAACCATGCACCACTGAGAAGAGTTTATTCTGGAAAAGCAAAAGGAATAAACTAAAATTAGGTATTTAAAATTTGTAATTTTTTTTACTCATTAAAGTAATGGAATAGTTGAAGCAGCAAGGGATCTCTGGAAACTTGTCTAGTCCAACTTCCCTGCTCAAAGTAGGGTCAACTAGAACATGTTCCTGAAGACCTCGCCCAGTCAGGTTTTGAGTACCTTTGAGAACAGAGACTCCACATCCTCTCCAAGACCTGTTTCCTGGTTTGACCACCATCACAATGAGGAATTTGTTTTCTTATGTTTATGTAGAACTTCCTGTATTTCAGTTTGTACCAACTGCCTCTCACCCTTTTGCTGGATACAATACCACTGAGCAGTCTGGCTGTGTCTTCTTTACGCTACCCATACATGTTGGTAAGAACTCTGCAAGCATTTTCTTCTTCAGACTGAACAGTCTCAGCATTCTCAGCCTCTCCACATATGAACTGCTCCAATCACTTAGTTATCTTTCTGGTCCTTCAGGGGATTTACTCCAGTATCTCTGTGCCACTCCGGGGAGTCCAGAACTGGAACCAGCACTCCAAACACAGTCTCACTACAACTGAGGGGAAAAACTGCCTCTTTCAGCCTGCTGGCAGCATTTTCCTAATCGAATTATTTAGGTTGGAAAAGACCCTTAAGATCATTGAGTCCAACTGTTAACCTAACACTACCATGCCCACCACTAAATGCAGTGCAGTAGGCTGTTGGACTTCTTTGCCACAAGGGCACATTGTAGGCTCATGGTCACTTTGCCCACCAAAGCCCCTAAGTCCCTCTCTGCAAATCTGCTTTCCAGTCAGTCAGCCCCCAGCCTGTACAGGTACATGGGGACTGTCCCTCCCTAGGTGCAGGACTTGACATTTCCCTCTGCTGAACTTTGAGGTTCCTGTCAGCTCATTTCTCCAGCCTATCAATGTCCCTCCAAATGGCAACCAAATCCCCTAGTGTATCAGCCACTCCTCCGACTTTTGTATCACCTGCAAACTTGCTGAAGGTGCAATCTGCCCCACCATCCATGTCATTAATGAAGATGTTAGTATTGACCTCAGTATGGACACCCTACAGTCCATGACTAGTGATTGGCCTCCAGCTGGACTTTGTGCTGCTCACTACATACCTTTAAGCCAGGCTTTCAATCCACATCACTGTTTCTGTAGCTCATTCTTCATCTGTTTGTCTACAAAGATGTAGACAAAGCATCAAAAGCCTTGCTGAAGTTCACAATATCACTGCGTTCCCCTCATCCACCAAGCTAGGCATCTAATCACAGAAGATTATCAGGCTGGTCAGGCAATTTCCCTTTTGTAAATCCATGTTGATTACTCCAAATCACATTCTTGTCCTTTGCATATTTGGAAATAGCTTCCTGGATTTTCTTCATCACCTTTCTGTGTATCAAGGTAAAGCTGGCCAGCCTGTAGTTCCCTGGATCCTTTCCCTTGATCATTTAAGGCAGAAGTAAAGACATCTGTTTTCTTCCAGTCCTGTGGAACATTCCCTGATCATCATCACCTTTCAAAGATAATCAAGAGTGGCCTCACAATGACATTCACCACTATCCTCAAGCATTCATGGGTGCAACCCTATCAGGTCCCGTGGATTTGTCTGTCCAATTTATTTATTTGTTCCATAACCCGATCCTTCTCTAGTGAGGGCAGGTTTTTGTTGCTCTGGATTTTCCCACTGGTCCTAGGGGCTGAGGATTCCTGAAGGAATGTCATACCAGTAACAAGTGAGGTAAAGGCGGCATTAAGCACCTCAGCCTTTTCCATGTCTTTTGGCACCAGGTCCCCCACCCCATTCAGCAGCGGGCATCCATTAGCCTTCCTTTGCTGCTGATACACTTGTAGAAGCTCTTTTTGTTGCCCTTCATGGTGCTCAGCAGAGTCAATGCCAGACGGACTTTGGCATCCTTAACCCCAACCTCACATGCTTGGACAGTGTCTCTATATTCCTCCTAGGTCACCCGGCCCTGCTGTCACCTCATTTGCTTCCTTTTTCTACTTGAGTTAAGAGCTGCTTGTTCATTAATGCAGGCCTCCTCCCACCTTTGCTTGTTTTCCTGCACATTGGAATGGACCACTCTTGAACTTGGAGGAGGTAGTCCTTCTCTCCAGGACAATATCCCATACGACGTTTTTAAGCAGGATCCTGAACAAACCTAAGTCTGCTGTCCAGGCTGCGATCTTTTTGCTTTATTCCCTTCTCTCAGGATTCTGAACTTCACCATCTCACGGACACTCCAGCAATGCTGCTCCCCTGACATTCACATCCCTAACCAGGTTCAACAAAGCACATCCCCTCATCAGCTCCTCAGTCACCTGTGTCAAGAAGTTAACACCAACGCACTCCAGAAATCTCCTGGACTGCTTGTGCCCTGCTGTGCTGCCCCTCTAGCGGGTGTACTGGAGTGGTTCAAGTGCCCCCTAAGAACCAGGGCCTGCAAATACAGGTTCCTTCCTGTTATCTGAAGAAGGCCTCACCTATGTTTCCCCCCTGATAAGATGGCCTGTAGCAGCCACTCACCACAATGTCACCCATATTAGTCTGCCCTCTAACCCTAATCCATTAACTCTCATCTGCCTCCTCCTTTGTCCCAAGGCACACCACCACACCTTCCTGCTGCTCTCATGTAAGGGGTAACCCCTACCTCAGCTGTTAACACATAGCTGTGCTGATTTCCCAGAAAATGTGAGAGAGCTTTCACCATCATGTTTTGCACACACTACTTTGTCTGCACATGCCTGAAGCAGGACCTCTTCAACCCCGTTTGTTCATTACAAAGTCTTTCATCCACATCATCCAGAGTTGGCCAACTCAGCCTACAACCTAGTTTAAATCCCTGTCACCAGGTTGGTCAGCTTGTTGTCAAAACCACTTTTGCCTCACTTGGCCTGGTGAATCCCATCTCTTCCTTAAATAGGGGTCCATAGTCATAAAAGCTAAATCCCTTGTCACCACAAGCTGTGCAACCAGTTGGTGATCTGCATTATCCACCCACTCCTTCTCAAGATGTTCCTCCTCACTCGCTAATTCCTCCTGGTGCTACTGCATTGTACAGGCTCAGATGATTTGTTGGACAGAGCTTCCCGATTCTCACCTGCTACCAGAACACCAGAACATATTCTGTAGATGCAGATCTGCAGGCAGAGAAGGAGGATTCTTCCTTTTATGAGAAGTCACAAGTTTCCAGCCTTTGCCATCACAGAACAAGCAGAGACTCAGCCTGCTCTTCCCTCAGTACAGTTGGGGTTTCAAGCTCATGCCTGGGTTCTGAAGAAGATTCAATTTCCTTTTCGTCATCTCTGATGCCACGCATTCTGCTGACCTCCTCCTGTACCTCCTTTACTTGGCAACACAAATCCTCAACCAAACACACATCTCCTGCAACCAAAGACAGAATTTCTCCCTGCCTTAGTCTCAGCAAGAGGCACTAAGAGCTCTCTTCACCTCAAGACCTGAAGAGCTGCACCGTCCCGTGGGAGCTTAGTCTGAGTTGAAGCCTCTGACGTTTTGAGGAAGTTGTTCCAGCTGGTGCTAGGAAGCGTGCCCTGTGCCAACATGTGAGAACTGTTCAATGAAATTTTAAAAAACTAAAGCCTCTGTACGACAGGAAATCTGATTAGAAACATGCTTCATGAAATGAAGAACTGAATTTTTGTAAGCACAGTTTCATACACAATCAGGAAAAATTGATTTTCAATTCTGAATGAACTAATTACTGGACAGAATGAAGGTGCATCAAAAATTAAGTTCCTCCTCCCTTTGAAAGAATGAGCTATATACTAACTGCAATTAGAGCCAAAGTACCAAATTGCTAAGTCTATGGATCAACTATGAACAATTCTAACAATCAGTTTGAAATGCAAAGAATCCAGGTAATGAAAAAGGTTACATAACCAAGAAACACAAAGATGTTTTACTTTATGATTACCACTTCAGGCAGTTGCTTTCTGCCATTCTAAATTCCAGTCTTAACTCAAAAGTAAATTAATCTAGATAAATGTCACTTCAAACACTATAAAGCCAGATATATTAATGCAGAATACATCCACGTCAGTAAAAGAGGCTGAATTTAGAATAGATGCTCTACCAAGTGCCAAACAAACATGCCTTAACCAATAAGACACACAAAAGCAAACCAAAATTAGAACTGAAGATTTACATCAAGCTTTTCCAAGTCCATTCACTTCACAGCAGAGGCCTACCTCAAATGCCACGACATACAACGCTTCGGTATTTTAAAGGTGCTCAACAACTTCACAGACAAGTGTTAAAGACACTAAGAACTTTACCAAGGAAGATCAGCAAGATGGATAATACTGATCAAAACAACAGTGGGGATGGAATAGAGAACAGATGATTAAAAAAAACCCCACAAGCTGAATTAGGCAAGGAAAAACCGCACATTTCATAGCAACCAGTCTTTGTAAGGTGTCTGAGCTAGCACAAGGTAGATTTTGCCTGCATTATGGGGAAAAATGGAAGTTTATAGCTTGTTCAGAGCTGCAAAAGTGCATTTGCTTAAGGTATCCTATATCTGATATTTTAACCCCAGGATAGTCTGCTTACACAAGGATGATGGATTTTATGAGTAAAGGTCTTATTATACAGCTCTCTTCTAGAACACCGGGTAAAAGCAAAAGTCAGACTAAATAAAATTCTGCTTTCTGACTAAACACAATTACACTTTTTAAAGTGTATCTGTTCTTCTTAAATCAAAACCCAAATGAACCAGTTGAACAGAATCTGGTTTAACATTCCTAAAAAGATAAATAAAGATTAAATTAAGAATGGGATCTCCTTAGAAACATGTCAAAAGAATGCTTTCAGACAGTCAATTCACATATTTCAACTTTCACAGAACTACTAAAATGGTTAATGTCCACAAATACATGTCCACATTTAAAGCAACTAACAGTTCGAATATGAAGTGGGCAACCAAGATGACTTAGAAAGCCATACGTCTGGAAAAAAAAAGTTTATTTTGGAACATCTTTAATTTGCATAAACTGATGTTCTAATGAGTCTCTAGTTCTTTCAAGAAAAACTAGTGAGTTGATGTACATCTCACAGTCTAGTCACAGACAAAACTTCAGTATAAACAACTGATTGCACTCTTGCTTTTCTATGGAATTTATATAAAAAAAAATAAACCCCATGCAGATCCCTGAATTAAGGACCTAAATATTTGTGATTTTTGTGTCATGCTATTCCCAATGTGTCAGGGAAGATACATAAACTACATTTCCTAAATGGAGAGTCATATGGCAAACAGCATGAAAGCGTTCTGCCTATGGTCTGTCAGCTCTGGGATATTGCAGCTTTTCCAAAAAAAGCTCAAG
The DNA here is from genome assembly GCF_000708025.1 of Charadrius vociferus. Lineage (NCBI taxonomy): Eukaryota > Metazoa > Chordata > Aves > Charadriiformes > Charadriidae > Charadrius > Charadrius vociferus. Next base: position 1,837,085 of record NW_009647874.1, on the reverse strand, counting down.
ATTACTGACCTCACAGCATATTGTTGATTTAGACATTAGATTACAGCAGCAGTAGTCCTTATAATCATCTGTCTATTAGACAAAAGCATTAATTCACATGATCTGACTTTGGTTTTGCAATACAAAACTATCATTTTCTGTAAAACAGAGCTGAAAAATACTGTTAGATATTAGGCAAATGGGAGCATAAAAACTGGCTAGTATCTGACAACATCTGCAGTTAGGACATAGTTTACTTCTACAGGAGTTAGTATATAGTTTACTTCCACTAACATTTCTTACTATCACTGTAGTACAACATACCTACTTGTGAATCTGTCACAAGCTATAAAATGGACTTCGTATGAACTCCCCTTAATAGCAAGTGAGGAAAAAATTAACTCATCTACATTGATTTAACAATTTTATAGCAACATGGAGCTCCTCAAAATCCAGTCCGGCTAGTCACTACAGAGAGGCTATCAGCCTCTGAAGTTTCACCTGGTATCAACCAAGTTTTTTTTTTACACTGGGCTGCAAGATACTCCTACTGGTAGCTGTCTATACTGAAATGAATCTTTCTACAGACATGATTAAAATACTAACAATCAGATTTTTGTGCATTATAAAAGTAGGAGAGTTATAGTAATACTTAGAGCCAAAAAATTACCATCTACCTTTTTATCTTAACATTGCAGTATAGCCCTGTAAAGAAAATTATCATTATTGTGCACAACACTTAATCAATTAAGCTTCGCTTCCAAAATTGAGAGAAATTAAGAGGGAGAAGTTAAAAAAATTGCAAAAAAATTACAATCCTTAATCTCACCTAGGCCTCCGGGGCCAGCCAACAGAAACTCTTGTCTGCCTATCCTTTTCACAATTGGCCGTTTCTCATCACTGCAATAAGGAAACAGATCCTGGGAGACGCCAGTATTATAATTCAAAATGATATACTGTGTAGTAAGTGCAAGACATAAGTAATAACCATCTACGGCCACAGCACAGGGTTGCTCTGGAGTAAATACTTCCTTCACTATCTGGACTCTGTCTTCAAACACCATGAACATTTGAATGGTCCGCCGCTTGACCGAGATAATGCAGACTTCGACACAGAAAGGATCCCCACTCACAGGGTTTTCATTTACTGCAAATGTTACAGCTCCTTTGATTCTAGCACCAGTGGGGACGGGTTCCAAGTTCATCATGTTAACTAGTGTTATTGTGTTGTCGCAAAGCACAAGAAGCCTGGTGAGGGCAGAGGCTGCTTTCAACTCACTCACAGGCTTCTTCAAGCCCAGGTATTTATGCAGTTGCTTGGTAGCAGCAAAAGTTATTTTTCCAGCTGTTGATATCTTTTCATCCAACAGAAAGTGATAGATAAAGCAGTCATTGGTTCCAATATAGAGGTTCTTTCCACAACACTCAATGCACTCGATGTTGATGTAATTTTTGTCTCCCATTAACATCTCCCGCTCAACAGCAGAAACGAGCTTGAAAGCTTTAACACTCATTGTGTCTTCTGGGTGATCTGATTAAAGAGAAAAAAAAAAGCACTATTTACTTCCACACACATAACCAAATATCAGAGGTAGCAATTTAACGTTCACCAATACAAAAACTTCATTGTTGCATTTTTTTAGTCGTCTATACTCTATTTCCAACCTGATTATACAAGCCATAATGAGCACATTAATAACCACAGAAATGAGTTGAATTGTATGCTTCCACTTCAAGTCTATTCTGAAGCAGATTCACAACAGCACTCAGCTATTTTGAAGTGATGCTTTCTCCACAAGTAACCAGCATATTACTGGCTCTCTCAGACACTTTGGCACTACAAGTGGTTCCTGCTAGTACTTAGTGATTTATAAGCCTGTCACGTAAAGGTTTCTATCACCTGTATATGAAAACATACAAGCTTCGGCTCTCAGATTTCTAGAGAAGCGACAAGGCATTTAGAGCAACAAGTTAACATGTTGCTTTACACTCAGTTTAGGCCTATTAGCACTTAGTCTCTTAGCAAAATATCATAGCCATATTCTATTTTAACACATACTTTACATCCCTTACTCTCCAGCAATCAGAAATACATAACCTCCAAGCCACTTAAATAACAATTTACACAAGGTATCATCCATCTTGCAATAAAAGCTGTGGGTTTGGTTTGGTTTTGGTGGGACGTGGGTTTTTTTGGTGGGGGGATTGTTTTTTGTTTTTTTGTTTTTTTTGTTTTTAATAATACCTGTTATTCAGTGCTACTTACACATTCTCTGTATCAGACTATATGCATCAGCAATTATAAGGCACATTCACACAATTTGGACGCGTGGTCCATAAAGCATTCATTAAGCTCAAGATGCAATATCACTGAAATTAAGAGGTTTTGTTCATTAATATCACAACTACTCCAAAAGACTGTCTTTATGTGCAAAGCAGCACTTCTGTTCTTCATATTCCGCAAATTATACCTACCCTTTTACAACCAAGCACTGTCAAGGGACAGATGCAATTTACAGAGCAATTAATATTGTTTTCAAAACCATCCGTGTAATTTCACTGTACTCCAGACTAGTGTTATTTTTATAAGAAGCCAGAAGACAACTGTGCTCAACATTCCAAAGAAGGGCAGATGAGAAATTGCTGACTTTGTTTAATCACCATTCAGTTTGTTGACTAGTCTGTAACAACCACTTAGCCAACACAGGTGAAGATGCAACAGTAAACATCTTGAACAGATTTGAGAAATAACCTACAATTACTTCTAGTCCATGTGTACAATGGAGATATAAAACATCAAAGGAAATTTCTGTGGACCAGAGAGACCAACATCAACAAAATGCTTTTGTGAACAAACCATAGTAAAAATGAATTTAATATCAAATTATTACACCTAAAAAAATCCTTTGCTTTTACAAAAGAACATTGAAAACCATGGCAAAAATTTCCGAAAGTGAGTGAAAAAAGGTAAGGCACACAACTCGCAAGTAACCACTAAGTAAAATTTTAACAGACTAAGAATATAGCCAGAAGCAAACCATGCTACAAAGAGATCGTTGTGATCTTTTACACCAAGAATTTACTATTTTTTTCAGAAGTGAAATAGACTTTAGTTTGGGCTTCCATGACATTTTTAAACTGCATCCTCACCTAGGGTGCAAATAAAGTGTTCTGACCTTCAATGAAAACCCCCAAACCCAGGAAATAACACACAAATAGCCTAAGGTAAAATGATAATGCAAGTCTCTGGCAACACAGCCATGTTATCCTCCAACATTATCAGAAAAAACACAGCAAGTTAAAAGTTAAAGAGGGCTGCCCAAAGGTTGAGTGCCAAAAAAACCCCAACCATTTTCAGGAGCCTGTGTGTAGCCCGAACTGATAAGCTATTGGAGAGGTGAGCCAGCTTTTGTACCTGAACCTGTCAACAACTTAACGCTCCTGTAGCCCAAGCTAAAAATGTTAATGCACGCCACTGGGAGAACTACTGAATTTCGCTCCTCACCAAGATGTATTAAAAACCTCACAAAATGAAAGTAGATGAAAAGTATATAAGGAAAATCAAAATAGACACACAACATTCCTAAGGCACCAAAGGAACGACAACAAAAAAATCTCTAGACATAAAGCCCTAAGCAGAAAGAACAAGAAATATAATGTAGTACTACATAACCCTGGTAGCACAGATATTAAAAGGTCCACGCTAGACGAAAGGTGTGAAAAAGCTTTTAAGAACAACCAACGTCAACACACATCATCTGCATGTGATTTTATTTTTTTACGTTTATTTAGTTCTCATTTCTAAGAGCTTAGGGGCCTATGAGGACTGCAAAGAAACAGGCTCTGCAGAACCTGCTGTCCCTTTAAAGTGCCAGAGGCCGCCCCAGAGTTACAAGCAGGAGTCCGTCAGTATGCCACTTCGTAGCTGTTCAGAACTCCGGAAAACAAGATACTGGGGATGTCTGCTGTCAAAAAATAATCAACAGGCAAGCAAATTATCAAACTCCTAAATTCTATTTTCCTGAGCGCACTGATAACCCTGCACGCGCTCATTTCCGGCAGAAGGTGGGCAGCAGCTCTCCCCCACTGTTGTCAAGCGAGACATTGCCCTGCCTTTACGTTTCGTCTGCTGCTGCCCCGCAAACCAGCCC
>NW_009647874.1:1750885-1832028 GCF_000708025.1 Charadrius vociferus | reverse complement strand
GATGGAGGGCGCCACCTGGAAGTGTCAATAGACGTTACCACGTTGCCGGCTTGCTCACCTAAACGATTTTTAAACATGCAGAATTTGAATTAAGTATTCTTAGAAGCGCTGTGTATATTTAGTAATACCGTTACGGAGCCGTGTGCGCGTGACTTGTTCCACACGGGTGTTTTTGTTAAGTTACTCGCGTGACGTCATGTCTTGCCTCTGCCCCCGAGTTCTGCAAAATGCATCAAGTCCTTTAAATTACACTGCTCTCACGCGTTCTAACGACAACGCGGTTAATTTGCTAACCTCGTCATTTGCAATTCCCTCTTCGGTGTTCAAACGTGTAAGCGCATTAGCACGTTATTTTCCTTTGGGATGACGTAGCGACTCCTGTTATTACAAAAGAAGTGTTAAGTCACTGCTTTCAGGGGCACAGTTTTAGCCCCCGTTTAGTTGGGCGGCAAAGCTCCGCCTTTATGGCCGCATAAACGCTCCCTACTTCCTTCCGTACGCTGACAGAACCGCAACGAAACACGCGTTTCCCCCACTCCCTTTTCCCCCCTCCTTTGGCGGTTTTCGGTTGGAGTATGACATCACCTCCTAGGCAACGCCAAAATCCTTCCCACTCCTGCCCGCCTGAGCCCAGCCCAGCCCAGCCGGGAACATGCGGCTCCTGCCGCCCCCCAGACAGGCTGCTCACGTCACAGACTGCCTCGCGCGCCGTGACGTGACGTAAGAGCAGAGCTTGGTGCAGCGCGGCCTCTCTAAGTAACCCCACCCTCAGCTCCTCCCTGTCCGACCGCCCGCGGTTCCTCCGCTCCGGCCTCCACGGGCCCGACAGCGGCTCCGTCACACACATTTTTACCGGCGGGAAATAAACCGGGAAAGAGCCCCACCCAACCCTCACTCCGCCCTGACGTCATGCGACGCGCGTCACTTCCCGCGCGGCATTGTGGGAAGCCGGAAGGGGGGGGGAGAGAGGGGTCGCCGGGGGAAGAAGATGGCGGCGCAGAGAGCGGGCAGTGGCGGCAAGGAGGAGCGAGGGCCGGGGCGCCCGGCGGCGGAGCTGCTGCTGCACCCGGAGCTGCTCTCGGAGGAGTTCCTGCTGCTCACCCTGGAGCAGGTGCGCCCGGCAGCCGCCGGGGTAGACGGCCCGCCCCTGAGCGGGGCCGGGTGGGGGGGCCGCGGGGCCTGCCCCGCCCGGCGGGAAGGGAAGGGAGACAGGCCGGGAGGCCTCCCGGGCCTGCGGCCTCGCTTGTGGTCGCGCCCCCCCTCCGCGTTAGATCCGCCCTCTTCGTATCCCCGCTTTGCTCCGCAGGGAAAGCCCTACCCCTCTCCCCATCGCCTACACGGGAAGTTTTCTCCCACTTCTGCGGTTTCCAAGTCTTCGTGCCGCCCTTAACGGGTGCGCAAGAAGTGTTGCGGGGGGAAACCCCAACCAAAACGCACGTCCGTGCTGTGCAGGCTGGGTGCTTGCTTAGAGGAGGGCTGTGCAGTGAGAGGGGTCTCCCTGTTTGCAGAGGGGCTGTGTTTGAACGGCTAAAGCGGAATTTACACGCATCAGCATGTCTGCGAGACAGCGCTTGCATACATTAGAATTATCTGTGGAAAGGTGATCTCTGTTCTCTTAAAGTTGCCACGTTTATACCCAGTGAATTAGGGAAATGCATTCTATGTAGTCAGTCCAGCTAATGCTTAAGCATGCATAATTCAAAAAAACCTTGAGTTCAAAAGTGAGTTATAAACAGTTTTGGACTGTATGAAGTTTCAGCTGATGTGATTTGGAATACTTGTTACGGCCTTGCCAAAAAATTTTGGGTGCATGAAAAGATAGTAATCAAAGTTGTAGGTTTTTGCATGAGCTCGCTGAATTTTTGTATGTTCTTGTCCATGTAGTTTATGTGGACAAAAATGTACAGGTTTTAGGTCCACATCAGAACTCATGAAGTGTTACCAGAACCAGTAGTGGCAGGGACTTGACCTGCTTTCGGTGACCTCTAGTTTCTAAGACGTTAGTAGGGTTTTTTTCTCTTCTCATAAAGTTGGCAGGAGGTACCAAGAAGTTTCATTTTCATAGCCCTATACATGATTAGAAAGAAAACTGGTGTTCTGTTATAACTGACAGTTACTAGAAATCTCCCTTTGCAACTTATTGTTTGGGAACTGGGGAAGGAAGCATGGCTCTACATCTGTAAGTTTGAACTGCATTATGTTCTAGTTCCCTGTTCTTTAGACATGTGAAGAAGAGCTCTTGGTATTGTAATTAGATTCAGAGAAGTGTGTTTAAGGTGCATGAAAACGTCAGTCAGCAGTATATCTATCATAACTTTTTCTTTTTTTTTTGGCTATTCTTTTTATTGGGAAAAATTGCAGGGGTTTGGATAGGGAGGGGTTGCAGGGTTGACTTCTGTGGTCAAACATGATGAACTGCCCAGTACTGGTTGCAGCTGGATCCGACTGTCTCTGACACTGATGAATACAACCATCACACACCAAAATTTCAAGCAGAGGACCTCCTGTCCTCAAATGCACTTAGCAAAGAGTGGCAGCCACCAGGGGCAGGAGACAGAAAAGGACATACAGGAAGAGGCATCTGAGGAGATATGTGAAGACATGAGCTTGCAGGTAGTGGAAAAAGAAACCACTATGCAGTGACCCAAACAGTCCTGCATTTCCCATTGCCTCATTGAAGGGAGGGACCAAGTGTAATCCACACGGAAAATAAGGGAAATTGACTCTAGGAAGGCAGGAGAGCAGGCTGTCATTGGCACAGGGCAGTTCATGGCCTCTCCACAGCGGTCACCCCTGCAGCCTCCTCACTTCTAAAACCCTGGCGTTTATGCCCAATACACAACCTTAAAGTGGCTTTTGAAAGAAGAAATTATGCCACTAAGATGCCTGTGCTTTGAATTTGTCATAATAACAGCATTTTTTTTTTCTGTTCCCCACAGAAGAATATACTAGTCGAAAGTGATGTAAAGATGGACAAAGATGGTCTCACTGATCTCTATATTCAACATGCTATTCCCCTGCCTCAGCGTGACTTACCAAAAAGTAGATGGGGGAAAATGATGGAAAAGAAAAGACAGCAGAATGAGTCAAAAAGTGAGAATAAAAGGTAATTTAGCTTTCACTGGGTTAGACTTGGAGAACCTGGGACAATGCATTTAGTTTAATGAGACTTGTACAGCTTTTGGACATTGTTACAATTTACAGAGAAAGCCATGTCAGATCTCATGCGTCAGAAGTCTTAAATTCTACTATTCCAATAATAGGGAAAAGAGGAAGATAATATTTTTTTTTTGGTCATCCAAATCTTATTAATGATATCTAGTTTATAGTGCTTCTTTTCATAGAATCATAGAATGGTTTGGGTTGGAAGGGACCTCCAAAGGTCATCTAGTCCAACGCCCTGCAATGAGCAGGTACGTCGTCGGCTAGATCAGGTTGCTCAAATCCCTGTCCAACCTGATCTTGAATGTTTCCAGGGATGGGGCATCTACCACTTCTATGGGCAACCAGTGTTTTACCACCCTCATTTCTTCCTTATATCTAGCCTGAATCTACCCGGTTTTAGTTTAATACCATTACCCCTTGTCCTATCGCAGCAGGCCCTGCTAAAAAGTCTGTCGCCATCTTTCTTATAAGCCCTCTTTAAGTATTGAAAAGCTGCAATAAAGTCTTCCTGGAGCCTTCTCTTTAGCCTGTCCTCATAAGGGAGGTGTTCCATCCCTTTGATCATTTTTGTGATTCCCCTCTGGACCTGCTCTGACAGGTCCATGTGTGTTTTGTACTGGGGACCACAGAGTTGGACACAGTAATCCAGGTGGGGGTCTCATGAGAGCAGAGTAGAGGGCTGGAATCGCCTCCCTCAACCTACTGGCCATGCTTAGTTTGATGCAGCCCAGGATATGGTTGGTTTTCTGGGCTACAAGTGCACATTGCTGGCTCACATCCGGCTTTTTATCCACCAGTACCACCAAGTCCTTCTCCGCAGGGCTGCGCTCAATCCCTTCACCCCCAGCCTGTATTGATACCAGGTTATTGGTACATTTCAAGATACTTTGTAATGAAGAAAATGTAATTATTTCTTATTTCACCTTATAATTGTTACATAATAATCATATTTACAGTGTTCAAGAGTATCAAAAGCATGTTTAATTATGTTTACTCCCTGGACAGGGTTGGTCTACTCTAGAGTCAGGGGTGTATGCTGCAGCAGTTTTGTGTGTCCAATTCAAAACTAACATCTACTTTCTGAGAGAAACATTCTGCCTTGGTTTTAAAACCTTTCTGTTTGAATTTGATCAAAAGCAAAATCTTCCTCAAAAGTGTAATTTACTGAATCTTTTCTCCTCCTGACCTTGCCCCTGCCCAGGACTTTGACATGTGATGTGCACGGGCAGCATTCTGATTTAGCTTCAGCAGTAAATGCTAAAGGAAAGGTAGATGGAAATTCTCATAGTTTTGCATATTACACCTGTTGATTTCATGAGTCTATTTTAGCTTTACTGAAGTTTTTAACTTGGAAGAGCTGAACTAATTCTGTTGAATGATTTTTTATTTTTTTTCCTAATTTTTAAAATTTTTAGTGGCTAGGATGCCGAGTTATCATGTTATAATGTCAGTTTTTTTTCCCCATGTGCATAAAAGGTTATAGTATCTCAGTTTGTTTACAGCTTGCGACTTGAGAATGAACACATAAGGTTAGTGTTTGAATAAAAAGAAACTGTTGGTGTGCTGAAATAGATGCAAAGTAATTTTTTATCAAAGATGTCTGCTTTTCTTTACCAGTTTCTTTACCAGCAATGCTCTTAGCATTTAACATCTAGCATACTAGGCTTAGTCTTTTGCTTTGTTGTTAAACAGTTTTAAGATTTTCCAGCAGTTAGTGGTTTTGCTTGTATTACATGTTTCATACTTAACAAATTTGCTGGCAAAATACTGTCTAGAAAAGTTAAGCTTTTACTGCTAGTATTACTAAGCCCAGAGAAACGGGAGAAATAGACTTTCAGCACTTTCATAAGTAAAACTTGCACAGAGGAAACTTTGGTTATAGTATATTCATGGAAAGAATCAAGGAAGTTCTTTTTGGATGTTAAAAGATTACACTTTTTCTCATAGTTGTGTGTACCACTTAAGCCAAACTGGCACCATGCTGTTGTGCAGAGGAGGAAGTAGAACTTGGTGTTCTTGTTTTAAAAACAAAACAAAATTCCTAGGTATTGTGAGGCTGTAAGTTATGTGCAAGTAAGAGATGGGAACTATGCATGCTGTTAGTTCGGCTTAGAAGTCAGATAAACCGATTGATTGTATGAACAACAGGAGCTTTCTGATGAAAAAGCTCTGTGGAAAGCACAGCTTTACGACACGTGCTGGAATTAATGTGAGGCTCGGAGACTTGATCAGCAGAGCTCAGTGTGTGTTTGCAGGCCTCTAGTAGTTACAGATAAGAGGTAAAAACACATCAAAATTTGGAAGTCAGCCTTAAATATTGTGTTTAGTTTTACTGCTGGAGATTGAGGGCATGTCCTCAAAGACTTGCTGTATATCAGCTGAGCTGCCGTAGTGTGTTATACCTCAATAATACAATCAACTACCTGAGGTCACGGATGATGGTTTCTACATCTTATTACTGAATATTTGAGCTTGCAGACAATCATACCAAATAAAAACAAATGCAGGCTATCCAACTTCAAGTATTTCAGAAAGTGTTTGTGTTCAGGGACAGTTAATTTTGTAGATCTGTAAGATCATCTTGCCTGCTGGAATAAAGAGGATGGTATGAATCTCAAAATGTATATGTAGTTTCTGAAGGGCTATCGAGACTGAAGACTCTCACACTCAAACTCTGTTTCCAGGAGCACTGTGCCTGTACATGCTCAGAGCTGTGGCCTTGGTAGAGCTCATCATTTCTCCTTAGCCACCTGAGAGGCAGCTTTGGCATCCTCTGTGAACTCTTAATGCACTGATAATACTAAGTTCCATGTAAAACATGGTAATTCTGACCAGTTTCAGATATTCACAGGGAAGTGATCACCTGCCTGTTTTAGTAACAGTAATCAGGGGGTGGGAACTAAAAAGTACACTTTTCTCTGGTTTTAGAGTGCTACCTTAAGTACCAGGCTAAGTTAGACAAGAACAGCAGCATTTTTCATTCAATTGTCCTCATAATCGGGAGTTGATCAGATGCCATCCTGACTACATGAGTAATCATGTGAAACAGGGGAAACCCAGATTGCTCATGTACAGAAGCTTTTGCTTCCTCTAGGAAAGCTTGTATTCTTTACCATGTGTACAAAGTAAACAGCAGAATTAGAGCATGCCCTCTGTCCAGCCCAGCGCAAAGCATAGCTAGAACATTTCTCTGAGATGTAGGAGATGTGCATTGAAATCTAGGTTTCACAGAGAGTGTCCTGCAGAACAGGGCACGATCCCCAAACAGTTCTTTTCAGCTGTTAGCATTAGTGTCCTCCTTCAGAAGGGTGCTGGCTAACATGAGTCCTGCTCTGAAGCTTTTAAGCTGCCTGTACTTTATATAAAGTAAGTGAATGTCACACCCAAGGTTCTGTGTTCTTCTGTGAGCCATGTATCTAAAAATCAGATGTGACACTTCTTGACAGTGGAGCATCCAAATTTCTTTTGGAACTTTCCCAAAGCGTTTCTCTGGAAATGTTATCTGTATTGTAGCATGTGGTCATTTGTACAAGTGCTACAATTCTAAAATTCAGCGTAGAATAGATAAGGAACCTCCTAGAACTGTAGTTATTTTTTGACTTACCAGTCCTCACCAAGCAGAATAAAATAAAATAAAATAAAAATCCATAGGAAATGCAGATTTCTTATGTTAAGGAAGGTGACTAAAAAAAGGTATAAAATTTTTTCTTTCACATATTTTGTAAACTGGCTTTCCAAAAAGTCTGCTGGGGAATGTGTTCCTTGTCAGTAGCGTTGAATAAATTCTTGGACAAAACCACAGTGAGCAAAAAGTATCACGTTTTATTTTTGAAGTGTGTATCAGCTTTTTAGGCTTTTCAAGTGAAACTATACTCCTTAATTTAATGGATGTGTTAAATACTACTGTTGATTCAGTAGAATTTAACTGAAACAACATAGCCTGTCTGAACACTCTGGGTCTTGGAACCTATTCTCATTTTGTAGAAGCTTTCCTAGAAACTGCATCTACTGCAGATAGAAGCCAAAGAATTGTGTCTGGTCTCTCAACAAACAAGTCCCAAAAGAGTTAAAGTTCTCTCTTTGTCTCTATCAGTTCCGGGAAGCTGATGAATAGAAAAAGAGGAGGATTATGTGACATAGGTTGTTGTGAACAGATAGTAATCTAGAAGCAAATCTGAATAAGAGCTGAACTTTCTCTTGCTCTGTGGGCTCTTAAATTGTGACTCCTTTCATTTATTTTTTGTTTTTAAAGAAACCCCTCGTCTCGACAGAAATTGTGCAAGCAATGTGTAATTTCTTGATATGTGAGGTTTATCAGCAGTTGCTAATCTAATGTTGTTCCAGGTAAAACAAATGGAGTCTCCGCTTGCGGCTTATTTTAAAGTCTGTCGAGATACCTAACATCGATATTGTCAAATTCCTTAATTACAAATTAATGAATGTACTTCATTGTTGAAAACACTGTAGTTCAACTTTGATTCCTCTGTTTAATATGAGAAGATTAAGCAGTAAGTGTGTATTGAAAACTGAAGTTTCTAAGCAGGAGTATTATACTACTTAATGGTGGCTTCATTTTTTCATTTGTTAAATCTGCACTTCCCAAATACTTTATCATTCTTGAGCAATGCTTTTTTAAAACTCTAAATTCATGTAGAGTGAGCTATGATAACTTTGTGCTTTATTTTTTGACAGTCAGGATGTTTCATGATACTGCTCTTTTGATGTTAGCTTGATGGTATTCCTTTTTCATAAATCAGTTGATACTAAGTTGGCCAGCTGTGACTATACATAGGCTTAAAGGCACAAACTAGTTAAAAAAAGAAGTCGTTAAATCAGCTCAGTGTTCTTGTTCAAGGACAGCTTATTTCAAAAACAGGTATGCTTTTTTTGCTTGATGTTTTCATTCCTTGTCTGACAGTCTTTTGGACTATCTTAATATTATGATTTTGAGTAAGAGTGGAAACAGGGAGGTTTAGAAGCATCGGAATATTAGATGCTGATTTTGTAGGTAAGGTGGCATGTACTTTCTCAAATATTCACCTTCTGAAATAGTTAACAGCTATTAGCTATTTTGTTACTCTGGAATAGTTGCAGAGGTATAAGCATACAGTCTTTAGTCATACAACTGTAATTGTCTGCCTAGAAAGTTCCTCACACAACCCTCTTTGCTGAGGAACACTATTTCTCACACAACCCCTTGCCCCCCTCCCCCTGTTACATTTTGGAAACAATTTCTATTGCCTAAGTTTGGAGCAGCTGAGAGTCGAAGGTTAGTATTTTGGGATATGTTTTTACTTAAGCAAGATTAAATTGGTTTTCACTACTCATGTCTTGGATACGCTATTTTTAGATCATTTAGCTTGTGTTTCTGAGAATTTTACAATTTGTATTTTCAGTGTTACAACAGTGGAAGGTTTAAGGAAACGGCCATTAATTGTATTTGATGGCAATTCAACAAGTACAAGCATAAAGGTGAAGAAGACAGAGAACGGAGCTGCTGATCGCCTAAAACCTCCTCCAGCTGGAAGCACCACCAATACTGTTAGAAGATTATCAGTTCCTTCAAATGCCTCAACATACATTTCAGCCTCCAGTTTGTCAGAGGACGCTAAGCTGGGAATGAGGAATAATGAGGCTAAGCAGAACAATATTTCAAAGACTAACAGCAGCGTGTTGGCTAGTCTGAAGGTGTACCCTTTGTCTCCAGTAGCAGGAACTACTGTTGTGAAGTTAAAGAGAGCAATTCCAAAAGAAGAATCTGATTTGCCGGTATGTGCGTTCAATATCTTATTTTACGGCTTTTTTTTTTTTTTTTTTTAATTGAAACCAGCAGGAGCCAAAAGTAGACCCTTATAAGAGTTTCCAGGATTATTTTATTTTCCAGTAATAGTAGGGTCTTTATTTAGAACAGGCAAAAGAGTACCTGGTTTGGGAAAGATTAGAAAGAAAGAAATGAAGTACTTTGTACTTGTTCATGGGAAGCTTCTGTGTGAGAGAGGCAGCTTTGTAGAAAACATGCATGTAATTTTAAAATGAGTAAGTAGGTAATACTCAAGGTGGTGCTGGTAGCAGTCAAATAAAACACAAAATAGGCTTACTGGTAGGTCTGAGAGAGAGAACAGGTATTAGAAAAATATGAACAGCCTTAAAGGGAGGACAAGTGGTCTGTTTTCTGTAGTAGGGAAGAAAAAAATGGAATTATAACATTTGTAACAATCACACTTGAATGGCCGAGTAGAACAAGCTTTCATTTGTCAAAGTGAAGGAAGAGATGTTACGGGAACTGAAGTGAGATGCTGAGAGCAGTAGAATATATCCTTAGAGGAAGAACACCATCTGTTTTAAATCTCACATAGGAATTGGCAAGCTAGAGGAAGGAACTGGATGTGAAAATCTGGAGAGCTGCCTAGATTGTGGGTCTGAATGAGAAGCCATAACAACAAACCATACTAGTTGAAGTGAGAAGCGAAAGGTCAAGTGCTCATTTTGAGCCATAGTGATCTTAATCGGGTACCTGGGCTTCTATAAGATGATGAGAAAGACATGCTGAGAACTTGAACAGAAGGGTGCTGTTCTCAAGTAGAAGACTGGTGACTGAGCTGTTAACCATAAAGGTAAATAGTTATTTTCTTTCTGCAAGTCAGATTCAGCTGCAAACAAACTTTCTATAGAGAACAGAACTAAACTACAGATGAGGGCAGAATGAGGGTGATGAGAGAAGAGATAAGGCAGGATATATGAATTCAGGAGGGCATATCTTTGAAAGTGTAGGTAATGGTGCTGAATGTAGCTGCTAGTTGGGGAGAAGGCTAGAACACTGGTTAATTTTGACAAAGGTGTGGTAAGTCTTTAAGGGCTTGTCAGTGAGCAAGGAGCAATGGGCCATCTCCTCTTTAAAACATACTGCAAGGTAGAGGTAAGTCTTATATTTGTGTTGTATTCCCTCACGGTGCAAAGGAATTTTCACATTTCTACTGGAATATGGGAATATCTGGAATAAGTCTGAGCTTTTCAAAGGAAGAAATAGTAATATCTGCTCTCATTTGAACTGCAGGGGGAGCTTTAGATATGCAGTGTGCAGTTACATAGATTAAAATTTTCCCAGGACACCAGACCTGACTTCTCTTTTCTCAGTATTGCCTCACAAAATGCTTTCTATCCAACTCGTGTTTTGGTTTTTTCTTTTTTAAAAAATCCTTTCATGAAAGAATGCAGGTAATATCCTTGCTGCATGGATTGGTAGGTTCTATCAGACTTCTGTTAAACATGAACACCTATACACGTGGCTGTTCTGAAAGACAGTTTTAGCAGCTTTTATAAGAATCATGGCTGTGACCCTGAATCAAATTAATGCTGGAGAGGTGTTTCCTACTAACAGTATCACTCATTTATTTTAGTATTTAGAACTCTTCTTAGTATTGGTCAGATCTCAAACTACAAAACTGCAGAGCTTTTGAAACTCATTTAGCATACACCTCACAGCTTCTTTAATTTAAATGTTCTGTAGATGCAATCATGAACACTTTTAAGTGACACTGTATAACTGACACTCGAAAGCTATGAATTCCCACACTTGACTTTCTATTTTAGCCACAGTTTACGTTGTTGAAGTTAATACCAGTAAGTTCAGTCATGTCTTGGTTAATGTCGGTCCGACATGTTTGAAGTTTGGCAAATGTGTTGTATGGATGTTACTTTACTGTCTGAAATTAAACATCGTGGTATTGAATAACAAGTGATGCAGCCAGGAAGAATCAGTACACTTGGCGGGTGGCTGTAGAATGTAAAGCCTGATGTATTTTTAGTATAATGACAGTAGTGACAATTTCAAGCAAGCCAATGTTTCTTTACTTTTAAGAAAAACTGAAGTTCTTGGGCTGAACGGCACAGAAATGTGCTTCTGATCTTTTAGTCTAATTCCTGTCAACCTTTCAGTGGTTGCAGTCCACAGGATTGCTGTAAATAAACTAACATTTAAACTCTTAAGGAGACGAGATCTCTAGGTTGTGTTCCTCAAACCAGTGTGGTGCAGAATGTTCTCAAAAACTCATATACTTGTCTTTACTCTGCTTGTGTAAACTGTTAAAGCTCTAATTTTTCAAGTTGTTTTTCTTATTTTAGATGGTGAAAGGTAATCACTTCAATCTCCCATTGTTTTACTTTGGGCTTGCTTGGGTTTTTTTCTGGTTTCTTGGGGCAGGGCTTGAAGGATGAGTTCATCTGAGGCTTTGGCAGTTGTTTCACTTTTCTATACAGGTCATTATAAAGGAATATATACTTTGCCATCTCTTTTTCTAATCTTTTTACTATTTGACAACAGTAAACCGGTTTCCTAGTTGTACGTTTGTTGTTTGGGTTTTTTTTTGTTTTTTTTTTTGTTTTTTTGACACAATCCCATTTCAACAAGTATTTTAGGAAAGCAATCTGAAATAACTTTAGAAATATGTTTTGAAATTCCAATATGTACCCGTTTCTAAGCTCCATAAATGAAAGATATTTTTGCATAACTAATTGTAGGGTTAAGAAAACGCAGAAGACATATGATTCACAGGTAGTTAAATTAATTTGCTTTATTTTTATGTTCTCTAGAGAAGTTCTGTGATATTTAACTTTCTCCACAAGGTGGCAATAGAAAGCTGTTGTAGTAGCATATAGGTGAGTACAGCAGCAGTCAGTACCAGATTGGAACATGGCAGGTTAATTACTAAGTTCTACTTGCACAGTGTATCTAGGAATACTTACATTTTTTCTTGTATTCCAGAATGACCTAAAGCCTACAGAAGCAAAGAAGAAAATCCAGCATGTTACGTGGCCATGAAGTAGCTAATGGTGCTTGAAATGTAAATGTTACTTCCATGTTTTCAAACAGATAAGTCATATTTAAACAGTTTAAGTACAATTCTTTTTAAACCTTACAGGGATTCAGATTGCTGTGAAGTTTTAACAAGTTTAAAAGTTCCCCGTTGTAAAGCTGGAGTCATTATCACCAGTCACCTTAAGAAAGTCTACTCTTGTACACCAAGTAGTTCATTACTTCTTTGAAAGGTGATAATGTTACAATATACTAAACCCCTCACTTTTAGTTTTCAAGATTACTGTAGTTCATCTCCTGCATGTCCCTATGATTCACACATATAAGTATATGGTTTTTTTGTTTCGGTAAGATTCAGTTTTGTTCCACTTCTGGTTAAATAGTTAAAATAGCTATTGAGATTCAGAGTGATCCCAAGAGCCTTCTTGGCTTCAAAAAGATAATTCATTTAGATGAGAAAACTGACCATTCTGCTAATAAGATAGTCTGAGACAATTTTTTTTTTCCTTTTTATTGCACAAAACAGGAGTGTAGAATTTACAGGGCAAGTTAGGTTGGTAATAAGAGATGAACTATTTAACAACATTACTTCAAATTGAAGTTTCTCTTATTGACGTATGAAGAAAGAAATGCACAGATGGAAGTATGTTATTAGACTGATATGAATCTTTGAGAGGAAGTAGTGAATGGATTAGTGCCATGTTTTCTTAAATACTTAGGCATATTTTATACATGTGTAAGTGTAAAAATGTGCTGATGTAGCAAATTTGCTTGTTTTCCTGGTTACAGTCATGCTTATAAAATATGACGAAAACCTGTGGAATGCAGGCCAGTGCTTTCTCAACTTATTAACAGTTGGAGAGGGACAGGAATAGGAAGACAAAGAAGTACCTTGAGGGCATTAGTGTATGTAGTCGCATTCTTAAAAAAGAAAATACCAAACAACCACCCAACCTGTTTTCCCTTCCTTTGATAAGTTAACATGGATGTTGGTTTTCTGTGAAACTTGTTTCGTCTGGATTATTGGTAGTGCCTTATGAGGCAGAAATCTAGTTACGTTGCTGGAAACATTGTCATTAAATCTCAGTGGCTCATGGTGAAGCCAGTTTAGATCCATTTTAAACACGTGGATGATAAATAATAATAATGCTCCCAAACGAGTAAAAACCAAAATCAACTTCTGAATCTGCTTAGTTAACTCACTAAAAGAAGCTGTCAGTAGTGATTTGAAAGCTTGTTTACATTTTAATATTGGTTAATATTGAAACCAAAAAACTGTAGCTTAATTCATTACTGACAGAAGTTCTCCATTCACTGTTATGACATAAAAGGCACTTCTTGAATGCTGTAAAATGGTAAGAATGTATATGTTTTGAAATATTGTGTGCTGTTTCCCTTTTACTAAACACTTGTGCAGTTTTTGTACTTGAGTACAGCAAACTTTAACGTAATGTACATTTTGTATGTAAAGAGTTGTCTTTTAAGTAGCCTTATCCTATTTAAATAAATTCAATTAAAAGCAAACAAAGTAGTGCTGGCTTGTTTTTGTGATGTAGTTAAGCTTGTTCATTTTGTACAGTTACATTTCAGTGGACTTGAAGCGATTAGAGCTTAAGAAAAAGCTTACAGGGTAAAAGGCTCAGTAGATACTTTGGAATTTTAGCAGCAGTTAGTATCACGTGAAGCGCTTGTCCTTCCACTTCAAGTGTAACAGTCTGATAGGAGTTCTGTTTTGTGAGTGGCTTCTTGGCAGTGGTTTAGAGCCTAGGCTATATTTTGTTGTAGTTTCAGTTGCTAGGAGCATGTGTGTGTTGGTATGTGTTAAGGAGTGATACGCAGAACTGTACTGGAATAATAGCGTGATGCTGCTATTGCATGGTAACAGTCTTGTTTTCAGGTCAGTATGCTTTCCAGCCTACCATGTTTCACCTACCTTTCCCCAAAGCTGGGACCATTTTGCCATCTGTTGTAGTGCTTGAGGGGCAAGGTGCAAGCCATGCTGCTATTACTACCTCCCGCTACCCTCTTAGCTAATAGTAATCCTTCTCTCAGCAAAGTACTAGAGCAGAGCATCAGTGTGCTGGGGGATTGCCAGGCCCCCAGGAGAGAGTAAGTGAGGTGCTTGCCCTCCTTTGGGAGGCATGGATATAAGGGTGATTTTTATGGCTGTCCTTTACTATGGCCTTTGTCATAGAATGAAGTCACCAAAGAATGGAATTTAGGCATTCAGTGAGAGCAAATTAGTATGGTGTGCACTTCAAAAATGTCAGCTATCCAGGTTCTTCAAATGGTGTACAGTAAACCAAATCCGATGCATCTATTTAGCTTGTTGAATGAATGAGCAAGGAATGATCTGTGAGCACTTTACACTTGGTACAAAAAAAAAGACAAATTCAGAAGTGGTGG
Source organism: Charadrius vociferus (assembly GCF_000708025.1). Lineage (NCBI taxonomy): Eukaryota > Metazoa > Chordata > Aves > Charadriiformes > Charadriidae > Charadrius > Charadrius vociferus. The sequence continues at coordinate 1,817,645 of NW_009647874.1, read as the reverse complement.
CAGGAGCAACATTTCCCTACCCAGTCACACACAGAGTAAGTATATTCCTAATTCTTCTTTCCACATCTGAAAGTTCCTGTTGGAAGTGTGACTTATTACTTTCCTTCTTTTGCTGGATGAATTCCATCTGGAAGGTGTACGAGGACTGTACATTGTATAACATGGTACCAGGACTGTACATCGCGTAACATGGCCGTATTTTGCTTTGGGATGTTATCTTCCTTTGGATTGTTTGCTCTTGATTTTATTGTCCTGCCAGCATGCGGTTGCTGAGAGTTGCCTTTGCAGCAAACATGTAGCAGAAATGATGCTAGAGCAAAGGGTATTATGTATTGCAATACAGAACAGAATTAAAGCATCCCTTAGTATGGAAGTTGAACTTCTGACTTTAGCAAAGATTAAATGTCTTTTGTCTTGACTGACTTGCTTGCTGAGAACAATGATATTTTGGTTTTGAGTTTAGAGCCAATGAATAAATTTTAATCTGCTGCAGTCGATTCACTGTTTTCATACAGTCGTTCATCTTTGCTGATAATTTTCCTGCTCATTTCAGTTAGTAGAAGGCTTATATCAGCAGGGCCCGTATGAGGCAATAGACAATTCTAGACTCCACGGTTTCATAATGACTGGGTGCAAGAGGCGTTGTGTTTGTATGGCTCTTACATTGTGTTTCTTCAGACTGGGAAAGCATTTTATTTGTAAATATCTAGAATGTAAATACAATCGAAGCACGATCACAATTTGGTTTTAAATGAGTTTATTTTGAAAAGTACAATGTGCAGTGTAATGTCGACTAACTGTAATACTGACACTGTCAATCAGAACATGTACTTCACACAATGATCAGCTAGTCATGCAATAAAATATGTACCTGTTATGAAGCACTCCCACTTCAACTGTTTTATCGTTATCTCTTTATGGCATCGCACAAATCCTTGTACATTGAAACACCCTCTACGTTCACAGTCTTTCTACACACTTGACAGCACACACTAGTCACATAGCTCAAGAACACTGAGGTGAGACCAAAGCCTTATTGAAATCGAATGGTGTTTGCCATTGATTTCAGTGGGCTGAGGGTCTCACCCTGAATATCCATCTATGAATGTAGTGTGCGTGGCCATTGTCATCCTTGAACTATATCACTTGCTTGTAACTGGAATATTTAGTGGAAGGGAAAAAAAAAAACCAACACAAAAAAAGTATGTTATGTCAATAACACCCAAATGGTTTTACAGCTCAGGTTTTGCATTAGTTTTGGTTAGCTGTAGAAATCTTAAACACCAACACTGCTGCTAGAGATTTTGAAGTTTTCCCTCCAGATTTGGAGAGTTTGAAGAAAAAGGTTAAGTGTTGTTAATAGTACAGTGAAACACAGAGTGGCAAAGCTAGTTCCGAACATCCGTGTGTTTCAGACTATGTATTGCAAGCACAGCTTTCCTCCCTTCTCCCCACCTCTTATTTTGAACTTTAAATATCCTTCCCACATTCAGGGCAAAGGATGTCATCCCTTTCTGTGAGGAAACCGCGACCCACTAATGAGAGAGAGCACTTCTTACAGTTAAAGCAATCATTATGCCACTGCCGTTCTTCAAAGGAGATGTACTTGGTTCCTCCGAGTCCTGTTTGAAAACCAAAAGCATTCTGTTACAAGAAAAGAATAGCACTTCAGCCACCAAGTGATGCTATTTCACACTCCCCTCGTGGATTGCTATGGATATCTGACATACAGTAGTGCAAAAATGCCATTGTGAAAGATCTATTTGTTGCTGTGCTAGTTTTGCCACCCTTATTCTGTAGCAAGTAACATTTTCATCCTCACATAGTTCTGTTGCTTTCAGCTAAGTTAGTGAACTAGATTGTTATTACTGGTGATAATGGCGGAAAAGAACTTTCAAGGGATGGCACTACAATGTACAGCAGAAGAAAAGGAAAGCAACAGCCCCTGAACAGAAGTCTGGTAGTTTCTTACAGGATGTTTTATGGCATCTGAGTAAGTTAATTTTGTTTGGTAAAAATGTATTTAGTTCGTTAAAGAAGTCTGACAGGTTGCATCATGACTTGGTTCATAGCTTTGAAGGAAGAGTGCCTGAAGAAAAGAAGCAGATTAGCAAACCATGAAAAACATTCAAGAGTTTGAATCTATGGAGGTTATCATAAAGGATGCTGAAGTTGTACAGGAAAAAAGAGAAAAGAGATGCATGTCTCTTAGTAGTAATTATCTCTTGCTTAACCTCAGAAATGACAAGCAATTTTAATATGATGCATTGGAATGACAAGCTGGAAGTCGATGAAAAGATTTAGTTGGGTGTATCTCACCTGATGAGAGGTGTTTTTGTTTTGTTTTGTTTTGCCATTAGTAGCAATATTTGAAAAATACAGCATATGGTAGAAAGGACAGCGATATTCAAAAGATAAATGCCTCTTTCACACAAACAGAAAGCAGTACCGGTGGTGTTATGCACTGACTAGGAGCTATGCAGTCAGGCATATGTGAGTGAGGGACAGGTGCAAGGGCAGAGCGGTAACCAGAGAAAATGGTCCAGATAGAACTCAGGTTTGCAGTCTTGGACTGTATGGATCATGCTGTTAAATGCTGTTTACTTCATAGAGGAAGCTATATTTTTATCAGAAGTGTTACAAAGTAAAGCTCTAAGCAGTTGCTCCTTTAAGTACTTTTGTACTGGAAAGCAGTAGCTTGTGATTTCTCCGTTGCCATCCTGAAAAGTCAGGGAAGAAGTGCGCTGTGCTAAAGCATGAGGTATAAGCCAGCTAGACACTTTCTGCTGGTGGAGGGGCTGTTGTTGCTGAGGCCAGTGATCCCTTTGATGAACACAAGTGGAATGACGTACAGAACATGCATATTCCACTACATGCATAGCTCTGTTACTGTGTCTGCCATGTTCCATTGTAATCAGGGGAAAAGGAGGAAACTTCAATTTAAGGACGTCTTCCATTTCTTTCTGTTAGGCACTTGAAAGGTATTATAAGTATTTAATTTCACACTTTTTGAATTGTATAGTGTATTGAGTCTCTCAAGTTACTCAGAAGGAATTATTGAACCATTTTTAATATTATAAGCAGTTCATTCAAAAAAAACCCCCAAATTTAAAGAGACCTACCGCTGATTGGGTTTGTGCATCCAGCACACTTCTTGGCGTAGAGGTTGCAGAAGCAGCTCAGGCAATATGCAAACTCATCCCTGGAAGTAAAGCGTTGTCCGGACAACTGCTTCTTGCATCCGGTACAAACGAAGCACTCCTTATGCCATGGCTGCTCGCGGTAGGTAACACCTCCTGTAGTGATAGCCTGTTTTATGGAAAGTAAGACAGAAAGTGTTTTTTTGAGGGTGGCAGGTTTGTATCTTGATTCAGTAGAGAGGAAGGGTGATGAGGTTTTTGTGGGTGGGAGGAGGGAGAGAAGGCTTAACAGCAGCAAACCCATCATTTTGTCTGGAGTTGACCTTGGGAGAAGCGTGCAAGTGATTTATTATAATTTCCTAATTTATACAAAGAAGCCCCATACTAAAAGTTCTTTATTCTCCATATATTGTATAATCTCACTGTCAGTTGTCCTCTTTGTTTTTAAAGCTAGTCTTTGTATGTCGCTTTTCTTATGCATGTGCTAGTATTTCCTTTACCTGTCCCATTCTTCATGGTGAAGGAACTACCTTATGTGTTTCAACTTCCCTGTTACTTTCCTTGGCAAAGACTGTTTTATTTCAAATTTTAGCTGAAGCCTTTGCTTTCTGCTTCTCCGGACTTTGGGGTTTTTCCTCTTATAACAACTTGTTGCCTACAAAACCAGCTCCCTTGATGTTGCACTAACTGAACTTTTTTGCTCCTTTGAGTGTTCCTAAGAAGGCTGTAAAACCAATAACTTTAATTTTTCTTCCTTTCTTCAGTAAAGGGAAACTCCCTGGGAATTAGGCTTGTATGTGATCATGCTACCTAATATGTGTATTCCTCTGTTTCTTTGCCTCTATCCCAAGTATTTTAGAGCCTGTTCTCAAATGTGGACACTAGGCAGAGTTTTTAAGATACGAAACTCCTAGAAGTTTTGGAAAATTGATGGATGGGTGGGAGGTAGTAAAGGTAACTAGGTATACTTCAGGTCAAAGGCTGAAAGAAAAATTTAGCCTTTGCCGGTTTTGTTTTGCCTGTGCAGCAGCAAAGATGGAATCAGCTAGTATGTCTGACCAGAATGCTGCTTTGCTTGGCTGGAAGGGCAAATGAGCAGGTAGCACATGGGCAAGAAAGTCTTGGAAGTGTGGGCACAGGTGGTGGCTGGAAGTATGCCGAGGTTAAAGGGAGGCAAAGAGGGAACAGTGGCAGTGGGAAAGGGATATAGCTGTCATTTTGATTGTCTTTGCCTATGCAGATATCCATAGGAAACTGGGATTTGTTAGTTCCGTAAGTGATGATATGATTCTTTTTAGGAAAGAATTCTAAAATTCTTATCAGTGTCTGTGCATAGAATTTAGGAAGTTCACAAATAAAAGGTCTTTAACCTAGAAAGTAGTACTTCTGAGCATATTGAGTTTACAAGTGTTTATTTCAAGAACAGCATTTGCTCTGTGTAAAGCTTGTCTCTCTGTTTTGAACTTCTTTAGAATGTTTTAAAATGATCAGTGTTAGCTCATCTTCCTTCCAATTGAAATATTTAAGTATATGATATATGAAGGGTTATATTGGAATGAGGTATTCCACTGTGGAGTTTTTATTTTGCTTTGTTTTGCTTTTAAAAATGTGTTCTCTGTGTGCTTTCAGTCCAAAGGGCTCTTTAACCCTGTGTAAGAGAATTCTCATTGTACTAAATGCTGTTCCTGGTGCAGAATGGGAACTGAAATTACATCATCTCTTAAAATCGGTTGATTCTGAATCTTTAAACACATGTAGAAAAATAAGATACTCTGCCTCCTTGGACATAAAATGGGATAGACTTGAATCCCTTAGGGTTTAGGTAAGTAAAATAAGAGCACTACCTTCTTGCACTGGACGCACTGCATGGCAAACTGCTTTTCGTAGCAGGGTACACAAAAGTTCTGATTGTCCTTAGGGATGAAACTCTTTGTCCCAATAGGCTGTTGGCAGCGGTAGCAGATGAAGCAGGTCTCATGCCAGCTGTTGCCCTTGTATTCCATCTTCCGAGTACCTGTAATGAGACCAGAGCGTCAATTGAACTTCTTCTGTCTGAGACTGATGCAATTCGTTGGTCTTGTTCGCCTGACAGCTGGCTGTCAGTCAGTAAGCAGTGCAGCTGTGAGACAGAGGCTATTTCTTGTTCCCATCAGCTTTGCATGGTGTTGGGTACCATTTTAATTTTTTGGAGAGTGAGTGGTTTTTCTCCTCCTGTAAAGAAGAGAAACGTTTACTGCTAATAATGAAGACTTAGGACCTTAATAATACCACGTTTTTTTGTGGTATTATTAGAGTTAAGAATGAATTCTAACGCATAGGAAGATTTTGGGGAATTGGGGAGACACCAATATAAGCTGCTGCTAGTGCTGAGTGAAGGTAAGATCATTCCTCAAGTTGAACTTTGTTCATGCCAAGTCCCTTTTCTTTCTTTTTTAAACAGCTGCAAGCTACTTGGTTACTTCCTGGCAAGCTTCGCGCCTCCCTTTCCCAATACAGTATAGTTAGTCTGTGAAAAAGAATGATTTTGTATCTGCTCTGTGGCCTTATTCTGGTCCTTATTGAAGTCCACTAAAAATTTGCAAGGGTTTCCAGCTCTGCACCACCTATCCTAAATGTTTTTCTGTCTCTTGAAACTTTCAGCGAGAGAGAACTTTCTCCCTGTCTTCAGTTGTATTAAAACCATGGTCGCTATGTGAAAGGAATAAAAATCTTTAAACAATCCTTTACTGAAAAATCAGAAAAGTGGTACGGTAGTTAGGAGCTAAATGTACTTGTCTAGAATGAAGTTTTAGGGTACGGATACTGTGCTTTGCAGATTCAGTCCACTGTATGACAAGTGGACTCTGAGCCCTTCCAGAAAATTGAAGGTGCCCTATTATATGGAGAAATTTCTTTGTACGCTGTATAATTTCCTATGTACCAGTTTCAGTCAGAATATTTGATACTGGCCAGAAGGAAAAACAAACAAATAATGGTCCTACAGTTCTGCATTACTTTTGCAGCCTGTAGCAACAAACGTGATGCTAAGTGCTTGGCAGACTGACAAGCTAACACATGTTGGCTAATGATGAAGAACCATACTAACTCCTTCAATGACAACTCTCCCCACCCCCGTTACTGCAGGGTGAAGTTTTACCATTTCCCCCTTTCTCAAGTATTAATTTCTCTTTGTTTACTAGTTGCATGTTTTTCTTACTTTTCTGTCTCATTAACTTCTGTGCAGAGGAAGGTTTGGTTTTTAAAGAATTGACTTGCGGCATTGTAAGGTGAGCTGTTAATTATCCTTCTGCATGCTTTTTGCACGCTTAAATATTTCTATCTATGTTATTAGGGGACACCTTTTAAGAATTATGCCCTCTCTGTGCTAGTAACTTTCTGTATCATACTGAGGAGCAACTAAATCAGTCCTTGAAGGAATGATGTTCTGGAAAAAGAGGACGTGGATACATTTTTTTTTAATAGTCTAGAATTCAATTTTCACATTTTTAGCTGTTCTCTCTTTGGGATTGTTTTGTGACTGAAACTCAAGGCAGGGGGAGCCCTGTTTGTTCGCTGCTGCACTGAAGTCAGTGGGAGTTTAGTTTGCAGAAGGACTGAAAGATCAAGCTTGTAATTACTTTAGTATTTAATGGGCTTGTCATGATAATACTTTATTAAATCTAAATTGTACATTTAGTGGAGCAAAGCAAAGGGCAAGTGTAGCATTAAGAGTCTCCATAAAGGGTATCCAACCACTTGCTGGTTCTTTCAAAATGAATTATGCTTCAGTTGGTGATCATAGTGCTCTGGTGTAGCTCCTGTATTAACATGGTGTACTGTGTAAGTAGCAAATACATGCTGGGTGTACTGCTCTCCAAATATGGTGACATCACGGCGATCTTAGGTAAGCAGGTGAAGACTGGTTGGTGGTTATAAAGCTTCATAAAAATGGGTTTCTCCTATTTCAGATTGTAAGAGAAGGAGGGATTCTCTGAGTTGCTGAATCCAGCCTCCATTATTACTTATCAATCCACAGCTGGCATAATGGGCAAAAAGAGATCTTTGGGGTGAATATGATGAACAATCTTAAAAATGCATACATACATATAGTTCCAGCTTTAAAACTAGCAATGGCTATTCCCAAACATGTCAGTTGTTGGTGCTGTATTGGTAAAAACAGGTGCACATGGAATAATAGGAGATGCCTAAACTCAATTACGAATGGATAGGGCCATCTGCTTTTAAATATCGTCATTGTTTCTATTTATACTTCCTATTTTATCATCATTATTACCCCTTACGTCCACAACATTGTGGATTTCAGCTTTTGTCTAAGATGACCGATGTCAGAACCGGACAAGGAAAAGTTTTACTGGAAAAAATAACAATCGTTATGGAGCATATATGTGGATTCTTCAAATTGCCTTTTAATATTCTATTTCTGGACCAATATTCCTTCCACTGTAAGCCCTCAAATCATCACAGATTGCTATAGTATTAATATGAGCAGATGAGGTTTTAGCAATCTATTACTATAACCTCATGTTTCACGTTGGAAAAGAAAATAGCTCTTTCCTGTTTCTTCATATCTTTGTGCTCAAAAAAGATTTTAGAGGCACATTGACCAATTTTTCATTTTTATGGGAGAAGCTAAATTTAGAGTAATTACATAAAAAGGTAAATTGTGAATTAAGTAAGCTGTTAAATTTGTGAGCTGCCTCTGATCTTCAAGCAGAGGAAACCAATCGAGACAGTACAAAGTTGGGATTAGACAGAAAGATTAAATTTTAGTTGTCCAGCCATCAAAAGCCTTAAATGAATACTGCTGTAGAAAATTATAATTCCTATTAATAAAAATGCTAAATTAAATAAACACTAACTTTCAAGAGTAATATACTTCATGTGAATAACAGTTCTATTGTGATCCATTCTGAAAATTCTGTGTTCTGGCCATGAAAATGACTTGTAATGCACCATCAACTGTATTCTACAAAGTTCACTGTGACTTAGCAGAGATACTTGAGGAAAAACATCTGTCACAAATGTTGCTGAGTTGGGACTTGATATTTATCCTAATCTTTTCTTAGTCCAAAAAGTGAGCATCCTAACCTGGCATAATAGTCTTCTTGCACTCATTACATTTGGAAGAGTATTCGTTGGAGTAGCACTCAGTACAAAGTAGATGTTCCTCTTTTGCAGCAAAAGGTTTGTCCACCAATGAATTCTTGCACTGGAAGCAGTGGAAGCAGGTTTCATGCCAGTGGCGGTCCTTGTAAGACAGATCCTGTAGAAATCCAAAACCCCAGAGTAAGCAGAATGAATAGTTTGCACAACTGGAAGCTCAAGAGAATGCAAACACTTCTAAATCTGAACCACGGGCAGGAGCTGAGGCTAATTCACAGCTCAGGAAAAGAAAATGTTCTGATGAAGGTGGACTTATTTTGCTATGATAACCAAGAACAGCTAATGACAACTGTTGACCTTTTTTCCGTTCAAAGTAACCTTCATTTTTTGTATGTGGCAGGGGAACAACTAGTTCCATTTAGGTATTTCCTTTGAGAATAAAGCCCCATTTTTGAATCAGATTAAAACTTGTTAACCTTATAGGTATAATAGACTTCCCCTATTTGTCTTAGCTATTGCTGATTTCATAGCTGTTCAGCCTGGACAGAAATCCTTTTCCCATCACACATCCACAGGACAGAAATCCTTTTCCCATCCACATCTCAAATGTGGATCAGACTGAAAGATGAGAGATCACATTGTACCTGAAGCCAGTGATCCAGAACACTCTGACCAAGGGATTAGCAGGAGCACCTATGTATGTAAAATACCCTCCACAGTGGTACTTTTATTATTTAAAAAAAATGGTTCTTCTAAAAATTGTGACCTAAAGGGATGGATTGTGCCTGTTAAATTTTAAATTAAGGTGGCCTAATCATGTAATGCTTGTACAGTGTCTGTGGACTTCAAACAAAAGGGAGCTTAGATCATTGCAAGAGAGGGTGTCTACCCCAAAATGCACAGGCTTCGCTTTGAGGTGGAAGTGTGAGGGGCTAGTATTGTAATGAACCGAAAGTGTAAAAATTCAGCAGAAATAACTTCTCAGGTTCTAGCTCAAGATCCACTATGTATTAATTACAAGCACTGAATTAATCTGGTTAACTGAAGGAAAAAAATGAGCTGTAGAATATCAGATTTTTTAATTGTGTAAATGGAAGCATCGCAAAGTGTTCAAACATAGTCTGACCTAAGCTGCTCTATGTCAGTCAGTACAGTCACAGGTAACTCCAAATGTGACATCTTAGCCCAGAGCAAACAAAAGATACTGTGTATTTAGGTTAACTTAAAATAACCACGTTATGTCTGCAGGAGCCTTGTTCACATAAATAGTTAAGAGGAAGCACTGAAATAGTTTTGCTTAGCTCAGCTGATGAGTGGTAGCTTGTTAAACTATAGCAACTTAAATCAGAATTTGACCATGCAATAAAGACTTTTTGTTTGGACATCTGCACTACTTACCTACATTTCTTAAATCACCGTGAGTAACAATTGATACCCAATGCGTCTTCCATCTGGGAGGCTTCACTCTGCGCTAGAATATCTAATCATCCTACTTTACAGCGTTCTTACAGTTGTTTATTCAGCTTGTCTATTCATTTCAGCTAATTCCTTTTGAAACAACCCAAATTTCTGACTGTAAAATTGTAATCTTTTCTTATAGCAAAATGAAAAAAAAAAACCTTCTTTGGAAGTTATTTACATTTTTTTCCTCTTTAAATGAAGGTGAATAGCCTAAATCTGGACTCATAGGGGAATAATATTTTCAACAGAAAAATACAACATATAGAGCCAACAGATTTTTCCAGGATGTGAAATTTGCCTGCTAGAAAATAGAACAACAGATCTGTTTTTCTTTCTCTTGCCTCTTTTCCTGCTTGATGCCTTTCTTTTCTTTTTGCAATAATTCTGCAAGCTATTTTTTATCTCCAAAATTCAGATGCTGCTTTCTGCTTTTGTTCTGCCTTGTTTTATCAGTGAAATGATACCCTGGAAGAAGGTTGCATGCCTTTTAGAAGAGGAGTAATGAAGACCAGGGTAAGGTGTCAATGATGAAAGGTTTAATCCTTGAGTCGGTTATGATGGCAGCTTGTATAGACACTAGCTGGGTAGGGGAAAACAGCAGCGTCACAGCAAAGAGACGAAGCACGATGACAACCCAAAGTACCCAAAATACAGGCTGACCTGAATAATCTTTAGCTACCTTGGATGATTATAAGAGATATTGTCGCTGAATGTAGAGGGAGTCTATCTTTGACATGCCTGCAGTAGAACATTAGACTGATGAAGTGGTTATTGCTTTGTCTCTCTGAATCTGTCACATCCGAAGCAAGGAAGTCCCAGGTACTGATGAAACAGTTTTTGCATCGTGATTGTTCTTAGGTCAGTGTAATAAAGTCACCAGAAATCAGGTTTGATCTACTTCAGTGTGTTGCGTATCTACCTGTAGCCTTTGGCTTGTACATAAGCTGTGGCTGTATTGATCTGGAACAGAATCAAATTCCTCCATGGATTTCCAGGAAGAGATAATAAAGAAAATTACTATTGTGGACTCCGAGCTGGAGCGTGTCCTTAAAATAATGATGAGCATGACTTCTCAGTTGCTTTATGCAGCCTGAGGGAAATGAGTCCCTGGTGCTACGTATTTTGACTGCAGTTTTAAATGCAGCTTCCTATGTTGCCTGATAGAAATCTGGAGAATTACTCTCTGCGATCAATCTGTGCATCTGTATGAAAACTGGCAGCCAAGTGCTCTTGTTGGATAAAACACACATAAGCACAGATAAGACACTTGTTAGATAAAGCACAGACAAGAGTCTGAAGAATTACCATAGATTGACATTTGAGAAGCGGAACACTGTTAACATATATAAAGATGCCTGCACACAGACGCTCATGGACATGCTCTGTCCTGTACGCGTGTTTTGCAGCTGAGGTGCAAAACTGCTCCAGACCAGTTCCAGATGTGCTACAAATGAGCAGCAGCAGCAGAGCTGCGATACATTTTGCGGCAAAATTTGCAGGGAGAAATATTTAGTACTTCATACGGTTACATTTCTTCTAAACACGGAAAATAATCTTTCCCTTATCTGGTTTCATTTGAAGTTAAAATAACCAGATTAGCAGTCCCTGAAACTACTTAAATGTGAATGGGTGCTTTTCTATGCCTGATCTGAGAATCAACCTCAGCTGAAAATTTCTGCTCAGCATCCTTTGGGACAACCAAATGAACAGTGGATCCTAAGATGTTTCTCAAACAGATGTCAGAGCGTGGGCCAAGTGGAGGTCCTTTGCACACACTCAGATAACTGACTGTAAGAATATGGTGCAAGCAAAACTTAAGGCAGATCTTATTTGTATCCAAAGTTTTTTAGAGTCATACCTTGCAAAATGGATTTGAAACTTATGGTTCTGAAAAGCCGTTATGCGCTTTTCAAGCAATTTTATTTTCATTATGTCATTCCCAAAGAAAGATTTGTCAAGATGTCAAGATTTTTAACATTGGCAAAATCACACTTGATACTTCCTGCATAGTTCTGTGTAGTTTTGATCCAGCATGGTTTATTGGGCCTCTAGAATGGGGCTGCTGGTGACTTCTTTTGTTTTTTAAACTAGAAAAGCCCCAAGATCAGAGTTACCGGGTAACAGGGTTAAGTACAGACTATTCATATCCTGCAGCTGTATTGTCTTCTACTCTGGCTAAGTCTAACTGAACTTAAGCCGTTTTGTATTACCTTTTCTCCTGAACTGGCTTTCAACAGGGACCCAACAGGAAGAAGGAGATTAGAGAAAGTATTACCAGAAGAGTAACTGTATATGCCTGCCGCAACGCTCTTTTCAGAAGGTTGAGCAGAGGAAACGGGGTTCGACAATGAAATGCTGTACAGATTTTAGCATTGCACACCCTGTAGCAAAACATTAATATATGTTAGACTGCTACTTCCATATCAAAAGTGTGTTTAGGAAAGGTAAAAATAAGCAATAGCGTGCCGAAGCCAGCACCTTAGTGATACAGGAAGAGATGAAAGTGTCTGTTTCTTTTAACGTTCCACTTTACAACAGCAAGTCTGATGTTCAGTAATGCTCTGAAAAAAAGTGTTGCAACTCAGGACAAGGTTTAAACATGAAAAATTTGAAAAACAAATATTTTCTTCCTTTCCTGATCCACATTACTGGAGGCTTTATTTATTTTTTTTTGTTTAGTTTGAGTGTGAGACTGACCCTTTTGATTTGTTGTGCTGACACAGTAGCTTTATCTCACAATGCACTTTTAATTTGATTCCCACATTTCGCAGAGAGAGTTTTCACCCCCTCCTGCTTCCCAAGGCCAACTTGTGGACTGCATTAAGCACTGGATTAGTGTAGGTATTTCCTGTGTTTGTGACGGTTTCTGTGCCATAGGGCCTGCAAGGAAACTATGCAAAAAAGCCAAAATCAATCCAAAGTCACACTTGAGCAGTTAAGCGTATGAAACATAATGGATGGATTTCCAGAAAGAAGCGTGAAACTGTTGGTGTGGGGAGCGTTCACCGGGGACATAGGCGACGAAATGCCAACTCTTTTGAGAAAGAGTAAATTTTGATTGGAACCTGTTGGCATATGGATAATGTGTAATAGCTGTGAGAAATGGCATCGTGTTTTTCTACTGCCTGCCAGTGCCTCCTACCACTCAGTATATGAAGCTTATTAATCTGTCGGTGAAAGTTGCATAAACAGCAGCAAGAATTGTTTACAGTTAACGAAATGGCCTAAGTCCAAAGGTGTCATTCAGACACGTTGTAATTCAGGTTGGGGTTTTTTTTGGTTGAAAAAAAGCATTTAAAAAAAAGAACAAGTTAGTTACTACTTAGTTACGTTCACAGTTACCCATAAATTGCCATAGAAATATAGAAAGACAGCAAAGCAAATTCTCCCCTGATTTGAATTCAAAGCAAGCTTGTCTTTAGGCTAGCTCTCTTTTGCGCTCTCTGCACCACAACTAAAACACAAGGTGAAAATCTGGCATCGGTTTGGTCCTCTCAGAGCCTGGTGCTGTCAAAGTTGGAGTATTACCAGTGTCTGAGCAGGCTGGGATTCAACTCGGGTGAGGTGATGCTGTGCACCAGTGCTGACACACCACAGTAGCGTCAGAGAGGGCAAAGTGGTACTGCTCTTGTCAACACCTGTTTTACTTTGGTGTAAACCTTTCAGCTACAGAAGGGTTGCTTTTAATTGGGAGGGCTGGTGGGGGGAAGTTAAGAGCATCTCACCTGCAGCTGGGTTCTCAGTTCAGCTCTTCTCAGGGCAGAGAAACAGCAGTGGCCAAGGCGGCGCTTGAGAAGGAGGATCTGAGGTGAGCCCTGGATGTGACCCTTTCTGATAACGCTTTCACTCCATTAGGTTTTAGTTCCAAATTTTACAGCTGTATAAATGCTGTGTCAGAACACGTAAGTAAATATGGAGTCTGTTTTGTACATCCAGTAAACGTACTGTTTTTATTCCCAAACGTAGTACACTTTATCTTCTTTGCTCGGGGGAAAATGCTAAATGCAACGTGTAAAAAGGTATACATAAAAATAAATACATGAATGTCTGCAGGTGTATATATGTGTATATTTCTTATGTGTTTATATACCCATATAGAGACACAGTTTAATGAGGCGCAGAAGCATGATTTTTTGTGACTTTGTTTCATAGCTGAATTATGCTCAGTCATACCATGCACAAGCTTCGAATGAAACTTACGTTGTGGCTGAGGCACTTATAAGGGCACTCTCAAATGTATTCTCAATTGTTTTCAAATGCATGTCTATTACTATCATTGAAAAAACACTCTAGTTTTCCTCTCAGTGGGAACATCAATACGATCTCTTTTTCTACCTAACCACGTGGGTTTGTTTTTTTGTTTTTGGTTTGTTTTTTTTTTTTCCCGAAAACTTGCAGGAATTTAAGTTTGCAACTTTTATCCATCTGTCAGAATTTGGTTAAAATTGCTCAACAGGTTCAAAAGCTGCAGCATAAAGCAGGGACAGGCACCAACTGCAGTCACAGAAACAAAAAAAAGGACACGTTTGTTTCTGGTACGCTTTATAGCTCTTGAAGAAATCTTTATTTACTATCTTATAGTTGTGTTTTCCACATATAATTCTGGTTCTTTACGTATATAAATATATTGCAGAGTATCAGGGGGCTTTTTTTTTTCTATCTGCTATTAGAGTGTGTCTTGCTTAAAAATACGGAAGAACAGTATATCGGATAACACCCACGCTCCCTAAATCCATAAATCTGGGTTGAAAAGTTCAGCCTGATTAATTCCTGAATACTTTGTCCGAGATTTGTTGAAGCTAGTCCAAGTTTTTAAATTCTTGAATATCAACACATGGAAATATCTTCTCAGGGGATTAGAAAGAGACCTTAAAACAAAGGCACATTCTGGAATGGGGCAGAAATATTTTGCTTTTTCAGGTCAGGCCAGCTGTATCTCCTCTCTAATCTGAATATTTATGAGCTGTAGGAAAGCTGGCAGTTTTATACCCTCGTACAGATTACTGCCAGTTCCCTGTCATGATGGTGAAACATTCTCACCTTTTTAAGGCTTCTGAAAGGGGCTTTTCTACTGATTTGCCAATAGGTGGGGTAGACCAATTTGGAAGATATAAGACATTTATTTTTCCCAAACTGAGTGAGCATATATTTTTATATCTCTGAACTAGTGATAGAGCGGTAGTATCAGTAACGGGAACTAGTTGGTGTTTCTAGAGGTATGGATCAGCAATGCAGGGAATCAAACGTCAGACCTCCTCATACCAGTCAAGCATCCCATGGCCGTGCAATGCAAATTGGTGTTCTAGTGCAAACTAGAAGTCAGTGAAACTTTTGGCCGACTTTGACCAGGTCAATTTTGTGCAAGGAGGATGTATATTGGGTGAAGCCTGTCTGTAGCAGTCCCACAGACGTTTCACTGGATGGCTCAAATATCGTCTGTCTTCATTCAGTCGGAGTAAACCTGGCATGAATTCCGGTTGTTTTGGTTAATTTAAAAGAAATGCAGGTGGTCACACCTTATTTATATCAGGTAGGCGTTTCCATGTGGTGCAACAGTGCATAGCTCAAGCAAGCAAGGCCTCTGCTCTTTTCTTTGCAACCTTTAGTTAGACTCCATTATCATCATTCTGTATTTAAAAGGCTAATTATTCTGTGTTCTAACTGACTTATTACTTGGGCCAGTATTAGCCAGATTTTTGTGGTCTATGAGATGGCAGCTTTTCTTGAGCATGTCTTGTCTCTTGATGACAACTGAGTTGTGGTCACTGCAAAGCCAACAGTGGCTTACTTCCCTCTGACCCAAAGGTAGGCAAAGTCAGCATCTGCCACCTTTCCAGATCCCAGCTGGCCCCAAGGACAGTTGGGTTCTCCTAATGAGTTAGAGATTCTTCCTAGTGTCACATCATCAAATCATCCTGTGCCTTAGGGGAAGAGTGGGGTGTTCTTCCATTTCTATTAACATGCTTGGTAAAGAAGGGTTTGCCAAATGAAGTGGTGAAAAACACTTACAGGGGTCTAGAAAGCATGCTTTTCCACCAAAGGAAAGCCCTAGGTAGCCATTAAGCTGGACTCATGGATCCTTCCAGGTGATAGCACCATGTCTTAGAGCACCATGTCTTTCAAGATTTCTGTAACAAGACACAAATCTGGCATACCTTGCAGTCAGCACCAATAGGTTTTTTGCATTCCTCACAGGTGTTGGAATAAAGGTTTTCGTAGCATTTCACACAGTAGGGGCTGTCCTCCCTCAGGATGTACTTCTTACCAAACAGGGACTCTTTGCAGTGGTGGCAGTCAAAGCGTTCAGTCATGTTGGTGTCTGGAGTCCAGCTGTCCTGCCACGAAGACAGAAATAGGCGTACATCAGATTGAGCTACACTTGACCCAATCCCCCAAGAACAGTTTATCAATTCTGGTTTATCACTTTGTACCTCAATTTTAATTCAACTTTCAGTCAGATAAATGAACACAATAGGAAGAAACTGGACTATAAATTTTGCGGTGCTGGGTAATGTCAGTAACACATCTACTTTAGCCCTTCACTAATTCATCTTTGACCAGAGCTAGTGTTAGATACAAGAGAAAGGAGTAAATAGTGAGTTTGAAGAATTCATATGGAATTTGTGAATGGGATTTCACCAATAGGTCCAAAGCAAGAAGCTGTCTCTGTAGGGGATGGAGGGAGCCAAGTACATTAAAAGGATGAGCCAGCTAATCTTTGGAAGGAGCAACATCTCCTCCGTAAGAGAAGACAAAGGTTTGCATTGCTGGTAGACTTTAGTCATGCACAGGCTATTGGGCACCAATATGTGCTTCTGCTCCTTCTTTTCCTACATCCTCAATGAGCCAATGTCTGGCAATCATTGCTCTTCAGTGAGACACCAGCTCTCCACCTCTGTTCTTGCATGGGACTGTGGATGCTGTTAACAGCAGAAGATGTGGGGCTGGTGATTGTATATGTGATTCTTCTCTGATGCAGCTGATGAGTTAGCCAACAGCTGTGGCGTGCAGGGACACAAACGGTAGCTAGCTACCCTGGTTCAGGCAAAGGTCAAACAATGATTACGGATGGGCACAAGCAAGTAGAAGCTTGTTGGAATTAGGGACAACCGCTGCTTGCTCCTCAGGTCTTGTTACGTCTTCAGCATTTTTTGGATGCACACACAAGCAATGATGACACAAATGCCTTAGATTGCTTGCATGAATGTTCATTATTGCCTGTGACAATTTATTTTGGGTTTCATGGGAGTCATCAGCTTCTTTCTTAACCTGAGGCTTTGCAGTGTGTGTTGCACCTGAAATCCATTTGGAGGTTACAGCTGGAGCAGGGCATAGCTGCCTGCTTAGGAAGGGGAATTTCCCAGGCAGAAAGCACATTCCACCTGGACTGCAAGATCTTCACTGCCTGCCAGGCCTGATCTCCTCTTTAAGCCACATTTGACCAATAAAGCCTTAAATGTTTTGGATACTAATGGCTTAAGTGGCTACCTCTGCTTTTCACACACAAGTGACACTTACAGCAGCTGCAGTCCTTTTGCCAACTTCAGCTCTCAGTTTTAAACAAAAAGTTGTTACTTGCTTAGTGTTCTTGGCACAGCCTGCTCGATTCTGGAGTTTGTCCTCTCTTTCTGGCAGTGGGATTCACCCTTAGGGCATTCTGAAATCCTGAGTTCCCCTCCAGGATTTCAGGTTTTATTATTGTCTTTTATTCCCCGTAGCTGGGGTTTGATTAAGGTTTTATGGCAGTCAGAATGAGCAAAGGTTGTTTTGATGGCTAGAAAGCTTTTTGCTTTTTTTTTTTTTGGTGACTAGCACAGACTAAGGCGTGAGTGCTTTTATATGTGTATGAAGTAGGTAAGTGATGGCTCAGCTGCTGGGAAGTCTTTTGAACTCCAAGTAACTACTAAAGAAGAAAGAGAGACAAACTACTGAACCCCAAAATGTGCTTGGAAGAAAAATCCTGACTGCTGGTCGTCTGTGCTATGGACAATCCAGAAGGAGTAACAGTCCAACTGGTTTTGACCCTACGGATGCTCTAGGAACTAATTAACTTTCTTATCCCAAAGGGGAGCTAGGAGTATGTTAGGTGCTCCTCATCCTCAAGGAGTAGAGAGGATCACACGGACTGATAATAGCAAAAAGAAGGAAAGTAAGAAGACTTACGCTGGAGAGAGAAGCAAAATGACTACCCAAAGTTTCCCTCTAGCCTGTCTCCAAGGCAATGAAAGTGTAAGGGAGGAGAGCAGTGCCGGCACAGAGTGACTTTTCCGTAATAACTACTTCCAGCAAGTAAAGTCTCCTCTTGAAGCAGAGGTGCAGTCTCTACCACAACATGTAAAAGGTGATGGTGAATTTATTTGCCCCTCCATTTTGAGCCTGTTCACACCCCCAACCTACATAATACATTTGTACTTCCCATGAAAGAACTAGAGGACCCAATTTCCTTCAAGGAGTAATTTCAGCAAAATGAATGGAGTCAGACCAGTCAAACTGGTGCATGTACGTATGGCTGAGCCTGTGAGGAGTGATAGCTTTGTCCAAATAGTCTGTGTTTAGGGCAGAAATCTGTACTTTTTACCAGACTTCATTGGATATTTTTTCCAAATGATAGGATTTGGTTGAGCAGTTCATTTACATTATTACTAAGTTAAAGTGTGAGCAGGAACCATATATGAACTTGCATTTTTCACCTTTTTTTTCAGACTTAGTTGTTTCTAGCCCTGAATTAGAAGTGGATGTGCAATACCGAAGAGTGAAAACATTCTCTCCCATCAAGATGTGTAAAAGCAAAAAAAATAAAAGTGTGATTCCTTTACAGATTTATACCATTTCTGTCCTTTATCGAAGGCTGTTGAATGTAAAATATAGAAGTGGTTTGTGACTGGAAGAAGGACTCAGAAGTGGATGTTCCAGTCTCTTGGTCACAGAAGGTTTCTTCTTGAGTGCTGTATTATTTTCTGGGTGCTTTTCACAGAAGCAGAGGCAAAGGTTATTTAGTAGAATAGTCACTGCCGCTATTTTAGAAAATACCTGAGCATTTTCCTCCCTTTCCTGAGAGGGATCTAGTTTTGTTAAATGTACTTGAAGATTGTCACAGTGAATTGTCCCCTGAGCAGGGAGAGGCAGACCTGATTTCTATGTCGCAAACACATTTAGGGGTGAACTCTGCTCTATGAAGGGGCAGCTCTGAATGGGGTTCAAAGGACAACTCCAGAGATCTGAGAAATTAAAAGACAAGAAAGGAAAGTTTCCAAGATCTGTATTTTGGTTTTAGTTGCGTGAATCTTTTATTGGATCTGGCACAAATTTCACATCCAATATCTCTTAAAGTTAGGAATTCAGGTTCATGTGGTTTTGTTCAGAAAGCTGGAATTCAGGGTGAAGCATCCCAAATTCCAGGCTGTTTGGATCTGAGCCTTAGATTGGATCTCACAATCTACTATGTGATATTTTGAGGACACTTGACAGCTTTTTTCTTCTCCACAGAGAAGAAATTAAATCTAAAGTAATTACAGGACCTATCTACTGAAGAATTAGCAGGAATCTCAAACAAATAATTTCCCTGTTGTCTTACAAACAAGGAATCTGAAATCATACTGAGCAGTGTTTTTGCCTGTCACTTGGTGCACATGGTCCTCTACATTGCCAGTCTGTCGGTTCCTGTCATATCCAAAAATCGTGCTTAGCTTAGTACAGATTTTATGTACTGCTTTGGGCATTAAGAAAAAAAATAAGACTTTCACAGTTGTGGATGGACACAAATTGGAATTCAACCTCCTTGCCATTGATCTATTTCTTCCTCTTGTGTCTCATACGTTGACCATAAAGCTTTGTGGGCCAGCAGCTCATCTTTGTTATACCTCTTTGTGGTACAACCGGGCCTCTAGATTGTATTGCAGATTTCTCTCAATGTTATCATGAAGGAGAAATTGATTTTGCTGCCATACAGTCTCCTCCCTGCAACATTAGACATAACAAGTACATCTCCAAAAGGAAAGGAGCTTTCCGTTGCATGCCCAGAAAAGAAGCTACAGCTTATGCCAAATGTTAGCACTACTCACATTGTGTCTTCCCGGAAGTAAGAATTGTCATGAAAATTACCAAAAAGTTAGTAGGCTGACTTAAAAACTATGCTGCTTTCCACTTCTCCCCCTGTTTGCTCAAACAGTCTCATTTTACTAGCAGTAATTGTTAAAGTTATCATATTACCTCATAAAAATTAGGGCTCATAATGTCATTAAGAAATTATCTGATGTTCCCCCATCCCATGACACTGACTACTGGAAAAGGGGCCTAGCTGCCCCAGACTGTGCCTGCTTTTTGAACTGCATCTGCAAGCCTCATAAGAGATGTTCTGTACGTCTTTTATTTCAACCCCTCTTAGGGGTTGTTGAACTCTGAGAGGTACAGACTCACATGCCCAAGAGAGAGGCAGAAGCCAAGGGAAACTGTCTATGAAATGTAGGAGTTGTTTAGTTTACTCAGTGAAGTGAAGCTCTGATCTCTTGTTGTAACAGTCTCTGGAGATGCAGAATGAAGCCCCTGTGGATGCCAAAGGGGGATTTGCTGTTGACCTCGGTGAGGTCAATAGGGCTGGGGCTCTACCTGTGCCTCTGGAGCAGGATGTTCTGTTAGCCACCTGCGCAGGAAATAAAAGGTCTTCGGAGACAGCCGTCTTCCTTCAAGATGTATGCACATTTCTCCCACCTGACCTTTTTTTTTTTTCCAGAAGAACTGTGCACATGGAGAATTTTCTATCTGTTTATTTTCCTTCCCCTGAGAAAGGAAGATTTGTGTCTGGCAACTCCAGTGACATAAGCCATGCAGGTCTAGAGCATTTGGAAACAATTTATGTTAATGTTCCAAAGGCTAAAATGCAAAGATTTATGATATCCTTTGCAACTATGAACTAGCAGTTCAAACTATGCTGGTCTTTCTGGCAAGAGATGATTATTTTCCTGTAACTTAGCAGATATTGCCACATTTGTTATCTCTCATCTTGTTGCAGCAACTGCAAGCCGCTCTTCTAAGGGGTAATCATTTTTCCAGACCGGGCCATAATGCCATGCAAGGGGAGAGGGGGGGAAAGCTAAGTTTATTCCTTTTTAATTTACTTTAGGAAAAGAAGAAACAACCACTTGCCAGTAGCACTGACAAGAAGGAAAAAGAAGTAACATACAGTCGGAATCCACCTCAACTTCAGAAGTTAGCTGGAGTAGATTAATACCATAAACACCCAAAGCATACACATAGTTTAGATTTACTAAAACACACTAAGAGTCAGTAGCCCTCTTTCTTTGTCTGGGCAGGTATAGCTTATGCTTTTCTTCATGGGATAAGTGCCCACAGATACCATGACGGAGCAGAGGGAGAGCAAAGGGAACCTGACTACTTGGAGGTCTAGCTGGCCATGGGGCAGGTGTTGTTTGGCTCCCTGACCCTCCAGCGGCCAGCTTCTGGCTATGGGATGGATGCAGAACAGCCAGGTCTCCCTCCATGGGCCGCATTTCTGTCCTTATGCTGAAGGTGGCCAATGCAAAAGCTAATCAGGTGCTGAGACCAAGTGAGACACAGCTCATCCTGCAGGAAGCTCAGCCAGCCTCTCTTCCCTTCCATAGGTCCTCTGTCCCTGCCAGTGGCTACCGGATTACTGCTGCACGAAGGTGCATTTCTCAATGAAAGAGAAGAAAAGGAAGATACTTTTGCAAGGACATTGAGACACTGAAGCTTATCACTATGGCTGTTGTTCATACCATCATCTTTATGTAGGTCCTTAAAAAGGGGAGTCACGATTACTGTAGGGAACACGTTGTTGGGTATACCTGTATCCCGTGGTCTGGGGTTTATGCTGAGCTTGTAAATAAGACAAGGATGCTTAGACAGATGTGGCTGCACTCTTTATTTTTCTAAGTTGAGAAGAAAGTCAAAGCCTTTTTCTCTTGCTGCTGCTGTGGAAGAACAATCAAATGTAGTAAGCCCATCAAAAGATTTTGGCACCCTGTCTTCAAGAAATCAAGGCCTTATAACATAATATGTCATTGCTCTCTTGGAACAGCCCTGTTAACAAGCCCAGGCTGCTTTACCAGTGTCCACATTAAGATTAGGATATTAGAAGTATCTAATTACAGAGGTGTTCACCGCTGCTTCTGAAGGTTTTAAACTCAGACTAGATATTCGTAGATCTCCTAGAAGCTCCCCAACAAAAGCCAGGAAATCCTGGTTTGATATTTGAACATAATAGTAATAATAAACAATAAAATCAAACCCAAGTAAAGAAACCTATTCCTAAATATCCCACTCAGGCCTTTCTATATATATGCTAAATATTAAAAGCTATTTTAAAAAATGTTTAGTTTTTAATGGGCTTTATTTAAAGTTAACTTAAAACTTTCTTCAGAATCACAGTTAGGTTCTTCCAGCGACTCAGCTTCCTTGTGCATGGCTGACTTATTTTGCCTATGGTATAACATTCCAATGTCTCTCTTTAAGTACTTTAGAGCAATTTTCTGAGCAGATGGACTGCATTAACATGTGCAGATAACCAAAGCCTACCTGGTTCCTGTCTGGATTGCACAGTCAGCCTATCATGGATTGGAACGTGGACAGTCTGCTATTTAAGACTGTTATTATTAATATCATGTTAAGTAAAACAGAAAATGTTTGTCATGTGGTAAGGCTTCTCATGTGCCTGGCTAAAGTAATCCCGGTTATAGTAGTACAGAAGGAACACTCCAGTTGTGGTTTCTGTGTGGTTTGTTGTGTTTGGCAGTCAATAAGGATCTGCTCCAGTTTAGAGCCACTCCAGCAGTGGTAGAGCAAACAACAGTGGTAGTAACTACAGAGGCCACAGAAGAACTGAGCACTGACACTTTGAAAGTGTACCCCACACAATTTACACTGTGATTATCTGAGGTTGATATTGAAATGACTGGAGGATGTATGGTCTTACCAACATTCCTGCATACATTTCAATTACAAAAGGAGTCCATTGAAATAACTCGGAGCATGACTTTTCAATCTACCATAGCAAGGAAGAGCACAGTTCAAGCGGAAAGGCTTGCTCTTATTTTCTATTTTAAAGCCTTTTGAAACTGCTGTTTTCCTTTTTTCTCTTGCAGAATAAGCAAAGGCTTACTCAAAGAGAAAGATCAAATACTTGATATTACTTAAGCATAGAAATTTGTGTTTCTAATACGAGTATTTAAGCAGATAACAGAAAATTATAGAGGAGAAAATAGTATAAATTTAATAAAACTGATTGTTATCTCTGGCCCTAACCCACAGAAATAATGCTAAAATAAAGCTAAATAACTGCAGATGCTAAACTCCAATGGAGGTTTGTTTTTCCAGAAAAGAAATGCTTTCTCTTATTGACAGGAACACTACTAATCCCAGAGAAATTAGATCCTAAGATAAAAATACCTAGAAAATGCTACGTGCTACTATGCAGTGACATTTCTGAATTCTCTTGTATTTTTGAAATCCTGCATAATACAATCCGGGGTACAACACCAGAACAATGTCCCAAATATTCTATGTTTCCTTCTTTCTAGAAAAAATAGAAGCAAAACTGGGACAACCTTATGGAGGAAAAATACTTTATTTGTCCTGGCCTTCAGCAGAACAGCTCTGGGTCTCTCTGTCTGGTTCTGTTTACAGAGGCAAGACCACAAAGCCCCTTTCTGTCTAAGATAATTGGCATGCGTGGTGATTTGGAGAATTGGTTAATGTATGTCTTTCAGATACTGTACAGAACTACTGTAGCAGCGAATGCCTCAGGGCTGCGAGGCATATGTACTTCTCTGCTCAGCTGCTGTGCTGTTGGTTTTCCAAAACACGGCAAAGGAAGCCATGTAAACCTTAGATACCTGTTCAGCTGGGCACATCTTAGCGAAATAGATCGACTACACCTGGGTGAAACCAGTTTTGTCCAATTTGTTTGATAGGGTTTGGGTCTGGAGACTGGACACAGAGAGCAAAGGGATCAGCTGTTAATGTTGAGTCAAAGTACCTGTGGTGCATGAGAGATGCAGGAGCAAGCACAGAAAGACACAGAGAGCCTGGGGACATGGACATAGGCAATCTTTTTGTGGGCGAGATCCTTTCTGACTGAAGAAGGAAGATGTTGGGTCCACCATGCAGCGATGCGTGGCATAGTATGGAGAGGGGGGAATTAATCAGAGGTGGGATCCTGGTCTCTGAAGATACTTTTGGTCTAAAGCTCAAAAGTCCTTTGGAGCAATGACAAAATAGAGCTAGATAAATGCTTACAGGTTTTTTATGGTTTTATGCAACTCACTACTTTTTTTAATGGAAGATGAAGTAAAGAGTGGCGGGTTTTAAGCCCTTGTGCCTGTGCTTGCCAAGGGTCTAGAACTACCTTCCACCACCAAAAGTGCAGCCTTAGGCCTTGCTCTGCTGTAGTGGATATATTTGCAACTTTAAAGTTGAAAATTTGCTGTGAAAGGGAGAGGTGAATATTCTTATGGCAGTGTTTCGCTCACCTACATTCCTCTTACAGCATATTACTGTATGTACAATAGCCATTTAGCATCTTAGTTAATGTTATCCAATATAATATAGAAGGGCATGTGAAAAGGAACAAAATTAGGACTGTAACTTTTTCACCTGGCATGAGTATTTTATGTTCAGCCTTAAAAGAAGCCTTTAGGGGGTTTTAATCAGACCCTCTCTATATATAGCTAATTAGTATTGTTGAAATGTTAATGTTTCAGTGGCTGTCAGTGTATCCCAGATTTATTTCCATGAAACCTGTCATTACCCTGCCATTTCACACCATCACTTGGGGTGAATCTGCATCACAAAAAACTGTGCATATGTAAATGAAACATTAAAACTACACAATTAGAATTAATCAGTCAAAAAATGCAAATTACAAGATCCCCAATTTCTGAAGCAGTACCTAGGTGAGGGAGGGTGATATGACACTACACCATCCAGAGTTTCTCTGAAGGTGCTCAGGGCCAATTTATCCATCAGAGAAACATGAATGAACCTCAGACCTGCATGTAACTACTCTGTGGGGACCTTGAAAGAGTGGCAGCATGCTGGTCAGCAGCAACAGGTACTACTTCGGTTTTCAGCCTGATTTTCATGGAGGAGAAAGCATTTCTTCTGGCTGATGTTGTTAAAATTTACCTGACCCACCCTTAATTCTGAATGTCCTGACCCCTGTGAGGTGAGGCAAGGGGGTGACAACAGCAGGTACAACCTGGCTCTCAGGCTCAGGGCTCAATGCCCCGGAGAACTGAGTCAGGAGTCACTCATGAATATAGGTCTTTACAGCCCTCGTCATCCCTTTCTTTTGGGATGAAAGGTTGAACGTGCAGTGCAATGCAGCAGAAACTGTCACCAGCCCTTACGATTGCAGGACTTGTACTTTATCATAAACTTTTGGGGTTTTTTTGGTTCCTGATGTTTAAAGCATGATGGGATCCTGGAGGAACGTGTTGTATATGATTGAAGAGTTGTCTTATTTTTTTCTAATGCAAAGTGTGCCAGCTGGGAGTGCTGATGTCTGTATGGACAGGAAAGATGTGATTTCAGGGAAAGGGCTTCCCTAGACTTCCTTAAGAAACCGTATAATCATAGGTAGGAAACGGGACCTTACCTGCACCTGAATGCTTTAGTTGGGAATCAGTTACATTCTTCATGACAGGAGCTTGCATATGCAAACAATATCTGACACAGTATAGCTGCTGCTATGTGATAAAGTGATCTCACAAAAAATAGTAATATTTTGCTTTAAATCTGAACAACCTGGAAGTGACTACTTGGTGCTTGCATGTGTAGCGCTGCAGATTCCCATGGGAGCACATTCGGCAGAATGGTGAGAACCAAAAATAAGTATATTCTACCCCAGCAATTCTGCCGCCTTGGGATCTTCTAAGCTTTCTCAAAAGACTTCAAGACCTAGTTCATCTGCCAGCCTCAGGCCTGTTAGTCAGATGGAGATGTCAGGTGGGAACCCCAGGCAACTTTCACAAATAGGATTTCTCAGCAGTAGTGATTTGTGGCTTTTCAGGCGCCCCGCTCACCTCTACCACGTGTTAGCTCAGAAGCCAAAGATCATTCTCTATGTTATGGCTAGGGTGAAAAGATAGTTTTAGATTTTGGGTACAGTAGTGCCACTATGGCAGTGTTTGGAACTGAGTTTTCAATAAACATAGTACCTCATACCCTTTCTTTTCATTTTCTCCAAATGTAGAAGAATATACACAGGCTCTGTTGACAGAGCAGCCTTCAGAGTGCATCCTTTCCCAGTTATATGCACAGGGGCAGAAAACAAACAGAAATTTTTATAAAATTAAAAAAGCAACCCCCAAACCTATTTTTCTGCTTTCCAAATCCAAATGCCATCTGGCAAGTTTACCGTCTGGCTGACAAAAGGCACAGAAGATTTTATCCAGAAAGCGGGGAGACCCATAAATGTATGAAGTGTTGAAAACAGGGGTCATAACAGAAACCAAATGGCAACCTAAGTTACAGCATTCCTTCACAATCAGATGCACACCCCCCCTTCTGTTGGTCCCTTCTAGGACAATTCCTGTTAAAGACAGTGTACAAATATGTATAGCCAACAATAAATATTATAGCTACTGACCGTGGCAATCTCGGTGTCAATCAGCTATTTGCAATCTTAGTTAACATACCTGACAGGAGTCAGGGGAGTAACAATAACAGACTAACTGCTGCTGGTATAGAGATTTTATAACATTTGCTTTCCTGTGACTATGTGTGTGTCTCTCTACACAGCAAAGCTGAAATATGCAGGTATCAGGTGAACTAAATAAAAGCTGTATCCCTTTAGGGAAGTAGAAAGTTTAGAACAGCCATTAATGCAGACAATGAAAGTTAGTATTTCCTTTATTATGTACACAGAGAAATCCGTGTTAGATGGCATACATTAAGGACTTGGGTTACTGTGGCTGCACACACACACACGCAGAGAGGAGCAGAGAAGGAAGGAATTCAGAGCTGTTAATTGGGATTTCTGTTCTAATTTATTCTCTCCACGTAAAAAGAAGAAATACGGTGCTGATGGCTCCCTGATTTTCCCATACACAATCTGTCCCCAGTGTTTGCCTGTGAAGAGGAAAGGCTACCTTTGTTTCATGTGCATCTGCTCTTGCTACAGTGCAAAAATCCTCCTTTGTTGAGCTCGGCAGCAGGAGTGTGCACAGAGGTGTAAGGAATCTAAGACCTCAGCTTCTACCTTTTATCACCTCCCCAACGGATTACACACACAGCACAATACAGTCATTAAAAATAGTTACACGTGAAATGACCCAGCGCCTCATCAGCTCGCTGAGGTGTCACTTTATGGATGGACATGCGGCAGTAATTACTCTGATAAGAAATTTGTCTTTTTCTCCTCTTCACACCCCTCCCGGTGTGCTCAGGAGAAAGGGGGACCGGCAACATCTCTCCTCGCACCCTTACCCAACAACCCACTGGGGCGTTAAACAACCCCTCTCCTCCTCTCTGCACCCTTTGTTTCAAGCGACACCTTCAAGGATATATTCCGCTGGGTAGCGGGGAGGGAGGGGAAAAAAAGGGATATTTACTTACAGAGCAGTAGCAGGCAGTTAATGTCACCTCCTGGACCAGGGACAGGGGGTCACATCCATTAACGAATGTGTAAAGAGCACACTGGCCTGCTGGCGGAGGGGAGCTGCACAGCTTGCCGGGGCTTTCTACTGCCTGCGAAGAGCGGCTCTTCCCATCTCGGCTCAGCAGTCGGTGTTGTGTGGAAAGAGGCTGCCGCCTTCCCCAGCCTAGTGAAACCCCTCTCTATCATTTTACCATATAAGGAGACAAAAGCATCGGAGACACTCATTCTTTGAGGCGCTCTGCAGCTGGCATTCGACACTCTCTGTTCCAAGGGTGTTGATACTTCCCCCTCCTAAACATCTTGTCTTTCTTGGCCCCCTTCCTAAAATAAGGCTCCCCCCCACCCTCCGCCCCCCCTCCAGCCTTTGTTTCTCTAAACCCCTGATGCTTGTTAATAACGTTGCTTTGCTAAATCCGAGGGATCGCGCTTTGCAGAAGGAAAGGTTTTACAGCAACTCAAACCCAAACGTCTGTAAGGCGCTTCACCTGGCTGAGAGAATAACGTATTTGGTTAAAAATGGTATGAGGCTTTATTCACTTTGGCTCTTTTGCCTGCTGAGACTTAGTGCCTTGCCCAGAGAAGAGTGAAACAAGCTGTCTCTCTGCTCCTTCGTGGAGAGGTGCACGTTTTTCTGAGGAGCAAGTGTGCAGGTGTTTCTATACAAGTGTTCAGAGCCCGTTCTTGTTTCTCTCCACCCTTCTTTCTTTCCAGGTCCCCCCACAGTGAGGAGGGAAAAGAAGAAAAGCAGTGGAAATTAATGAAGCCAAAAAAACCCCTTGTGTAAGAGAAAGCTGAAGGAACAGATTGTCTTAGCACA
Source organism: Charadrius vociferus (assembly GCF_000708025.1). Lineage (NCBI taxonomy): Eukaryota > Metazoa > Chordata > Aves > Charadriiformes > Charadriidae > Charadrius > Charadrius vociferus. The sequence continues at coordinate 1,789,489 of NW_009647874.1, read as the reverse complement.
TGCTTAGGATCCAGCGGAGAGCCCTGCCAGTGGGCACATGTTAAAGAGGGGGAACCATTAATCCTCCTCTAACCAGGAACTAATTTTTCTGCTGCAAAATCCAATTTCATTTATCAACCATTCTAGCAGAAACACATTCTGCTAATCAAAACAGCGAGGGTCCTGGGGAACCTCCCAGAGGGAAGAATTTGGATCAGAAGTGCATGGGAGATGTCTGCTCACTGCCATTTGAGGGGTAGGGTGGGGAGACAATTCAGGGTAATACTTCAGTGATAACTGGTGTTTGCCAAAGGGAGCTGCTTTAGTTTGAAGGTTTTCAACCTTAAGAGAAACCAGTAGGATAAAAATGTAAAGCCCAATAGCCTGAGACAGTGTTGCTGTTGTTTTGCATCCAAATGATGCAAGGTAGTCCAACGTCCTTTTGCGTTGGACAGTGGGCGGTAGTGCAGGTGGGCATATGGGTTGGCTAAGAGCTTCTGCTGCAGAACAAATGTATGCCAGAACCCTGACCTGTACATACTGTCCTCTTGGGCACTCAAATGGTAGTCAGATTTGGAATGGGGTTGAAATGTGTTAGTCTCAGCGCTACTCAAAGTCTACAAAAGCACAGACAGAATAAAATGGTGGGAAAGGGCCGTTCCTAGTTCTTCTACAAGAAGTAAACTTCCTTTACACATGCGAGTTATTTTGATGACCAGCAACGCCTGTGGGTTGATCTGACTGATGCTGCAGCCTTTACAGTTGCATTTTCAAAACACAGGCGTTGTGCCCTGAAGGACCAACCATGTATGCATGGGATTAAGGAGTTTGATTCTATGGCAATTAAAGCTTATTTAAATCAAAGCTGCTTCTCACTCCCCAACCACAAGTCCCTGGGTCCTCCCTTGCATTTACACTGGCACTGGCAGATGAGTTAAACCAGACAGTGAGTAATTCTCAGTGACCCCTTGAGCTACCGTGGAGCTTCACCTGTGTCTTGGGAGAGCTGCTGGTTGGGTTTCCAGCCCCATCACTGGCTTGCTCTTTGCCCTTGGACAAGACATTGCATCTTTCCGTTCTTTAGTTTCACTGTCTGTAAATATGGAGCTCAGGAATAATAATAATGATGTTTCTTTCTTTTAGATTAAACTGTTGCACAGTGACAACAATAATCATTAATTTCCATCTTAGTTACAGTTCTTACCTCAGCTCTGATTTAGAAATGCATGTAAAGAAGAAAAATAGGCCGTGAAGGTGATTAGATTTGGGCTATTTGAGTCAGTTTATTTCCAAACCTTTCTAAAACAAATTAAATATTCCAAACATTATTTGATTTATTTTTTTTTTCAATTTCCATGATATTTTCATTTCCCTATGTGTCCCTTGACAGCCACTGCAGCAACTCTGCCAGAGATTTTTTTTGTGACCTGCTGGAATACAAGTGTTTTCCACAATTACAAATTGAAATATATACTGGCTCTAGCTGAAATGGTTTCATTTAACTGTTGCAGGTCATGGGTTGACTTTAGGAAGATAAGATCATTTTTTTTCTGTTTTAATCTAACATCTCTGACTCCTTGAAGGCAGAAGAGCCTCTGCCAATTTAAAACCCAATGATCTGTGGGCTCACTATGGGACTTGATGCTTAGCAGCCACACAATACTGCACGGAACTGCGAAAGGGATGAGGGAATGTTACCAGCAGCTACTTCCCTCATCCCATGATGTGATGTATGCACTCCATCAGATGCTACTAGGCATGGCAGGGCAATCCTCTGACCTCTTATCCTCCTTCAGCTGGTGCACCCCTGCTCACTTCAGCCTTTTATCTGACAAGTAAATAGTCATAAGTAATTGGCAAAAACTGATGCCAACTACTGACCCTCTTTCCCACCATCATGAAATCCACCAAGGGGAAGAAAACCAATTTTCCTTCATGTTAAGTAAAGGGTGGGCGACCCTTTTTTTTTTTTTTTTTTTTTTTTTAACTTCATTGGTTCTCTGATGAGCCCAGCACAGATCAGCCATCTTCAAGACTTCAGAGGAGACAATGCAATGAAAACAGGGGGCAATGTTTCTAATTGGGTGTCTAAACTGAAAGTTGAAAACACAAGTACCATTCAGTGCCATCCTATGGTTTAGAAACATACATTATGGTTTATATATTCCTCATATATGTAGCATTTACGTAGCATATATTGTTTGTTCTTCAATGGCATGTGTGCTTTAACAATTTTAATTCTATGTGGAGAAGACCGTACCTCACATATGGGAAACAAGATGGAAAAGTATTATTTTCATAGCAGGACTTTTCAATGATTTTACTAATCCTTCAGAAATCTCACTTCAGCTACTGGATTGATGCTGGAATAACTACCATTTCAGCACTTATCTGCTTTTCTGGCTGAAAAGAATGAACAAAGAAAAATAGTGGAAAGAGACAGCTGGAAGTGGAATATTTCTGTTTACCCCAGTTTGAGTTATAGAGAAATTTAATGTCTCTGAGAGAGCAGGGGAGGTGCAAAGCTACACTTTAGGTTTGAAAGTGGCTAAGCTACTGAATGATTCTTTCCACCACTGTTTTATCCTGGAAACTGTTAAGTTACTTTATCAGAATTCAACAAATCTCTTTCTGATGCTGGAACCTGTGTAACACAAGCTTCCATTGAATATGAGAGGGTGCATTTAGGAGAACTGCTATTTTTGGCACTACTGCTTAGGAAGTAGTATAGACTCATGCGGACGTTGCATTTTAGTTCATTAAACCTAAAATAACAGCCAGGCAATATGAAATCTTCCTGAAATTTCATTCTCATAAGGTGTTCTCAGATACGTAGTTTTCCCGAAGCATATGAGGAATATGCAAAAGGTAAATAGATTGTTTTCAGGGTGTCTTTTCTCTCGCCATTCAGTCTCCCAGTCACAAGGCTTTTTGCAGTATTCTGATCTTCCTTTCTTCCCCATGGTGACTTGATCCTCAAGTAGAAATACTCAGCAAGTAAGAAATACCAGATTTTCACAGATTCTGATGAAGGAACTACAGATACCTTTGGACAATCCATTTAAACCACCTCAGCCAAGGCAGATAGGGAACTTAACATGTAGTGAAAGTCTGTCTGCTTTGGGTTGATGCAAGACTTCTTTTATTTTTGGGAGAACGTTTAGTCTAAACAATGTGAAATTTTAGTGTTTTAGAAACTCCAGTCTAATCTGGAAAAAAAAATTTGCTTGTTTGCTTTCTCAATATGTTTGAATAGTTTTCACATGCAGTCTTAAACAATTTTCTTCAGTGAATATAGAGAAAGGTGCCATGGCTCAGTAGCACTGAAGAACCTCTGGTTTTGCACAGGAAAAGTTATCTTCAGAAGGATAATATGTTGCTATGTGATAAGATAGATGATACTGACTCAAATTCAAGGGTATTTCAAGCACGGTCTGGGATGGAGCTGAAAGCAGTTTAGACTATTACAGTCAGTTTGGACAAAGATTTAGTTCAGTCTTTGAAGTTAATAAGGACCTCCTTTTCTATCCAGTTAGCCCCAGTTTCATTCAGAGAAATCTATCATCTCCTGAAAAAGTTGTCTCAAAGTGAATGTGTCAGTGGTCAACTGGTCAACACGTGGTCTGCCACTGTCTATGAAATTGCTCCTGTGGCCCTTTCTCTGTGGACAATTGAGATGTAGAGATGGTTTGCATGGATAACCCAGGCAGAAAGACCTGCTGCTTTCCTCTATCTCAGCTGAGTAGACAAACAGCTCTTGACACCGATGAGCAGTGGAGCATGAATTTAAGGGATCATGGCGGAGAAGCATAGTGGTGCTCAAGAAAGGAGCAGACAGCACATGAGAGGAAGCTTCAAGGAGCAAGCCAGGGCTTTGAGGAACTGGTATCTGCTAAGGAAAATTCCTCTTGATGACAGCTGAGTTTTCAACAGATTGGAAAAGCTGTGGCACCATTTTATAGGACTGACAGGTCTTTCACTGGGCAAGCAACATCATCAGAAGAGCCATCTCAGGTCCTCAAGGATTAAAAGAAGCTATAAAAGCCATTGCAGGATAAAGGCAGCTCACAAACCATTCCCCAAGCAGCAGATGTCTGTGCCGTGTCGGCTAACCACCCTGGAGAGCCCTTCCCAAGTGAAGAAGAAATCATGAAGAGTTGTAATGAAGTGAGTAAGAAGCAACAATTCTTGTAGAATATAGTCTTCTCCTTCCTTGCTTACCCTACCATTCTTTCTCCTTCTTTGCCCTCACTGGGAAACAGATGGTGCCTCTGTTATTAAGGAAACCAGAGTGAAACATTTTGATTTTTGCCATCCTCACACCTCGTTGGACTTCCCTTGGCTCCATAGTTTGTTCATCTGCAAACAGAGATAGGGAGCCTGGTGGCACATCTTTGGAAGTACTTTGGGATCCAGAGACAATCTCTGACAAGAGGTGAGTGGTCTTTAGAAATGCTGACTTTAAATTATGATAGTGTAGAGACCTGTGTGGAGGAGCTGTTGCTTCTTTCCTTTTCTCTGGATTCAGCTTGATTGCTGTGTGGGGCATTGTGTATGACAGATGCAAAGAGGCTTTTGGGTTTCCTACTCCTGCGGGTGGAACCTGGGATGTCAAATTACTATAGAGTTTGCAGTAATTGCTGGTCTTCTCAACTGGCAAATACTACCCCTTAATTTAGGATTTATTCATTTTAGTATAATCATGATTTATGGTTCCCTGTTTCAGACACATGAAATAAGCACACTGTGATTGTTCCAAAAAACTAATCGTTCTGTGTTTCTGATAGCACAAGAGACGTAATTCTGTACAAAATAGCTCACATACCTAGTATTCCCCACAGTGTTCCCAGCATGCTCCAGTGTTTTTAGGCAAAGTTCCCTTTCCAGAATCCTCCGCCTGCCACTGTCCCACTGTTTATGCCTTCTTCTCCAAAATGTTACTTCTGTCTGGATAATTTCCTTCTACTCCCCTTAACGCTTTGTCTGCCTGCATCCCTGACATCTTTTGTGACCCTCTAGAAATGGCCAACAGCAACATTTGAAACTGCCATTTCCCCTTATCAGCCAGCCAGAGGCCCCAGGAGCTTCTGAGCAAAGAGAGGTTTGTAAAACTGAGCAGTTGGCAGACACCTCAGGAACTTATCTAACTCATTCCCAAACCAGGAGTGACAACGTCTAACTCATTCCTGGCAGATCTTTGCCTAATTTGCCCTTAAGAATTAACTTTAGGGCTCCATAGCACCCAAAGTCAAATGAGCATAAGTTTTGTCAGTCCCACACAGATGCAAACAGGCGGAAAGAAAGAAAAAGACATTCAGACTAGAGTTTTCAGTCTAACATTCATGCCTGTAAAGGATGACTAGTGTCAGGCAGAACCTGTAATTTGCAGGTATTCAGATCATGCCATAGTAATAGGAGAATCGATGAACAGAAGGGTTCCTCTAACTTGTTATCCTGTTCTTGGGGACTAAGTGTCTTGGGAAGAAAGTGAGAATAGCCTGCAGTGATATCTCCTCATAATACTCTCCCAGCCTCCAACAACTTTTGACTCTGGGATTTCTTGACCTGGAGGCAGTATCCATACTGAATATCACTTCTATGAACTGGCACAGTTTCCTCCTGATCTCCTGAAAGGAAATTCACAGTTTCCCGTAACAGGTAGCTCTACTCTGTGTTGTTGAAGAACCGTCTCCTTCTGTTCGTTTTGAACATATTACCCACTAGCTTCATCTGATGCCTCCTAGGTCTTACATTTGGAGAGATGATGAGCAACAGATCTTTATTCATATGCCACAGGCTGTTCCTGTCTTTGTCAATCTTTACCACATCTCCACTCAGCCCTCATATCTCCCCTCTCCTCATCAGCTGTGTGGTGCAGTTGACACACTGGAGGGAAGGGATGCCATCCAGAGGGATGTGGACAGGCTTGAGAGGTGGGCCTGTACAAACCTCATGAAGTTCAACAAGGCCAAGTGCAAGGTTCTGCACCTGTGTCAGGGCAATGCCATGAACAAATACAGTCTGGGCGGAGAATGGATTTAGAGCAGCCCTTAGGAGAAGGACTTGGGCATGTTGGTGGATGAGAAGCTCAACATGAGCCAGCAATGTGCACTTGCAGCCCAGAAAGCCAACCGCCTCCTGGGCTGCATCAAAAGAAGCGTGGCCAGCAGGTTGAGGGAGGTGATTCTGCCCCTCTACTCTGCTCTGGTGAGACCACACCTGGAGTACTGCATCCAGCTCTGGAGCCCCCAACATGAGAAGGACATAGACCTCTTGGAGAGGGTCCAGAGGAGGGCCACAAAGATGATCCAAGGGCTGGAGCACCTCTTCTATGAAGACAGGCTGAGAGACTTGGGATTGTTCAGCCTGGAGAAGAGAAGGCTCCAGGGGGACCTTATAATGGACTTCTGGTACCTAAAGGGGCCTACAGGAAAGATGGGGAGGGACTCTTTATCAGGGAGTGTAGTGATAGGATGAGGGGTAATGGTTTTAAACTGAAAGAAAGTAGATTTTGATTAGATATTAGGAAGAAATGCTTTACTGTGAGGGCGGTGAGACACTGGCACAGGTTGCCCAGAGAAGCTGTGGAGGCCCCATCCCTGGAGGTGTTCAAGGCCAGGTTGGATGGGGCTTTGAACAACCCGGTCTAGTAGGAGGTGTCTTTGCCCATGGCAGGGGGGTTGGGACTAGATGATCTTTAAGGTCACTCCCAACCCATCCAATGATTCTATGATCTCTCTCCTAGACTGGAGAGTCCCAGCCTACCTAGTCACTCTGTATGAAAACTACTCCCCATGTTTTATCATCCTTCCCCAAACTTTTTCCAACATGACAATTTACTTTTTCAGATGAAGTGGCCAGAACTTTAACATTCAATTTGGTTTTTGACTGTTTTTGACCACTGAGCAGGGATTTTTTTTGTATGCCTATATAACTCCCAAATTTCACACCCAGGTAGTCGGCTCAGAACCATGATTTTATAGCCAAAGTTACATTTTCTCCCATGTGAACTGCTTTATTCAGTTTAACATGCTGTTCCAGTGCCCACTCATCCTGTTGCCTGAGATCCTTCTGTTTCTCAGTCTTAGTAGAATTTCTGCTAATAATCTCCTATTAATCTCCCTTTACTGTAAGAACTGCCTGTTTATCTTTCAACCGATTTTATGCAATACATGCAAAGATCTTCCCTCTTATCCTGTGGCTGCTTATGTATTTGGTGAGGGCCCTTGTTGAATATATGGAAAAGTACAAATAAGCAGCTACCACCAACCAAAGATCTCCTATATCTGCATGCTTCTTATCATCTTGCAGGAACACAATGGTTTTGTAAAGCATGATTTCTCTTTACACAGCAGTATTGAATTTGTCCAAATGTCTCATATTTAGCCATCTTCTCTACCCTGCTTAGTCATTTCTACTAAATTTATCGAACTTACCAGGCTCTAATTCCACCAGTTTCTCTTGGAACCATTTAAAAAGGCTGGCACCATATTAGCTATTCTCAGGTGCTCAGTTCTAAACCTGTTTTAAATAAAAGGGCATGCACTGTTATTATTTCAGCTAATTCATCCTTGAGTCCCTTTAGATCTCTTGGGTGAACACCATCTGGTTCTAACATTTTCTTCCTATTCATTTTGTTTATTTGTTCCATACCTCTTCCACTGACACTTCAGCTTGAAATAGATCCTCTGATGATCCCCATAAGGAAGTGTTCTGCTGTGGGAAGCTTTCCAAGTTCCTCACAGTGAACACAGGAGAAAAAAAAATTCATTTAGCTTTTTCTGTTACAGCCATCTCTTCTCTGAGGACTATTTTTGTACCCTGGTTATCTATTGGCCCTGTCATTCCCCAAAATGTTCAACTTGCCCAGTTTTCAAAAGAAGCATACAGTTGCAAATCACTTCCCAGATTACTTCAGACTCCTAATATTGCAAGTAGAAACAGTCGCCCTCTCCGACCTGAACATGAGTGGGAACATCCTGTTTTGCAGAAAGATCCTTCTGTATGGCAACAGTTATTTTTCTGTTCAACTACTGTTTGTATGTACTACAGATAAACTGAGAGGGTCTGAGACGCAGGCTCAGACATATATTATGATTGAAAATATGAGCTTCGATTGTGCACTTTGAAGTAGAGTCCTTGCTGTTGATCCTCTTAGGCCTGTGCTTACTTTGAACTCTATAAGTGCTCAGGCCCTTTAAATAATGGGATTAAAGTAATCATTTAGTTGCTGATGTGAATTTCACGTCTAACACTTCACATAGAGCTGAAAAAATATACTATCCATTGTCAGCCTGACAGACATATGGATTGTGTTTGTCCCTGCCAAGTTTATACTCACATGGCTGTCTAGTGGAGTTGCTATCTTAATATGAATTAAATGCAAATGTTGTGAGTAAAACAAAATAAAGACTTGTAACAATGGCTTGTCTGGAAGATAATGTGTCTCATGCTGGAAGATAAGTAATTTTTTTTGAATCATTAGAGAGGAGTCAGAAATCGCATTATGAAGCAGCGCTAGTCCTTTCGTTTATCCTTAATGGCTAACCATAAAGTGTAGTGAGTCCCTGCTGGGTTGCTACAAGACAAATGCCTTACGCAACTGAGCACTGCCCACCTGGGTCTGTTTAGCCTGGAGGAGAGAAGACTGAGAAGGGATCTTATCTACGCTTATAAATATCTAAAGGGCGGGTGTCAAGAAGATGTGGCCAGTCTCCTTTCAGTGGTGCCCAGTGACAGGACAAGAGGTGACGGGCACAAGCTGGAACACAGGAAATTCCATCTTAACATAAAGAAAAAATTCTGTACTTTGAGGGTCACAAAGCACTGGAACAGGCTGCTCAGAGAGGTTGTGGAGTCTCCTTCCCTGAAGATACTCACAACCCGCCTGAATGCATTCCTGTCCAACCTTCTCTACGTGAGCCTGCTTTGGCAGAAGGGTTGAACTAGATGATCACCGAAGGTTCCTTCCAACCCCTGCCATTCTGTGACTCTGTGACCTGGCTGGCTGCTCCCTGAAGAGCCAGTCCACATTGATGATGACTTGCTTATATCCAGAAGGATTTCCAGGAATCCAGACTCCTCATTTACAAGGAAAAGTACCTAACATTGGGATGTCCAAACACAAATGCGGGGAAGGGGCTGGCTTATCTGGCAGCAGACACAGCACTGACAGCAGCAGAAACTTCACTTGCAGGAGAGGGCAGAGGAAGACATGGTAGGAAGGCAGGCTGCTCTGCTTGGGTGCCCACAGCTCTTCTACAGCCGTGTCCGTGCTGCTTCTCCTGCAGGCTTTCCATGGGAGCATGCCTCAGACCCAGAGCTGTTTGCTATTTCCCTTAGTAAGCTGTATATCCACCCTACATTTGCATTTGTAAGCAAGGAGGGGAAAGGCAGAGAGGAGACATGGCTGTAGGTACTTGGGCAGGAGTCCCGGCTGAGAATCTGCTCACGAACCCTCTCCCAGCAGCCAGCACAACTGCCTGCCAAACTGAACCCTAACCCATTCCTGGCATGATGAGCTGAACGTGCCCATGCCCTTCACGTGCTAGGTCTCTGCTAACACAGCTGCTCTCATTCAACAAATGAGGAAACCATTACCAAAAGCAGTCAACCGGGAGAATGGCAGACTCCAGTAGGAAGCAATGATAACAGGGGGAGGGATGGCTAGGATAGGGCAAAGACCATGCATGAACCCAAATGACCCCCGGCATGCAAGCTGGGTGCTCCTGCTCGTAATGGTGGGAGAGGGTGGTTCAGCCACACCAACCCTGTGTGTGCATTTTGCCACTGGAATCAAGGCAAGGGCTGCTGAGAAGAAAAGGATGGACGAAAAAACTGTCCTCGCATACCACAACCTCCATGCGACCTCCTTGTGCCGATATCTTCTCAGGGTGACCGTATTGCCCATTCCTCTGGACCCACTGCCTTCCCTGCCTGCATCTATACCAGTAGCTTGTGTTGACCCAAACACAGCAGAGGATGGTCCACACTGTTCAACTGTGAGTGTGGCCCCTGGTCTGGCTGAGCCCAAAGCCCCCATCACTCTCCCAAGGGGTCTCTGGCATGGCCTGCTCAAAGGACTGCTCCTAACAGGAGGGTGGATGTGTCCATCTCATTTTACCTGATAAGACAGTGTAACTGTATGGACACCAGCTGTGCCATGCCAGTTGACTTCAGGGCCAATATTTTGTTATAAACTAAAATGTTTCTAACTGGCACAAAACTACCTAACAGAGAAACAAGACAGTAAATCAGATCTACCAATTTTCCACAAGGACATCCTTAGAAAACCTGTTCCTGAGATTTCTGTGGTTTGGTTGATGTAGTCTGTTCCTCTATCTCATGCATCATTTGTTCCTTGGGGTCAGTAAAAAGCCTTTTTGGCCCTCTCTGGTTCTTCTTTCTTGAATCCGTTGCTGCTTCTAGTTCTGTGGTCCCTTGGTCTTCAGACCTGGTGAAGCACGGATGTAAGATCCTTGAAACAGACAGTTTTGCTGGTTGTTTTTCAAGTGTGTGCTGAGGTGACAACATCTGCAGCCACTGTCTTCCTCACTTCTGTCTGCCTAAAGATCTTCTTAAGGAGAACAATATGTCTTTTTACTGTGCACATCATATACTCTGTTTGAGTAATCAAGTCCGTATAATTATACCCTCTGTTTAGCCATCAGTATTCCACAGCAGCAAATAATTGTATCCTAAGACACTAATCACACTAATAAATGTATATCTTCCTTAGGTTATGAATCTGCAAGTTATTGAACTGTGAAACTTAAGTAAGATGACACTACAGATAACACCATGGCTTTATTTAAGGTTGTGGTCAACAAAGAAATGTGAATATTACTACCATGAAGCTCAGAAATGTTTCTGCAGCCAATCTTGGAAACCTCAAAGTAAAACTCCTACTGAATTTGATGAGATGGAAGGTGAAACACTTTACAAATTAATGACCTTGGTATCAATCCTGATAAGAAGTTCCAATTGTTAGGTTATTTATAATGATTGAATATTTTCACATTGATTGCCTAACTAACAAACTTACATAAGCACCATCCACTATTAGGAAAAGTTCTGTTCTTCTTATTATTTTAAATGATCAGTCTAAAATCAGAGACACCAGTGTCCTAGCTGGCTGATTGTCATTGTTTCCACAGACACATTGACGTTTTTCAGAAATATCAGATCATGAAAGTAACAATCTCATGCAAAACCTCTTCTTTCCATTCAAGATTTCTACACAGGACTGTTAACGTTTCCATTGGAAACTCATTTTTTCAGACATCTTCAACATTGCACAAAAAGGTGCACTGGATTGAAACTTTTTCAGGTAATGTTGGCTGAAAAGACTATTGCTGCTGCAAATTTTCAAATATGTTTGTGTCACTTTCTCCCTGCAGATGAGAATGGGTGGTCTAGAAAACCATCACCGCTCAGTCCCTCCTCCTAAGGGGGGACATGGTTTAGTAGTGGTTTTGGCAGTGCTAGGTTGATGGTTGGACTCAATGAGCTTAAAGGTCTCTTCCAACCTAGACGATTCTATGATTATAAGTTTCTACGCTCTTTCATAACCCTTCATTCCCAAATAAACTCTTTCACACCCTTTTTCAGGTTGTTGCTCTCTGTTACAGCCCCACCAAGTGAGGAAAAATTCCTAACAAAATATTTCCACTTCTTACACGGAGTCTTGTTTCCACCAGAACCACTTGCCATTCATCTGACATGCTCCTGCTGTGCTCTAAGTCCCACTTTGCACCTGGAAGCAGACTTTCAAAACTTCCTACAGCACCAGGATAGCCTTGGTTCACCTCATGAATCTCCAGAGAATGCCACAGACCACATCAATATACAGGAAAACCAATACAAGAAGTAAAAATGACCAAGGAGAAAGATGAGGAGTAAGCACAACGCAGTGCTTACGACAGAGTCAACATTACTAAAGCACCCCGGTTCATGAAAGTAGAAAGGAGGGGACAGTTTGCAGGAAATAGTCAGGGACTTGTGGTAACAGTCAGTTCCTCAACCAATAAAACGTTTTGTGTAATCTGGCCAAATAACTTAAAGTGGCATCCATCTTACCTCATTTTGACAGACCAAAAGTTAGCTGGTCCAAACAAGCCATCCATGATCCCACTACAGTGGGTGAAGAAAGAGAGGCGCTTGCCAGGGGTGATTCATTAGACACCTATTGAGGATGAAATGAACTCCCCTATAGATGTGCTTTTCTTTCCACATTGAATCTAGAGGGAATCCAGCTGTCTAGTTCAGACGGACACCTGACCTTGGATAGCTAAAGCGGGGCGGGTATATCCAGGCAGGATTCACACACCTGAAATTCAGCTGCTGTATTCCCCCCAGCTTAACTGAGCAGAGCTGGACACAGCGTCCCACACGTTGGCTGCAGAATTTTTAAGGCAGATGAAAGGAAGAGAGGGAAGAGTCTCTCTCCGAGACTTATTTCTTGGAGCCCTGGGTCACTGCAGCCCTGAGCTGGGTCTCGTAGCCTGCCAACCCTTGCTGCACTTCAGCACTTGAGTCTGCCCTCAGATCTGGCCCTTACTTCTCCTTTCTGAATTAGGAAAAAGCGCTACTTTTCTCCCCTAAAAGGATGTTGAGAGAAGAAATACTCAATGACATGAAATGCAGGCCATATGAGTACGTAACACACAACACGTTTAACCTGTGCTCGTGTGAATTCCTGAGCTGGGGCTCAAACCCAGAAGCTGAAGACTACAACAAATAGAGTTTATTCTGATAGCTCCCTCTGTTTTATTGTTCTGTATCAGAAATGCCATGCTATATGGTGTTAGCACATCTTTCTTGCATTGTAAGCAGTGTCCTAACCCCTCGAGTGTCCTGCTGCCTTCTGCACCCAACACCGGAGGCTGTGGGGCGTGATGAAGTCAATGGACTTCATGCATAGGAAATTAGGATTCTCAGCATTTAAAAAATGGCATAAATAACAGAATAATGGGCTTCTGTGTGGTGGCGTCTGTGGACTCCAGGTATTCCTCTTTTCATATGGTAATCTCTGGGCATGTGGGGCTTTGCTCCCCTAGCTGCAGACTACCAAAAACGAGTGCTAGTCAATGTTACCTACTTCCCTCCAACAGAAAGCATGCAAATTTCTAGTGAGACACTTATGGAAATCTGTTAAGCTTGACAGGGAATAAGCTGATCTGAAAGCCCACTGGCTTTGTATATGAAGAGTGTGAAACAATTTCTGTCCTCGTGTTTGTGTCCATTTGACTGCCAAGACAATGGGGTTTGGAAGTGTACTTATTTTCCTTGATTTAAGGAGAGTTTTCCTCTTATTCATTGTGATATGGAAGTTTCCCAGAGACAGCAGGACAAAAAAAATGCTATAAAAGAGAACCTGTACAACTGGCTTCACACAAAATGTTACTGAAAATATAAAGTGAAATTGGGGGGAAATATTTTTTCTTCCAGCTCTTTCAGTTTCATTACTTCTTGGTGGCATGTGTAACAGTAGCCAGTAAATCAACCTGCAGCAGAAAAATTTGAGGTTTTATGAAGTTGATGGATCCCTTTAAAATGTGTATGGTAGTGCTCCTTCCATGTTTGTGTCAGACCGAGCTGAGCAAAACCAGGCAGAATTGCTCCAACTGCTTTCAGAAAAACTAGGACTCAGTGTAATATGACCTATGCTGCTCAAAGCTAATCAGTGTTAGATGATGAACATTGTTGAAACAGCCTGAGATTTATCAGCATGAAACTGTACTCACTGTGATATAAAGCCAAAGATAAAATATTGCAGCCAGTAATAATTCATTTCACTGAAAAACAACTGTGTCGGAGTGCCTGTGCTCCGGTTAGACAATACACAGCTGCAAAAAAGGAAAACTGGTAAGGAGAAATGTGAAAATGCACTTTGGTGGTGCAAATCTACAGAAGTTTGGCACTATTAAAATTCGAAGGAAAAGGAGGAGGTCTGATCTTTGCTAAAATCAGTGGATGTTTCTGAGAAAACTCCCATTGATTTCAGAGGGGCCAGGAACTCACCCCCAAGTCAGACTTCACATTCCCTTCCTTCCCTGGTTTTCTTCCTTGTAAAATGGCCTTTTACAATTTCTGTATTAAAGAAGTGTTTGAATGAGTCTGCCCCCTCCCAGCCTCTTGCCAGCTGCAATCAAAGGTCTGCCTTGTTCTGATGGCTTGCTGTTTGGAAGGGAAAAAGTAAAGTTATTCATCGATTAATCATATTTTCAAATGCTAGGTAAGAACAAAGTACGATTGTTGGAAAGACTGCCTTTAGAATGGGCTCACTTTGGGAACAGGCTTTGGGTCTTTTTTTATTATTTCACTTTTAAATTCAAACCCAGTGAAAAATCACTGGGTTAGTATGTATGTTCCTGCATTTTTTTCAAGCTAAAGATCTTTGGCCAATATAGTTTTGCTTTTTTTTTTAAAAAAAAAGCACCTAGTGTTTTGCTACACATGGTTGGAATGCTGCTACTGCTTCTTGTTTTTAAGAGGGAAGGAATACTGTCAATACAGCAGTGGCGACACTTTAACTCTAATTGCCCAACCAGAACAATTCTGTTATTTTTATTGTTTTATCTTGAGGCTTGGATGATAGACAGAGAATTTGAGGACATGAGAAAATTTCTAGTATGAGAGAAGTGAGACTCCTCTATAAAAAAATAATAGTTTTGTACATGGTTTCTTTATTGCACAATTTAGTGTGGAGGCACATCAGTTTAGATTAATAGCAAGATCTTGGAAAAAACAGACCAAGCGGAGCAGCGGGTCCCAGCTAAGGCAGCTGCCAGCTCCCACTGATGGCCCATTAAGAGTCAACATTGTGCTCTCTGGTGGGACACGCTACCTTTGGGCTCCAGCCAACTTACAAAACTCATCTCACCAGTGCTGGGGAGCACAATATCAGAGCTCTGTGCAGATCTGAACAGAGCAGACCACGGTCTAGCGGTGACACCATTACTGCTGGAGAACAGAGGGATGTGCAGAGGCTGCAGTTAAGCCTTCCAAGGCATCCGTGCGGGGATAGTAAGCCTCGAGATAAGATATGCATGTGTGCAGATGATTTGGTATTTTACATTCCTTTTTTCTTCCGCTTAAGTTATGTGCTGTTCTTCACATAAAAAGTGGAGCAAGCTTGTTCCTAAGCGTGCTGTCTCGACACTGTCTACACTGACAGTCATGGGCCCCTGCCAGCTTAAGCCTGGAGAGCTGAGCTGGATGAGACATGTTAACTGAG
Source organism: Charadrius vociferus (assembly GCF_000708025.1). Classification (NCBI taxonomy): domain Eukaryota; kingdom Metazoa; phylum Chordata; class Aves; order Charadriiformes; family Charadriidae; genus Charadrius; species Charadrius vociferus. Next base: position 1,774,272 of record NW_009647874.1, on the reverse strand, counting down.
GACATCCACCACAGGAGTGGGTCCCCATCCCAGGTGAGGTTGAACATATAGGGGCAGCCTCAAAGGCTGCGTCTGGGCTCATAAATGGAACAGGACCACAGGATGCTCCCAGGCACTGAGACTCAGTCAACCACGCTCGTCAGTTGTATAGATGCTGGCTAGGGCTCTCCCACCTGGGCATGGTTTGGGAGCAAACCCTGTCCTTAGGACATATTTTGGATGTGGCCAGTTGGTTTCAGAGGCCAGGAGTATGTAATGGCCCAGGCATGGCCCCAGGGTGGCATCTCCCATGGGCATATTGCACGTACTGCTATGACTGAGCTGGAGAGACAGCCCTGGGACCAGACCCAACTTCTTCATGTCCACCAGCCCGATCAGCACCTGATGTAAACATCCACCTCTCAGCTAAAGTCAGTGGATCTCCAATAGCTTTTGACCAACTGAGGACCTTTTGCCTTTGAAGTCCTCACTTAGGGACTGAGCCCAATCCCAAACATTTTGAAGTGAGATGACTATTCCTACAAGCCTTGGGTTTGGGTCAGGTCTAAGGAGTCTAAGGAGTCCTGCTCTCCAGGATCCTGCCAAAGCCCATGGAGAAATGGTTGCTCAGCATTTTGAAAAAAAAAAGCCTTCTTTCATTTAATTTCCTAAATAATGGAATAGTAAACAAATTCTGGTGCAAAATGTGATAGCTTTAGTTCTCAGGCTAAAAGCAAATTCATGTTCCTTACCTTTGTGTCATACTTTGTGATCCTTGGATTAAAAAGGATTTCGTTATGAGGATGTTTATAGTAAAAATGCATGTGTAAATGCATCCAAACAAATGTACACATATGCACAAACAATCTTATTTTTCCAAAGAGGTCTTCTTTTATTGGCTTCATTTGAAAATTAATGCTCTCATGAGATGAGGTTAAAAGTAATTTAATGTAACAATAGCCTGATAATTGGGATTTGGCAGTTATTGCTAATGCTATTTTACAGGCTGGTTCTGACGAATTCCTGCTTTGACACCCAGTTATGTTTCAGTGTTTCGCTTTCTTTTTCCTTTCCCCACAGCTGCTGTAATCCATAACAAGTAACTGTTTACACATTAAATCAGCAAGCATCGCCTGTAATTTGCCTTTCTTTCTTTCATGGCCATTAGGAAATGGTCTGAAAGAGGGGAAAAAAAATAAAATATTCCTTCTGTCCTCTCTTTTTTTTTCCCACTATCTATTCATTTTCCAAATATTCATCATAAAGAAGAAAATGCTGATAGAGGGAAAAAAAAACAACCTCTAATCAAAAGCTTTCTGCCTGAAGTCATTCAGTTTGCTATTCAAACCAGGAAAGTGTCTATAGTTAGACGTGGTTGTGTTCCTTGAGCACATGAAAACACGACAGCGTATTATTAGTGCAGAAACTAAAGAGCAGCTGTTAGTTAGCACCTGGTTCCCAACAGCAGACTGGAAATACAAAGAGAGATGCTCTGTATGTGCCCTGGCAGCAACGAAGGGAACAAACATGTTAAAATCCACTCTTCCCCTGAGAAACAAGCGCTCCCCTCAGGATGTCTACACAGACCCCTGAGAAATTGCCAGCCCCTTTTGCAAAGGGCAGATGAAAAGGAGAAAAAGGCCCAAAGGACAGTGAAAACCAAAATAAGTCACTGTCTTACCTTGCTGCAGCTCGGTGCTGCCTCTGCTTGCGAGTCTGCGAACGAGAGAGGAGAGGGACAGACTCACTGCTTTATTGGATTGCCCAAACTATGTGTTTAGTAATTAGCCAGCTAGGCATTCGTGCTTCAGACGAGCTATAAATATAATATCTCCAAAGTACCAGCCATCGGCAGGAGATAAGGTCCGCAGCACCTCTGCTACCAGCCTTTTAAGGCATCATAGCTAGAGTGGCACGATGGAAAGGGGTGCCGTGTTCCTGAGCAGCCCTGGCCCTTCGCTCTGCTCCCTTTGGGGGTGTCTGATGTTAAAATACTCTCACCTGCTGTAGGGAGGTCCCACGAGGGACCCCAAGGAGTCAGCGTCACTTCAGGGTGTGACATATTGGCTGAGGTAGAAGCAATTCTAATTTCCCAATCAGGTTCTCTGCCAGGACTCCGGGATAGACAGCAGCACCCTACAAAATGCCAACTGCTCTGTGCAAGTAGCAAACTCCAACTCCCCTTTGTCTGTCTGTCTGTCTGTCCATCCCAGGTGGGCAGCTTTGTTGCAGGGGAGCCTGTGCTTTGTGTCCTGCCCTGTTTTACCCCTGCACTCCCTCGTGTGGGGGCAGGTAGTGCCAGTGCTACCATTTCACAGCAAAAGAGATGGAGACTTCAGAGGCTAGCCTGAGGTCATGAAATAAATCCACGTGGGCAGCAAGGCCATAAGTCAGGAGCAAGCTCTTTACTTGGGGCTCCCTTCCTGCTGCCTCGCAGGTTTAACACCGAGTGAAGAGGACACTTGTACATGGAAGGGGCAAGAGATTAGAGGTGGAAAAAGGCTCTTCCAGCAGGTCCCATGGGCAGCGTCTTACTGGCTCCAGAGGAAAACCTGTCTGAGCAAGGTTCAGCACAGAAGTGGGGTTACAACCTGCCTACCTCCTTGCCAATGCTGGGTCCAGCTCTGCATTTCAATGCGCTTCTGCAGAGAAAGCTGCAGCAGAAATACTGCCCTTGATATGAAGCTGAACTATTTTAAGGTGGTTTTCTTTTTTTTAAGGAGGAGAAAAGGAAAACCTCTCTTTAAGACAGGGAGGTGAAGAAATAGCATCGGGCAGCCTTCATGTGCAGGCAAATTACTCTCCTTTACACAGCAGCATACTTCTCTGAAGAAGTACTGTGCTGTTGAACTGAGGTTGCCTATTGTTCTTCCTCCTGGATGAAGCAGGAGTATTTGCTGACGGATTCGATGTCTTTGCTGGTTTTATTACTTCCACAGTCCTGCAGAACCCCCCATTCCCTTCATCTCCCTCTTTTCTCTCTTCTCTTCTGAGTGCTGGTTGAGCAATAGTCTTCTGGAGATAGTGTCACCTCCTAGCTTGTCTCTGAGTAGTTTGTTTGGATAGCAAGCATGGGTCAAGCCATGGAGACTGGATACTAACACAAACCATATGCCAGGCTTTCTGACAAGACAAACTGATTTATGGTTTGACACGGAGCCCAGTCAGGTTTTATGGTTTTAACTCCAATCCAATGAGAAGTTGGCATCTGAAGGGTTCATCCTAACATAAAAAAGCTCGTAACAGCATGTGCTTGGTCCTTGCCAAGCAACATGATTTGACAGCCTGAGTCAAGTCTCTTAGAACAAATGACTTTCACACATCTCCTTTGGTCCATGCAGAAATGCCCAGCTTCCAAGCGCTGTGGACAAGGAGCATGGCCTAGAAAATTAGGTTAGGGAGATAAGAGAAACGTCCCACAGATTCCTGATGAAAATATTTCTCATCCTGGAGTTAGCGGCCTTTTGCCACATGTTCCTTTAGCTACCGTGTAAACAGCCCTTTCTCATTTCCCAGAACAATAAACAGTTATGAAAAGCTGTATAAGCAGCAAAAATGTGGTAGTTAGGACATATATTTGGACAGCTCTGGAAAGCCTCAACCTTTTCATGTTAGCCAATTTTTTTGTTTGCATGATTCAAAGGTCCAGGTGACATTGTAGAAACAACCTGGATAAAAGATGTTTGTCCCCAGCCCCAGCCCAGGCTGTACTGAGCACTAATGACATGTTTAATCCCCAGGTGTCAGCCTGATTACAGAGCACATTTGGATCTGGTGTAAACATCGAGAACTGGGAACCAGCTTGGGGTAAACATGGCCTCCCGACACACTTCATCTAACTACTTGAGAAAGTGTATTTCAGATCAGTTAACACAAACATTACTCCTTTTCTCTCTGAAAAAAGCAAATGTCCTGTATGGCTGTTTGCCCAACACTGTCCCTTTAATTAATCTGTCCCGCTTTCATTTTGGGTATTGCTTTACTCTTTGATGAGGCTCACTGGGGAAAGGATGACTCCTTGAAAAAGGGTGTCATCGGAACGCTAAAGCATCAGTGACAAGTCAGGCTGCTGGGCCTGATCCTGTCCTCCCCACAGCAGGTAAGAGCTCAGCTGCTCCCCTGAGGCAGGCAAGGAAATGTCCCCAGGCTCAGGGCGCCGGCATTTCTGAGATACAGAATGATGGAGGAGAGGGATGGATGAGGGAAAACGATGTTTTCTGGGAGCAGATACATCTCTGGGCTTCTCAACTTTATAGTGGCATTGGTACTTTAAAAAGAGGGTCAGGGGCTGAAGCTCTGTGGCCCAAAGCAGTGGTGGATGGCTTGCCATCTCCACGGATCTGAGGCATCAGACCCAGCCCTGCTGCTCCCATGACTAAGAGATGGGGAGGAAGCAAAGCAAGAATTTCAGCCAATTCTCTACTCCAAAGCGATGGGAGGTGCATGTGCTAGAAGACCTGCTTTAGAATCACTGAATCATTTAGCTTGGAGAAGGCCTTTAAGAACATCAAGTCCAACTGTGCTTTTGAAATGCAAAGGAAATACTGCGAGCTTTAAAGCACAGCCCACTGTGGAAACCACACCAAGGTCCTGTTACCCATTTGTTGAACTGAGGGTAGAAGTTTTACCACTGATCCCTCACAATCAGGATTTGCCCTGCCATCTTCTGCAAGTCACAGAAGATGCCGGAGTGTGGGCATCCAAGAAGAACGTAAATCTTCAGGATAGCTTTAACAAACAAAATGTCACCAACTTGCACCAGTACTGCTGTATCTAAAGGAAGACCTCTACTGACAGATATTCATGGGAATCTGACCTTTCTGTCCTGCCATTTGTGTTCACGGTAGGAACTACAGGGATTAAAACCATGTTATGATGTTGTTGAGCCTTTAATCTAATTTGGAGGATTTAGAAGTAGGTTCCCCACATATGATATTGACTGCCAGAGACTTAGCAGCAGAGCCAGAGGGGAAAAGGGAGCCTGTGGAGATTTTGCTGGTAGTCAATATTTTGCAAACACTTTACACTCAGGCCCTCGCGGTGAGGAAGATGGGATTAGTGTTTGCCACTATGAACTGTGCTAGCAAGCCATCAGCCTGCCTGCTTTTTCTCACCCTTCGCAGCCACAGGTCACACCAGTACCTTCCAAATAACACATTTGTGCATAAAACCCCAAACCCAGCCACCCCACACCTGGAAGAAGAGCATGCACAAAGGCTGACCCCCCACCCCCCCACCCCCCCCAAACCTACAGACATACAGCTTTTTGCCAGGAGGCACATGGGGCATCAGGACCATTGCACATGTTTGGCCCTTCGCATGCCTGAAAAAATGCTTGCTGCAGGCAGTGTTTGGGCTCTGGCTGCAGCGGCCTCAGGGACGCTGGTGACCTTCAGGCCCTTGGGGATGGAGGTGCACCTGGAGGACCCCAACCCCAGCTCCCAGCAGCTGTCCTCACTGCCACCACTGTGCCCAGGCTCTGGAGCACAATTGAGGTGGAGGTGCCTTCATATGGAGCAGCAAGTGTGTGTGATTTCCAAGGGCCTTGTCTCTGCCCATCTTCCCTTCTGCCTTGTGTTTTGAGCCAAGGCTCCAAGAAGATGTCATCACTGCAAAGCTACGCGCAGGCTTGAGGGCAGGCTGAAACGCTCAGGGCCCTGTGACCTCTGTGTTTTCCATGGGTGCTGTCATCAGCAGTTCACCTCACCTACTTTTTGCCATTGAAAGCTGGCATCTAGTGTAAGCCGGTTATCTGCTTGTGTTCTTAGTGAGTGGAGGTGCCTATCTCCTGCTGCGGACTACAGGGGGAGAGGAGATGACTCACACCAGACAGCTAACTTCTGGTGACTGAAGTTATGTGAAATGTGCCTCACTCAGCTGAGATGCCCTTGCTGTGTGTAGTGTGGCACAAAAATGCCTGTCATGGGCCAGGTGAAGGCTAGCCTAGCCCATTTTCTTGCCTCCAGAGATGGCCAGTAGTTCATGCTTGGGATTATACATTCCCCAGAATAATTTCCTGAATTCCCACAGGTTTTGGTTTGGGGAATCTCTGAGACAGAAGCAAACTATATTTAATGACCTTGATGGATTTTTTTTTTTTTTCCTTTCCATGAATTTTTCCTGTTGGTTCTGAACCCACATGCTCAGGGTGTTTGGTCCCCCCATGCCCAGTCTCTTCGGCTTGCACACCTCCAGGCCCTGGGGGCCAGCAGAGGCCCAGAGCAGAGGCAGGAGCTTTCCCTCCAGCACAAACAATACCACATTCGGGAAAATGTTGCAGATGAGTTTTAGTTTGAAAATTCAGACACACAACTATCCAACACCTCTAAAACCAAACTTTGCATGAAAAACCTAGGGAGCTTTCCTCTTTCTCCCCCACTCCATCCCCTGCCCCACTCACACTGAGGGAGACCCTATATCTGAGGGTTCACTTTGCAAATGTAGTGACACAGCACTGACAAATGCCCTGAGTAAGGAGAGGACTGGATGGTGCCTCTTTAGCCAGAGGGAGCTCTGGAAGTATTTTCAGAGTGCAAATGAGGTTGGAAAAGTGGGAATCATTTCTTCTTCACTCCTCCATCTATCTGTCCAGCAAATGCTACAGCTCACAAAAGGCCACTGCTCTTAGCAGCTGTTTCATGGCCCCACCTCTGCCCTTTCCCATTTTGGCTGAAATACTTGTTCACTCTGCTGTAGCTGCTGTTTTTGGACCATGCTGTGACTTCTTCAGTACAAAACTAAATCGACCCTCATAATCTGCCAAACTAAGTCCTGATAAAGCTTAGCAGGCTTCACTTAAGAACAAGCTGAATTATAACTATTTGTGGGTTCAATGACAAAGGGATCCAAGTGATGGCCTGAGTTCAAAGCAGATGGGAGAAGCAATCCCAGTAACACCGAATTTTGGTGCCTCATTTACGCACTTACCTGCCTGTTTGAATTAATGTCCTTACCACAGTGTGCCTAACTCTGCCAGTGAGTACGAGTGCACGTGCAAAAGAAACTTTCAGGACTCCTTTTAGAAGAAAGGTATTTTTGCATGAGATAACTGTTATCTGAGAGAAGTACAGTGCTGTGAATCCAGCACAAGAGTCAGCAATTGCCACTAGCAAAAATAAGCAAGTAAGAGCCCAGTCTGCTTTTCCCACCCCCGAGTACAAAAGTGCTTGGATGGATAAAGAATTTCAGCATAAGCAGTTTTATTTTGGCACGCATAAGAGACTAAAGCAGACTTTTGTAATAGAAGCTGTAGATTGCCTTAAGCATAGGTGTAATCACTAGCGCACCCATAATAAGTAATTATAATCCCAGCTCTGGCATTTATTCATTGTGTGACCTTAGACATGACACTCACATTCACGTTATCAAACCTGGCAAGTGCGTGCAAGTCCCACTAAAGGACAGAGGAGCTGCAAGTGCCATGTACTTTAAAAAAAATCAAATTGAGCTCCGTGGGGCTCAGGTTTCCCACTTATAGGGGAAACTATGAGAAAGATCATTGCTGAGAACAAGATCTGAAAAATAGGCTGAGATCACAAAACCCCCCCAACCCTTACAGGACTAAGAATTTCCCAGACCTCCACGGCCGTTAGAAGGATCCTTCCGGCAGGAGTACATTTCCCAGCAAAAAACCCCAAGACTGGCTGTGATAGCCTTTTCCCCACATCTTCTGCCTCAGGGTTCATGCTGGGTGTGGGGCGCCTAATCTCAAACAGAGGTTGTCTGGCACCCCAAAATCATCCTGTCTGCATGCACTGCATCACAACCAATAGGACATATTTAGTAGGACTTCAATTGTAAAACTAGTAGGACATTATACTACCTTCAAAGGCACTTCCCAAAACAGTGCAGAAATAGCAGCTAGGATAATGCAGCTGGCAGTGGTGATAAATCTAGAATCTGCCACTAAACGTTCAAGCCTTGTAACATCTCTGTACTCTGTGCAACAGGGCAGTGGCCCCCCTGTTTGGCATTGCCTTGGTGTAAGCCTGGTGGCTCAGGTTAGCCTGCTGAAGGTCATCGTGTGCGATTTGAAACAAGCCCAGCAATACTAAAATCTTATGTTTATAAAAAGCAGCTGTTGGCATTACGGTGTATATCTTTGCCCTGGAGACATAATCAACTGCGTAACTGGTAACTCAATTTTGCTAGAGGTTTGTTGCGCTGTTGATAGAAGTGCAGCCCAGGGCTACCATGTACCTTTTAGGCCATTTAGCACAATGCAAAAAAAATCACTAGGGAGCCTACATTAGCCTGGACACGAGTGCCAAAATTAATGTCCAACCTGACACCTACTATTTCCCCTTACCCAGATCCTGTGTGTGACTATGATTATCTTCAAATGCTTGGTTCCTCTCTTTGTTGAGTCACTGATTTGCCTCTATTCTCATCCATAACATAAAAAGTCTTCAGCTGGTGATACTAATACCTTATTTGTTTCAGTGAGAGCCTTTTGTGAGAGCTCACTGTGATTTTGCTGGTGGCTGAAAAAAAACTATGAGCATTGAAACTGGCACCCTAATTTTATGGCCAAGTTTGACAGAGAACATGACGTTTACCAGGAGGACAGTTCTTTGTGGTGCCTCAGTTAAACAACAGAGCTACTTCTGTCATCATGAGACCTACTCAGATTTTTCAAAAACAATTCAAAGAGGAATAGTCAGTTCTATGGCCAAGCATTAATTTAAAAGTCTTGATAGACGTGTTTAGCCATTAAGTTGTCGGAGCGCAGAAAGCAAAACCAAAGAATGCTGAACAAGGAAGCGACAGGTCTTTGCTATGTGTGTCTCATCAGCTGAGACTAGCTAAATTGTTAGTTACACACTGATCAAAATACACAAAAAGCTTTCTGATTTTCAGATTTTCAGCACGTTTTTTGTGTTTTAAAAAGATACACTTACATACAACATAACTGAAGGATAGTGAGAGTAGAGTCTTTATCATGCAAAATCTGTATTCTGTATTACAGATATCCTGACTATTAATTTGCTGACCTTTTTCTAAATTGCCACCTGTATGCCTCATTAAACCATCATCCCATGGTGGTTTAGACCACCTAAGCATTGCCACAATTTTCTTTGCATTTTTTTTTCCATGTTCCATCATCTCTTCTCCTCTTGGCTGTTAGAGTTGGCACACCACATCTCTTCCCTGCTTCCTTTCTGCCCCGGGCACCTGCGATGTCAGCAGTCTGGTCTGCCAGCCTCTTCTCTCGGCTCAAGCCATGAAACCTGCAAGCTAATCCTCTCAATCTCCGCCTCCTTAGCATCCTTGCCACCACTTCTTTCCCCTCAAGGATTAGCAGGTGTTTCCTCAAAACACCTGCAGTTTTTCCCCTTCACCTCATTCCCCACATCTCCCTGTTTAACTTTATCTCCCTACTACACAGGAGTCCTCTTCATTTGCAGTTGACAAATATTCTCGCGCTATTCCGCATTCATCAAGCCCTGCACAAGCGTGCGCGTCTGGCACCGTTTTGGCAGGGCATGCCAAACCAAGATGAGAGCAGAAGCCATCTGCTGCAGCTGTTGTTTTACAGCTCCTTGGCGATGCTGGAGCACGCCCCTGCCTCACAAGCAGGCGTCCTGCGGAAAGCGGTTCAAATCAATAAATCACCCAGACACGCAAGGTATGCCCAGAACCAACGATAAGGGCAGCTGCCGAGCATAGCCCAAGCATCTCTTGGAAAGCACTTCTGTAAACAAATCTGCCATTTAATTTTTGGGCATGAGCATTAAGTATTCTGGAAAGCGCACTGCCAAGATGGAGAGGAGAGGTTCACACCTCTCTTTGATCTGTGATTGCACTAAACTTGTCTCCTGCTCAGCAGACAGCAGTGCTTTTTTCTGTCTTTTTACGATGAATGTGCTCCTTTGCAAGATCATATTGAGAAGAAGGCATTTTTCTGAGTCCCTGCATGAGCTGTGGGCATCACCCATGGTTTGCAATCGAGCTTGGGCCTGAAGAGGTTCGATAGCCGCCAAACCTAAAGGAGTATAAAAAGAAAGGCTTCCCGGCATTGAAGAGTGTAGAACAAAGGGAGATGAAAGAGAAGTTGTTATCTCTGCCTTGCACACTGAAGTGCTTTTAGGGCATTCAACTTTGTGCATCATCACCACAAATCCTAACATGACACCAGACCCTAGACCTGTGGGCTCTCTGGTTCTGATCCTGCTTTGTCCTGATCTATCCTTATATACGGGAAGAGCTCCAGAGACAACTTTGCCTTCTGGAGATCAAATCTTTAGAAAAACAAATAGTGAATTTTATAACAACACAATAGTTTCATTAACAGAATCCAATAGGTTGGGGGAGGTTATATCTTAAAAAAAGAGAAAAAACTGAGTGCTGCGGAAGAGGTGTGAATCTCCATTTTCCCTCCAGCTGGGTCACAACAGCACAGAGGGTTCCTGCTCCTCTGCAAAGCTGCAGGATGTTTCCAGGATGACTTGTGCAGAGCCATGGAAGAGCATTGGTAGGAGCTCAACTGGGCACTTAACCAGCTCAGCTGCTCTTTTCTTCCCCTGGTTTATGGCATACAGACCTGACCTGAAAAGATTAATGACAGAAAGCTGAGCTCTGCAAGGGGTGCCCCTAAAAGCCCTTTCCATGGGACTTCCCACTGTTGCAGCCCCCGCAGGAGGAAACCCTGATTCCCCAACCTCTGTTCCAGCTTCACGCCTAGGAGGAGCTACTCTGCACCAAATATGATGTAAAGTCACTTCCCTGCCTACAAAAGAGGGCTACGCCACCTCCATTACACATACTGCAGGGCACCATGGCTTGAGGGAGGAGGAGGAGGCAGGTGTGGTAGGGGAGGTCCAGGGGATCCCAGAAACACAGCTCCCAAAGTCCCCTTTCTGGCACAGTTACATTAAAGGACTGAATAGAGGAAACTTTCAAATGTGTAAACTGTTGCTGCTATGACAGAAAATGATTTGCATTGTCTCTCAAAGCGACCGTGAGTAACACAGCATTTCTGCTCATTTTCAAATATGGTATCGTGCTAGCAGCTCAAGTTGCTTTGCTTTTTCTTGGTAGCTCAGTAGATCTGAACGCCAAAATCTTATCAAGGATGACCCTCCTGCGTAACACTGGTCAGCCAGCAGTGCTTGTGCAAAGGAAAAGTAACACGTAGCTCAAAATCATTCTTCACAGGGATGAGATCAGATTAGTGCCAAACAACCCAAGATCATTCCTCCCGATGTTAATGTGACAGTGGCAGGTATGTCTACAGTCCTTACAAAAGAAGTAAAACCTTTTGCCATCAGTGGGCAGTTTTAAAACTTTGCAAGTGAGGATGGGCACTAATGTCACATATGAGATCTAAACACAGGGACTGCTTCATGCAAAGTGTTGGCTAACATGGATCCTGGATTTGGGAGAACAGATGGAAAACAAAACTGTGTTAATAGAATATGGAATATGATAAATGACTTTTGGGTTTAATGTTTTCCAAAAATCTCTTATCCTGTACATCCATACCTTCACAGGAAGAAAATGCCCTCACAAGGTATTGCAGGGGCATTGTTCATGCCAAACATGTTCATGTCATTGTCAGCCTGAAACAATTTAGTTACCATTAAGTCATGTCTTGATGCAGCCAAGATCTAATTAGCTACCTGCGTTATCACTGTTTATATGTTTACATCTACTATGATTCTTAGCTTATGCATATATATGAGCTGGTGTTTTGAGTGTATAAAGAATTAATGCAACGAGGCCTGAATCCTGCTCTGCCTTTGAGAAAAAGCTTTCGTTCACAGTCAGCGTGCATTAAGGTAAGCACGAGGAGGGTGATAATTTTTCCCTGTCAAGGCAGAAGTGACTTCTCAGGTCAAGTCTCATGAATGGGAGAGGTGTGAGTGGTACCTGAAACCCAGGGGAGAAAAGAGATGTGCAAGGACATACATATCCCTGAATCTACATCCCTTCAAAAAAATACATGCTCTGGACCAGGTCTTGCTTAAAGATAAGTTTCCAGCTGAAAGGTATGTAAGCATGCTGAGAGCGTTTTAGCTGGATAAAACAGAGAACAGAGTTAAAATAATCTGTCTGCAGCTGTAAGTTTTCTTTTATTTCTGCACAGCTGCCTCTAAATAAGGAGTTCGTACTGCTGATCTTTGGATTCCTGAATAAATTCGTTCCTTACTTTATCTTCGAGCCTGTCTGGTGGTAGGAGTGATTTAAGGATAACTGGCAAATCACCATCATTCCATTCCCAAAGAAGCGACGATTCAGTAAAGGGGGGTGTTGGACTGTTCTCCGAGAAAAGACACAAAGCCAGAGGTAGCCAGATGTTTCTTCCTGCATTGCATGGGACATTTTGAAAGTTGATAATGAGGCTTGGAAAGGAAGTCTTCTTGGGACAGACTCTGTCTCTGGGAAGCTAGGAGAGTGCCTCAACACAAGAGTCTCCAGCAAGTTTCTGGTGGTAGGGGTGGCTGAAGCTGGTGACGTTTGGGCTGTAGGTGAGGCTGCCGCAGCTCCACGTTCATGGGTCCAGCCTGTAGCGAGGCTGCGAGTGTATTCCCGATAGGCAAACACACATGCACGCGCACACACATACACATACAATATACACACTGCCAATCACACAGATCAGCACAAAGAGGAAGGCTGAGGCACTTGGGTCTTTTTAGTCTAGAGAAAAGACTGGGGGGATCTTATCAATACTTAAAGGGAGGGTGCCAGGAGGATGGGAACAGTCTTTTTTCAGTGGTGCCCAGTGATAGGACAAGAGGTAACGGGCACAGACTTGAACATAGGAAGTTCCATCTTAACTTGAGGAGGAACTTCTTTACTTTGAAGGTGGCAGAGCACTGGAACAGGCTGCCCAGAGAGGCTGTGGAGTCTCCCACACCGGAGACATTCAAAACCCGCCTGGACGCCGTCCTGTGCAACCTGCTGTAGGTGACCCTGCTCTGTCAGGGGAGTTAGACCAGATGATCTCCAGAGGTCCCTTCCAGCCCTGACCATTCTGTGATTTTGTGATTCTGTGAATCAGTGCCTTCATCAGCACAGCCAGCACTCACACAAACATGAGCAGCACAGATGGCCCAATCCTGTTCCCCCTCTCTGGGGGATATACCCACAATATATGGGTCACTCCAGGAGCTGGTCATAGACACTCTGTCCTCTAGTTGGCACCTAGCTCCCAGTCTCCTCCAGCTGCTGGTGCTTGGACCTATGAGCCCCAGAGGTTCGTGGTTCCTCTCTGGGTGTTGTTATTCTCTAATGCTGCTAGTCTGGTCTGAAGCTTGGTAGCACTCGCACAAAATGACTCAGGACAGAGAGTGGACCCTCACTGAAGCCAGTTAGAAATAGGATTTAGTGAGAATACAGGATAGATGGTGGTGATGAGGCGTAGGACTCAGTCAGGCAAGTGTACACTCACCTGGGCCCTTTTATCTCCTTTTGCCCTCTATTATTCTATCCCCTCATATTTGTCATCCCCTCAATTCACCTTGGTGCCTCTGTTTTTCCACCTCTGTTCCTTCCCATAAGCATCCCTTACTGAGACTCACAATTTCCCACAGTCCCCTGAAAACGTCCCGTAAGAAATTTTATATAATCCTCAAATTCTCCTTCCTGTGCATACCATGCTAAGTCCTGCATCCTGCTAGGCAGTATCTCCCTTTCCTGTGCATGTCTGTCTGACCCATTTGGTTGTCCCATCGGGGTGGGGTTTCACACCAGGAATAGTCTAATCCTTCTCCTTTGTTGGTTGTAAGGAGTTTCTGATTCAGTGGGCCCTATTTTCACTGCTCAGGTCACTAGGCTGCCTCCGTCTGTCATTGATCCTTGCTGGTCTTACTGCTTGCTGTGGTTGCCCTTTAGTCACTTAACAACACATAGAAACCTAACACTGCTCTTTGAGTGGCTAGGAAAAGTAGAGGCCAAGCAGAACTTCCCATAGGGAGCCATGCTGCCTTGGCAAGCCTGGCTGCCCAGAGGATGTCTAAACCACTTAAAAATACTTCTTTAGCACAGAGGAATAGTTGGATCTGCAACTCTCCGTGCGTGCGTAAGACGAAGTTTCCACAAGTGATCTTGATGGCTTCCATGTTGGAGCGTCCAGCTTGAAATGCATGAAAGGAGCATGATTGCTAGAGGATTCAGATGCTAATGAAATTCAGTCCTCTGAAAGCTTCATCTTCACACAGAACAAAGTCCATCCCCTTCCCTGAAAAACACACGTGCCATGTTTATCCTCATCATCTCTGCCTCAGATACTCCTGGAACTGAAATAACCCCAGTTGCCATAATTTAATCAAACTATCGGTTTGAAATGTCTGAGTGTTGTATTGAAACTGTGTGGAAAATATGAGCACAGATAATTGTGTTAGCTTGGAATAATGAAACAGCTTGCAGCATAAGACTAGAAAGGTCGATGTTCAGTGCGATCCAAGCTGACAAATCTTGAGATTATAGCATTAGGCTGGTCCTGTCGTGGACTGCTGAAGAACTGAGACTGTAAATGTTTATTTTAAAACGGGCATCCAAGGGCGTGTTCTGGATCATTTGTTACTCCTTAGTGTGATTGTGTGTATTCCTTTAATATCCGCTATTGATATTAGCCCAGCCAGCATGTGATACTGCTTGAGCAAAGTCATTTGTAAGACGGAGAGTGCAAGAGCTGGACTTAGTGTTGGCAAGATCTAGATCATGGAGATGTTTAGAGACTAACCACCGCTAAGGAGGCTTTGGCCCCTCTTATTTATACTCAGCTGGCTTTTTTCTTTACTGACATTATGTTTATTGGCACATCACTCAGACTGAAGAGCTCTCCCATGAGAAAGAGGACAGCTATTAGGTAGGGAGCATCACGGCAGCTGCACAAAACTCTCCACCTCTGAAAAAGCCACCGGGTTTATCAAACCCCTCTATCCCAGGTTGGGAGCTACGTTGCATCGTTTCCTCTGGGCTTTGCATGTTGATTTAGCAGCAGAGAAACCTGTGACAGGGCTGTAGTGATATCCTTCTGCTCTGTCCTCCTGGCCACTTCAGCCCTACTGGGAGGTCTCCCCATCCTCAGCCTTTCCTGGCAACACCTGCCCAGGAAGGTGGGTGATGCAGCAGGTCTGATGGTTAGAGGGACATAGCTGGAGGCGGCCATTAGTGGGGAGAAAGCAACACTGTTATTCTCGCTTATCCCTTATTGACATACTTTGAATAAAAGACCATAAAGCTTGGTGATTTTATTGACATACATTAAAAAGAGCCTCTCCCAAGAGAATGGGAAGTTGTGGTGGCTAATTAGTAGAAAAGCCTTAAAAGGTGTTTTATCTTAAAAGTAGCAAGGTGTTTTTGTTTGCAAGGCTTATCATTTGTGCATTGTCAGTTCCGAGGCCAGATCCTAAAACAGGGCCAGTTAAGGTAATCATTAAAAAGTAAAAATCTTGATTTTCTGACTGTTCTGAAGACGTTATTTTTAGGGTGTGTATTCCTGTTAAATGTATCTATGTGCTTCTAAACGAAAAGGATGTGAAAGGAAACAAATGTCAGACTTCTGTTTCACATGAGCAGCCTGGCTGATAGGGCTTTCACAGCGGGAGCCTGCTCTCTGGGCTCTCAAAAATGGAAAAGAGAAGCTTACTTCAGCCAGAACACAAACCAGAGCGTTAAGACTGACTTTGGACCAGGCCCAGATTAAACAAGAGCATGGCTCACGTTAACCCAAATCAAACCTCTGTCTTTCTTTGCTCACCAGCCCCTGGGATAGTCACAAGGACTGTGATGGGCTTGTAAACTCTGCTGTCAAATCCATAGGCTGAGGGGTCACCTTGTTACCTGGTGCCACTGCACCAGCTGCTGGTCACCTTCTGCCCCTCACAGTAGCGTCTGCCCAGAGCAGCTCTGGGGAGAGGACATCCAAATGCGACTCTGCAACCTCATCCTGCCCCAGTGTCCCCTCCTTTCCCTGCCCCCCCGGGAGTCCCGGCTGCCAGCTGGGTCGTGGACCACGTTTCTCTGCAGGAGCTCCTGCTGCTACGTTTCAGCTGCCTGCCGGGATCTGCGGCCAAAGACCCTGCGGGCTGCTCTCCTTAGAAACCACAACAAGAAGAAGAATGTAACATTAAATATAATCCAGGCATTAGATTATGAGCTGCTACGGGGGAGAAAAACCCAACCAAACAACAACAAAAAAAAAAACCCAAAAGCCAAAACCCCACAATATCCTAGTTCTCTGCCTGAACTATTTTCCTGGATCTTTCCAGGGGAAAAGGTCCGTTTATCTTTTCCCCCTTCCAGGCTGCTGGGTAGCTTTAAGGCATGATCCAAACTCCACTGAAGTCAATGGAAAGTTTTCAAGGTCTCTGAATCAGGCCCTGGATGCAGAGTGGTAAAAACTGTGAGCATCCTGCCTTGCACTCAGGGTGAAAACACACACATCTTGCAAGTGTTACATGTTAGTGCTCTTTAAGCGGTCCTCCCCCTTTCCCTGTTTCTCCAACTCATGAACACATCTCTCTGGTGATACGGTAGCTGAACCTCTTGTTAGGAATGATAAACCTGGCTCCCTCCTAGGAATGAAGTTGCCATTAGCAATGGAGTTGCATGCTACAGGAGTGGTCCTCCTCCTCCTCCTCCTTGACTGTATAATTTCATACAGAACCCTGTGGCGTTGACTCTGTTACCATATGACACTTCGCCCAGTAACGCTGTCTGTCTCTGGATAATGCACTGTCTGCTTCAGGTCAGGCTGAAGAACTCCATGCGATTTCTGTGAATAGTCACCAAACCATCTGTTTGGCCCAGGCCACTTGTGGTTTAAATGATCGACCTTTAAGTTATATTCTCTGATATGAAAACAACCTTAGATAGCAAAATTTCAGAGTCGGCCTAATAGCCAAGACATTGGCTGATGCCACAGACAGATTAACTTCTAGACCCGAGTGCCTACTGATGTGAGCTCTTGTACCAAGGCTATTAAAGAGGCCGGATGAGAATTTTGCCATAAAAATAGTCCCACATGCAGACAGAGAGAGCAGTAGAGGCTGAGATGATGAGAACCGCTTCAAACCCTCAGACTCATTCGAACTACTGTGAGTTAGACCAACTCTGCTTCCCAGTGCTTACTTTGCAAATCTGAGGTGAAGGCTAAAGATTTACCAGTAATTTTATAAGCTCTGTTTGGTAGAGTTGGTGCATCCAGCTCAGAACAACGTTAACCAAAGCCTCTCACCAGGCTCTTTCACAAAGGCTTGGAATCTTGTAGCAGAATCCACACACTCCCCTCCGGACTTAGCACCATTTTCTAATGGAAATGAACATCGCATAGCTGTAAGGAAAACCCCACATCAAGCCTACTACGTGTTATAGTAGCTTGATTTTTCCAGAAGTGATGCCTCAGGCAAGTTTCAAAATATAAATTTCTGATGCTGGTTGCATTTCCCCAAAGCTGTTTTTTCCTTAACTTTTTTTGGTTTTTTCCTAAGCTGTTACAGATTCCTGAGAAATTTGAGGTCTCTGTGGCTTCCTCCAGCTTCCTTATTCTTGACCATGGGACTCATTGAATATCACAGAGCCACAGAAAATCAGGGATAAATCCTCTACCCCTGGGCGTAATCAGGTGCAGACATACCATTTCTGACAGGCATTCTGACAAAATGTTAGCTTGTTCTTAAACACCTACAGCGCCTGTGCAATATTCAGCGGCCTTTCTGAAGTGCTTCAGTCCTTTTTATTTGTGCCTGACTCAAGCCTTTAGCTCAACCAGTCAATAAAAACTCCTGAGTCCTGTTGTGGTCAGTGGACCGTGTCCTGACCAGAGGTGTCTCAGGTAGTGGTATAGGTGAGGTCTCCTGGGCGGGTTAGGTTAAGCAACATGAATATCTTGCTATCTGCATTTCTGCAGGGTACCAGACTGATTTGGAATAAAATTCTTCTAAGGATCTTCTCCCAACCACCACGGTGTGGTAAAGGCCAAAGGTGTGAAGCACATCTGGCCAGCTGTGCTATAGGTGCTCAGAGAGGGTGACCAGTGGTGTCACCACAGCTGAAGATATACAAAGATAAGTAAGAAGAGATTTTTTTTCCCCATGAAGGCTGATTGTCAAAATTCCTCTTCTTGGTACCAGTTATTATGGAAACTGCCCATACAGACATACCACAGCACACAAGAAAATGAGAGTCTGATCTAGGGCTAGTCCTCACCTTATATCTTTCCTTCCCTGCTATTAGAGTCTGGGCTGTTGTGACCTCTGCATCGTATGGCAGAAGAATCATTGTTCTTTTCTCACTGCAGCATTGATGCTGGCCATTTCAGACAAAGTGATCGTGATTTCTTTGTGGGTGGGTTAACTACACCTGCCTCGTTGTGGCAGAGGTGAAAAAAAAATGCCCAGGCAATGATTTTGCAACCTACTCGCTGGGTTACCATGATTTTAAGCTGGCAGAATCATATAGGACCCCACCGAGCTAAGCGTTTCATAATGTCAAATAATTTTGAGTGCCTAAACAATCTTCAGAACAAAACCATTTTGTCAGCCTGTACGTGTACTCAGACAAGTGAACTATCTGTGGGAATGGTGTTGATCCCTTGAGGAACGGTCTGTTTCACTACAGTGCCTTGGCACAAAAAGCCTCTGCCCTAAGCAGTGTCCCTGGCTTTGTTCAGGACCACTTTTGTGTACTCAGGGAAAGACTCTTGGTTTGGATTGTGTGAAGGGCTTTATTTTTTTCAATTATGATTTCACTACTTAGACTGTACATGTTTTCATAGCCTACACAGACTTTGCCGTGGCTTTTAAAAATATGCAGAGCTGGGTTTTTTTTTCTTTAATATGCATTCACTTTTAGGGATCACCCAGCACAGTAAACAAGCAGGTAAGGCTGTGGGGCAGTGAGACTGCTACGGGCACTCTAAGCTGAATTGCTTAATTATTGTTATTATTGTTGTTGTTGTTATCGCTATTATTATCAATACTTTTAACAAAGGCAATAAATATAGCAGCTGTTTCAGGTTAGTTTCTATCAGCATCTCCCTTTTTAGTGAAGCAAGGTCCTTGCTGAAACTGCTTCCTGCTGCAAAAGATTATTCTGAACCACTTCTTCCATCACGCTCACAACAGACACTTTCCAGATACTCTAGCTCACCAGACACTCCTTGGAAATGTCAGATATGTCTTTTGTGAAGAGCTCCTGTTTTTAACAATATATTAATATTTCAAGCAAATACTTGGCAAGCCTTCAGATTTTGCCAGTGGGTCCTAGCATCTTTGGAAAAAAAGGAGATTTATGGGCAGTGCTGGTGGGTGGAGGGGTGGACATTAGGCGTGTAAAAAGCGTACCTTGTGGTTTTAGTGACGCATGAATTATAATCACAGATGGTAGTGGGGTGCATTCCAGTCACTGTGACAAAGATAAAAGGCAAGGCAAAGATTTGTGATACTAATTATTTATGGGAGCCTGATGTTCAACTGTGCAATGCTGCCATGGGTAGGTTGCCTTTCAGAAAAGTACTGTAACATTAGCTGCCCCCCAAAACATCTACTCAGTTATTTTTGCACAGATGAATAGTGACCTCACAGAAGTACTGCAGGTGTGACTGGAGTGCAGGGCACCTGGGGGTTGCTCCTTGTGTGCCCCAGGTAAGTCACGTTTTACTGCCAAGCCTCCAGGAAGCAGGGATCACAGAATTATAGAACCATAGAATTTTCTAGGTTGGAAGAGACCTTTAAGATCATCTAGTCCAACTATCAACCTAACTAGCACCGCCAACACCACCACTAAACCATGTCCCTAAGCACCATGTCTACCTGTCTTTTAAATACCTCCTGGGATGGTGATTCCACCACTTCCCTGGGCAGCCTGTTCCAATTCTTGACAACCCTTTCAGTGAAGAATTTTTTCCTAATATCCAATCTAAACCTTCCCTGGTGCAACCTGAGGCCATTTCTTCTTGTCCTATCACTTGTTACTTGGGAGAAGAGACCAATCCCCACCTTGCTCCAGCCTCCTTTCAGGTAGTTGTAGAGAGAGATAAGGTCTCCCCTCAGCCTCCTTTTCTCCAGACTAAATAACCCCAGTTCCCTCAGCCGCTCCTCATAAGGGTGCAGGTGGCTGCCCAAGAAAAAGGGTCTCGGCCATTGTGCTCCAGCCACGGTGAAACTCCAGATGGGTAAACTCCTCTCCTTCCTGCCCTTTCTTTTGGCCTTTCTCTCCTCCCTCTCCCTTTACTCCAGATTACAGTCTGGCCACTTTTAATGTGTCATCTGCCAGGCACCTTTTAGCTTACTATTATGAGACGGCTTAGACAACTATTGCCTTGCCCTGATCTTGGCTGCTCGTTCTTACCCACAAACTACCTCCCCTACTAGGCTGAAATAAAGTGGCTTTTTTTCCAAATTTTGTCTGGTTTTTGGATTGGTTGCTAGATCTGGCATGACAGCAGCACCAGAACTGTGGGAACAGGGAGAGATGGTGACTTTATAAGCCGGGTCCTGCAGCAGGGCTGCCACATGTGGGAAGGATTGCCTTTCACAGCAATGTGACAGGCTGATGGGAGCCCTTTGCCCACCCCTCTCTGCAGACCGAGTGTAAAAGCAGTGTCATCCCTCAGTATGTCAAATACAGAGGGAGTCTCTGGCTTCAGCTTGATGTCATTTCTGAGTTGGCAGACACAAAAGTGGATTTTTCATGGTGTGAAGTTTAGTTGTACAACGCAGTCGATGTAAACTCAAATGCACACATATACAGAAGGGAGGGTACCGGCTGAGGGCACGTAGACACTCCAGCTTGAATATCTACATCTAAGTGAGCCAAGTCAGGCACCATGTGTAGCCTGTGGAGTCCAAAGCACCGTTCAGCTTACCTGAAAGTATGAGGACATCCACACTTGTTTAAACATCCTCACTTGTTTAAACATCCTCACTTGTTTAAACAGTGAACACTGCTAAAATAAAACAAGACAAAACCCCGGCTATTAGCTGTACAGATTAGTTCAGAAAAAGAGTTGCTCCAAGTCAACCTCCAGTCGGAAATCAGCCCCTGGTGTTCTCGCGAGTTAGCAAAGGTTGTCTTCAGAGCCGAATTCAGAGATGGTGAAGGGCAGGAGAGCCCTCCTGTGATCCACAAATACCTTTTTTCAATTTTTCCCTTTTGCCACTCAGTGCTTTTCACACAGCTGAAGCAGCTGCAGCAGCACAACACCAAAGAAACTCCTACACCACCTCCTAAAACGAAGATAATCCATGCACACGCTGGGCTGGGCTGACACAGGCTTACAGAAGAAGGTTTTAAAGTGGAGCTGCTTGAAGCCTGCTAGTGGATGGCAGGTTATTTGCATGTCAGAAACCACTCCTGTTGGAGACAAGCAACCATAAACACCAACTGTTTACAAGCCTGCTTTCATGCTTAAAGAAACCTGATGCTCAGCCATGTGGAGGAATCGTTTCTTTCCTCTCCGTAGCAGAAAGTTCACTGAAATGGAAAGCAGCTCTTACAGCTGAGTGCTCCAACTGGAATTATTAAGTATTTTTTAATAGCTGGCAAAATGATGTATTCACTTCATCTGTTATCATGTAAATACTTCGTACTAAATGCACTAAACCATCTTTTGCAAGATTAGATTGGATTAGACACATACTATAAAAATTACTCTTGATGAAAATGTTTAGGTCTGAAAGAGGATTTAAATATTATTTTCTATCACATTAAGACCTTTGTATAAAGAAGAATCTGGTCCTTTATGTTTAAGTGGTTTAAAGCATCCAGCTTAAACTGCATTACTCAGGAACTTCGGTGTTGCCATTAATAGCCCGTTCTTAATTTGAAGTACAGGGGAAGAATAGTAATCAAAACCCAAATTTCCAGGCATTTTCTAATTCAAACCTATCTTACTTTCCTATATTAAAATGTGGTTTACGCGCTGAGTTAACAGACTTAAAATAAGACACTAACAGCAGAGGTTATAAAGCATATAGTTTACCTGGGCTGCCTCGAGGAGTCACACGCTTGCCTGGGCTGAGCCTTTGAGGCTGTGTTAATCGGGATTTAACAGGAAAACACTGCCACAAGCTTACTGGATCAGCAGGCATGGCTCCCTGCAAGGACGCCCTCCTTCTCTGTCTGCGTCACTGCTGTCCCTGCAGACGGTGGTGGCCTCCTTCCCCACATATAGGGCTCACCCAGCCCCAGCCAGCTGCCCTGTGGTTCCCCCCCGTGGTTTCTCCTTCTTCAGGGGTGGCTGAGCCTGATCTCTAGGGCAGGAGAAGACCCTGCCTTTGGGGAGGGCAGTTCTTGAAGCCAGGTCTGGATGGAAGCCAGATGCATCGCCTGCAGGAGTCCTGGTGAGGCTGCTCTGGGTGCTGTCCTCTTCTTCAGCTCTCCCCCCTCAAGCAGGAGCCAGGTTTTGTGTTTGGCAGCCACGTGCAATGGGGCTTTGGTAAACAGCAATGTAGCTACCAGATGGGCAGACTGCACTGAGGACAGGTATTGCCCCATGGAGGCCATTGGTCTCATGGGTCTTTCTTCTTCTCCACCCTCTCCAAGATTAAACCTGTGTTTAATTTCGCTGCTGTTGCGGTGGGGAAGGGGCACTAGGGGTCAGCCTGGAGGGGTGAGGGAGGTGGGAGGAAACACATAAAGTCTGCAGGACAAGGGGCCCACTATATTCTCTGTACATGGATTCATGGCCACCCCTCTGGGACCAGCTCCCAACCCTGTCTTTCGAGCCTGTGACCCCACAGCTCCAGGAAGACACCTAAACCTGTGCTCAGCTCTGAGAACTGTACATGCTTGTGGCGTGTCTCAGGGAGGATGGACATTCACATATGTTTAAATCTTTTCCCGAGCCAGGGGTCCTAAGCATATGCTCAGAGTTTAGGAATCAGTTTCAGGAAAATCGATTTTGTAATCTGGAAGCCAATTCCCAGAACAACTAGGACATTTGCTCTCCCTGAGTTACCGATACTCAGCCTGACGAGGACTCTCAGGTACAAGTTTGGGGAGGTATGAAAAATGCAGTTGGAGGGGACCACTGAGATGTTCACACTTGGCAGGAGCTCTTTTCCTTCCAGAGCAGAGGGAGGTGTCCCTCCACAGCAAGGTGGGTCTCCCGGCAGGAGCCCTTCAGCCCAGCTCGGGAGGGCATGATCCTGCCGCCTCAGTCACAGCCGCACGGCCGTGTCTCCCCCTCACCCGTGGGCACACGTCATGGTTAAAGGTCATTTAACAACCCTCAGGCCTCTGCTGGGGGTTTTAACCTTTTACCGGGGAATCTTGGCACCCTTCGGTACATTTTATTTTGAAAGAAATTAAACCTACATGCTTAGGTGATTTTAAAATGTGCTTTTACATTGTCTGAATGGGCAGTTAATGCCGTGCAAGATTTCATTTTCTGGGAAAAAAAAAAAAAAAAGCCTGAATTTTTCACCAACCATTAGCCCTGAAATGACTATCCC
>NW_009647874.1:1663667-1750826 GCF_000708025.1 Charadrius vociferus | reverse complement strand
TGAATGGGCAGTTAATGCCGTGCAAGATTTCATTTTCTGGGAAAAAAAAAAAAAAAGCCTGCATTTTTCACCAGCCATTAGCCCTGCAATGACTATCTCCCCGGAGCTGTGAGACCATTTTATAGGCAGACAGCAAGGTGGGCAGCCTGGCTCTCTCAGGGGGAGCTGCCTGCGCCCCTCTCCTCTGTAACCCCGTTAAGGCATGGCAGTGTGCAGGCAGGGAACAAGCATCACGGCTGGGCCTATCCCTGCCAGCTCTGGGTGAAGAGAGTCCGGCGTTCACAAGGACGATCACGCTGCCCGGCCTGCTAGGCAGAGAGAGAAGAGGCAGCGGGACTTTCACCCACACAATTGCAAAAAGGCCAGTGCTCCCCACTTGTTTGTTTGCCAGTGAAACGCGGGTTGGCTTGGGGAATTTCAGCTGTGAGGCAGCCCAAATTCGGAGGGCGATGTGGACTCTCTCTTTCATCTCTCTGTGTTTTATTTTGGCTTTTTTCTTCATTTCGTAGTAGTTCACTGAGAGTACTGGAGTACCTAAGAGAGGTTTGGAGCTGGTTTGTCAGTCCCTTTTGATACAGAGACATGGTGTCCATATCATCAGTCCGAAACAGTGATCCAAAAAAATCCCAAAGCCTCTGCTTAGGGACATACCTCCCCTTCATCTATTAATTTGCTGTGCACTGTATAGCTCTGCTGCTGCCTGCAAAGGCCGTTCCTTTCCCAGAGCTTAAGTCTGGGTGTTAGGGTCAGCCACCTACTGCTGATGGCTGAGTCCCTGCCCTTACGAACCTCTCTCCTGTGTGAGAGTTAATCTGCTCGAGGTTCTCCCTTGCTGGAGAGCTCATTACCACCTTAGGTCTTCTATTAAGCGGTGGTACAAAAGAGCGGAAAACCTAAGCTGTGTGAGCCGAGCGTGGGTCACCATGTTCACAAAGGTGATGGGGAAGTGCTTATTTCAGAAATAGGAGCTGAGCATGTCTAGTAGCCTATAAATAAACAACTTTGGGGCCCAGGCTTTCAGACACATGTATGTGTCACAGAAATGCCTGTTACAGCTCTGCAGCACTTTAAAACTGAAGTTATAGCTACAGGCATGTGACGAAGAGCAAGAGTGTGAGGAGACTTGAGATGTATAGCAGGTAGCATATGGCATTCATAAATTATGATAGAGCAACTTCACCCCCACAGGCAAACGAAAGACCTTTCAGGAGCTACCTGTGACCCTGGTCTAACCTGTCAGGCTACATCTGTCTTATTTGGGGCCAACAGGTACTGCCTTTTAAGGTGGCAGCTGTAACCTAGTTTGTCTACAGGAATCTGCCACACTATCTGCCTCAGTTGCCCTGCCTTCTGCATCCAGAAACTCAGCCTTGAGCACTCCTGGTGACCATGTGCCTGAGGGATCGAGCACTTTCCATGACTATCAAATAAAGAAAAAAGGATGGGTTAAACTGTCATTAAAAAATGCAGTGAAGTTGTGATTGCGGTATTTGTCAGCTCAGTCTGTCTCACGTGGAGATAAGCTGTGTAGGTACAAGGTAGCCTGAAGGTTAGATGGAATGCCAATGCTTAGTTTCTCCAGGGATGTGCTCTAGATGAAGCTGTACTCTACATCACAGTCTCCCCGGACTCTGTGTAAGAAGCTAGCTAGATTAAGCAAGTACAGGTATGCAGGCTCATGTAAGCATCACACTTCCCGTTGTGTGAAGATGTACTGCTAGGGCTCGCTGCCTCAAAGGCTTGTACATCTTATTTGTGCAAGCCTAGAAACCCCTATTTGGCATATTTCAACTTCCCAAAAAGGAAAACTTTGAGGATGTTTTCCTGAGGTAATTCATTTGCTTTTCTCTGGTCTCCTAAATCCATTCACAGGTTCATTTCCCTTCACAAAGCAACATTCACAGATGGCAAGTCTAGCTGATCTCTTCACTCTGGTGCATGTTTCCACAGATAACTCTCCCCATGGCCATGCCACTGTCAGCAAAAGCCACTCTGTCTGTCCCCCTGCCTGAACCCGCAAAACTCTCACCCCCACTACCACAACAAAGAGCACAGCTGGCTCAGCTGGGCTGATACAGCTCTGTCCAAGCTGATACTGAGAGAACTGAGCCACCTAAAAATGCTGTTTAAAAAAAACAACAGCCAACAAACCAACCAGCTCCCCTGCTTGGTTCAGCATGTGCTCCCCACAAGCAGTGCAAGTAGCATGGGAACATGGCATTGGAAACTACTGGTGAAGGTGGGGAGCTTGGCAGAGGATCTTCCAGCTGGGGTAGCCACAGAAAGCAAACCTGTGGTATCACAGAAAGCTGCCCTCACCGTGGGAAGCTGCCATGGTCAGAAGGTTTCATGCTGTCTCTCTGTTTGCAATGATCAGCTCCCAAGAAATCAGACGGGAAAAGAGTACGACAGGTCAACGGAGGTGGCCAGAGCATTTTGAGCGTGATTCATATCTGTGGACTTTTCGCCAAAAAGAGTTTCTTGTCTAGCGTACATCACACAGAGCCCGCAGCTTACACCTCAGATCAGCATTATCTGGTGCAGGAAGGTGGCCAAAGGACTAAAATAAACAGGAGAGCTCAACAGAAGCCTCCTGCTAAGTTTGGATTGTAACACAATCCTTATTTCACCTTTTTTCTCTTGACAGGAGGGCATGCAATCTGCCTGAGAGACTCAAGTAACAAGAAGACTTCAGTCTCACGGTTAAGGGGAACAAAGTATTGGAAATAATCTGCGCATGGGGAGCAATGCTGTTTTGAGCACAGTTTGGGAGAGTGCTTGTTCAGTTAACAGATAAGTCGGTGGACAAGCTTCCAGATGAAGCTCTGATTTATTCTTCAGAAGAGAATCAGGAGGTGTATACAGAAGGTAAAACCCCAGAAAAGAATGCAGGAGTCTTTCCTCTAAAGTCTTTCCCTCATAATTTTAACTAAGGCACATAACAGGAGATATTTTTTAAACAAACGCAAACCACAGGATTACTACAGAGGGATGGTTATCCCCAGCTTAAAATGTGGAGCAGGCTGGCATTTAACTGTGCGGTGAGATTTTGAGTGCTCCTTTTTGCTTTGTTTCTGCACAGCACAGCACCCAGCGCAGCACCCAGCCATTGACCTGGCCAGCTCCTCAGTGCCTCAGTAATTAAAAACATTTGTTTAAAAAAAATTGTGACTATTGCTTTTAAGAGGATTCCAGTAAGCATAGATTACTTCAGCATAGTCTCATGTACCATGGAAAAGCTCCTGAAATATAGCTCCTGAAATATTTTTTTTATGCTGAAGAATAATTATGAAACGTATTAATGAACACGAATCCTTGCTTAAAAATTTCCCTGTTAGCCAATTAAGGGATGCTAACGCTCTTTATTTACACCTTCAATACGTCATGCTTTCATACAACAGCAAATGTAGGGGGCTACTATTAAATTGTGAAATGGCTTTGTGCAGAGCAGGGTCTGCCATTCAGGATGTCTGGCATCGGGGGATCACTATCCACTTTCACTACCTGACCAGTTCAGTCCAGGGCAGTGCACCACTTTGGGCCCATCCTGTTCCGATTACCATCATGGTCTGTGAACAGCTGGCTATTACTTATTCTCATGGCTAAGACTTGAAGTCCTCCAAAGGCTCAAGAAGTCAAAACCTCTGGTTGCTAAACATGAAACAAATAAAAGCCAAGTCCAGAATGGTGAACCTCCTCCTGAAGTGCCTACAATCCCATGCAAAAGAGCAGCAGAGTAAAATGGTCTCTTTTCACTGAGTTCATCCTGGAGACAGGCTCTGCTGCGCTATCCCCCCATATCTTGCAGCAGCTCCCTCAGCATGACAGCATTGGCCCCTGAAATGCCTTCCTGACTCCTGCTGCTGACCTCGGGGCTGCTCGTGCAGAGTCAAACTTTGCCGTCCCTCCCCAGGAGCTGAGTTTCTGAGAACGCTCTCTGCTGCCTATCAGCTCCTCTTCAGAGGTGATGAGTTGCTGCTGATAGTCCTCTTCAAGTGAGCCAAACAAACTAGGAGGAGCTGTGTAAAGCTTTGACATTGATTAAGACATGCCATGGTTATCCACCTTCACGTGTCTGTCATTAGCTATTAATTAATCTAAGTAAAAGATAAACATTGGCTTTAGGAGCCATCCCCAGGCATTAAGAGTTTGCTCTTAATGTATATCCATGCCCTAGCATCTGCAGACAGCAAGTTAAGTAGCTCTTAATTTCTCTAGCTCAATGTGTCAAACAGTATTTGCTCTTAATTTTAGAGAATGTCATCTTGCTTCTGGCATGGCTGAAATGTTATACCACGCCCAATATTTAGTAACCTGCCCACTGTCAGTCTACACCAATGACGGCAACTAAAGCTGTCTGGGAGTCACCTGGTAGTATATAAAGGATTTCCAGGAAAACCCTTGGTAGGATAATACAGTGCATTATTTGAGTCGGTGCTGGCTGATCTTCTTGGCCCTGAAGCCAAATGCATATTTTGGCTGGCATGGGGCTTCCCCATGGGGCTGCTCCTCACCCTTCCCGCAGTGCCTGTGATGACTCCCAGCGGTCCCTACACTGCAGAATCCCTTTAGGAACAGGCTGGACACATGCAGGTGCCCACATCAGCCCCTTCCAGCCCAGATGCCTGTTACTCTGGTCCTCCCCCGTTGTCTCCAGTCCCCAAGAGCAGAGGTGCCCATGGCAGCGGAGGCTGAGTCAGGACACCATGACGGTGGCAGTGCTAGCACTACATGGACTTGCTTAGCAGCCTGAGTCTCACCCAGAGCTCTGTTAATATGCCAGTGCCTCTGCCCATCCATCCCAGGAGTTAGAGGTTGGCCGAGACATTTTTGCAGGCGAGCCATCACCACATGATCCGCCTGCTTGTGTCCAGCCATGGAGATGTATCCATAATCAGTCCCTAGCAGAAGGCCTGGCTTTCTGCTGCTGTGTCAGTGGGGTCCCTTCTGGTACCACTGACCATTACTCTAATGTCTAAAAGTCAAGCATCTCTTTTCAGGCCGTGCTGTTCCTCTTCACTGAGACATCAACATCAAAGGCAGGCAGGGAGGAGAGAGGTCTTGGCCCCAAAAGCAGGAACATCTCCTGTTGTCTGCCATTCAGACAGCATTCGCAGCAAGTGTTAGTTGAGTTTAGTGTTTATTTTTGATATAGGCATTCTTAGAAAATTCCAGATCTGCAAAATTTGCAGAAAGCATTCTATGGAGAGAAAATCGCTGCTGATTCAAAATGATGGTGTGTATTCAAATAAAAGCCACATTTCTCAGGAGCCAGCAGAGGATAATGCCATTCCTTAAACCTGGGTAAAACTGAAAGAGGATGCAGTAAGAAAGGAAAACATCATCTTTCTGTACTAGTTACTAAATATTCCTGGAAGCCTGAAAAGGAAAATATTAAACAATAGTCTTATTGCTTAGACACACCACTCTTCTCTATTCCTTTGCAATCCTCATGCCTTATCTAAGCATGTGCAAACAGTCAGTTGTTTAATATGTTTAGCCAAAATAGTATTTAAGCAAAGAAAATGTTTTTAACATTGAACCAAATAGACATCTTCATTTCTATTATAATGGTAGATTCAAGATACCAGATTTTGGAAAAGACCAGGTTTTGAAACTTCCATGCTCTGAAGATCCTTGATTCCAGAATATGAAACAAGTGGAGCTATAGCTTTCATCTCAAAGGTATTTAGCATAAATAATGTTCAGAGTTGAGTTTTCTCAGACTGTGCCTTCTCACCTCAAAGACAGACAGGTCTTTTCTATCTTCATCCACAGTGAAAGAAATTCAAGCTGCAACCTAAAGTAGCATTATGTCTTTGTTGATCTCCCATCAGTCTCACCAGATGAAACAGCGCTCGCTCAAGTCTAGCAAAGGCTCGGCAGTAGCCACGAACTACTTTGTGGCACAGGTTCTACATTAGAAGTGACGGAGTGAACTTTCAGCTTTGGGGGTACATCACTGCTAAGGCTCACACATCTCCGCTGCCTCTTTGCTAATAGTGCCCTGGAAAGCAATGCAGATGGAAGGATTTTGAAAATCAAAAGCAGCTTTTGCTGTTTTGCTTGATAAATACATAGAGGTTTTGATTTAATGTATTTGTGCTTGTCTCAATGTATGGTATCTAACCACCATTTGTCTTCCTAGCTTTGCCTAGACACTCCCTCTTAAACAATTCCTTTTTAGAGTGTCTTGCTGTGTGCCAGGCACTTTGTTTGCCATCCGCCTGAGCAGATGGAAATATGCGTGCCTCTAACAAACGTGACCTTGTTAGGCTGCTTGTCCTTCACGTCTGAGCGAGAGAGAGATGTAAAACGTTACACCCACTACCTTCCAGAGGGCGAAGAGACTGAAACAGCATGCGTCTGCCGTGCTGTGAGGTGTCTCCTGGTGACTCTGCCTTGATATGATCAGCACTGCTGCTACTGCTTTTCAGCATCTCGGCGTTGTTATAAAGCGTATGCTCGCCCACTCACACCTACGCCAACACTTGCTCTCTCTTCACCTCCTGGAAATCACACCTGGGGGCTAAACGTGGTGCGCCGGGAAGCAGCCGCAGCACAGTGCATGGTATCAGTAGCTGTCCTTTTGGCGGTCATTGAAAGGGGAACTTGAGAGATAAGCACAAAAATAGAAGGGCAATATGTGAACGGAAAAAGAGGATAAATTGAGGTTGGTTTGTAAATAGTTCTGATCTGTGACTTGTTTTTAAAAGAAAGTTCTAAAGAATGACTTCAATCTACTTTGCCCACACCACGTTTTGCTGCAGCATAAGGGGGATTTGTCTCACTTTATGCAAGATAGTTGTAAGTCTAAAGTCTGTGGGCATGACCGAAGAAGTGAAACATGAACCTCTAGCGGGAAATTCATCTGACCTCCCTTAGATGCTTAATTGTCCTCTGGAGCAGCCTATTCATTCCTAGAAAAAGAGACTGTATTAGACTCAGCACTCGAGAGCTCCAGGCAGTTGCCCACACGGAGCTGTCTAATGCCACTGGATATACCCTGGGGTCTCTGAGATATCTGTATGGGGTGGGAGAGAGGAGAGAGGAGCTGGAGGTGTCCCGTGTTGTTGTACCACAGGGCACCTCACAGCGCACAAGCCACCTCTGTGTGGGCAGCTGAATCAAGTCCCTAACTTACAGGCCCTCATATCAGGGCTGGTGAATCTTCCCACAAATACCCTAAATAACCACACTCAGCTCATGGCCTTAATAAGAATAAAAAGTGTTCCTGTTACAACTCCATGAACTTCAGGCAGCCAAGCCCAACCCCTGCTCCTCTGCCAAAATGCACTATAGGGCGCAATGTGAGGGCCAAGGACTGTTCCCAGTGTGAGTCACAGCTGAAGGCAACATTTCAGTGCCTTACAAATTCCCTTCCCATCTTAAGCATCTCTTTAGTGGAAGAGTGTTGCAAAGCAGTGGGAAGAGCTGCAGAGACACGAGGCTGGGGAGTGTCGGCAGTGAGCAGTGGGAGGAAGGGGCTGCAATTCCCTCCTGTCCATCCTAAGCCTTCTCTCTCCTCCTCCAGACCTCTGTATAACTTCCAAATGCCCTTCGTCTACTGCTGGCATTTCTTTTCGAGTTCTGTAGCTGCTGTATACAAGAGAAGGAAGAATATGCAATTAGAATATACTAAGATACCATTAGGGATAAATAGGATTTTTTTTTCTCTATATTCACATAGGATGCAGCTGGCACCACAATTACTTGAAATGAAATAAATCTAGCCCCTTTCAGCACATTTAAGACTGCTGAAGCCTGACCACGGGCAGCAGAATAACTTGGCTTTAATCCTCCGCCCTTGGTCATTGGTGGCAGGATCCCACTGATGCAGTGGGATAAGGATTGAGCTACCAAAAACTTCATGTCTGTTTTCCAGACAGGGCAGTGTGGGTGACTGATAACAGCTCTTAAGTAGTATTAGCTCACTGAGCAGTTGTTAGCAATAGACAAGCAAGACTCAAAAGACAGACCACCTAAAAATCAGAAACAAGTTAACACTTGGGACAACTTAAAAGCAGCCACTGATACCCTATATCTCTCCTTTGTTCAGGGTGGCGAGGAGGCTGCCAACTAAAAGCGTGTTCTCTCCTTTTAGGGTGTAAGTCCCTGCTGCTGGCAAATTGTTTTCATGTTTGGTAAACTGGCCAACTTGTGACCTATTAGTTGCTGACAAGTGAAGAGGGTACTCTTCTATCCTTGGGACAATAATCAAAAAATAATAGGCCAGATTCTCAAATCTGATCTGGCACTTCTGTGGTGTTCAGGAGGTGAGAAGGAGCTGGCAAGCATCCAGATACCAATAGCCAGCCAAAAATTCCTCTCCTGGTCACCCCACCTCACATGGAAAGCAAAAATTGAGAAGAAGCAGGTGGAGATCTGCCCCACGTAGGGCTAAGCTTAGCCCAGGTCACTGCGTCAGTGTAAGTGAGGTGCCGTAGCCCCCAGCCTGGGTATGGACCAAGCCGGCCTCATCCTGGTAGCCCTCATTTTCTGGATCAACCTAGGGCAGGCTGTAGATCAATCAAATTACTCTGATTACAGCTTTCTGCCAAGCAGCATTTCTTGGGCAATTTGTGGATGTATAGTGCTGTGCCTGAGGAGGGGAGCAGAGAGGTTATCAGCACCTTCTGAGTTACATTTCTTTTCAGGAATGGAAAAGAAAGGGAAAAGCTGTTTGGAGCTCCTTGACTCTTTTCCCATTGCTTTTCACCCACAAGAAGGTCATAAACTGCTGCTTTTCCTTCCTTCCCAACTTGGAAATGCCCCTCTGCTCCTGAAAAGGGCATGAAATTTCAGTCATTTTCGTTAGCTGCCCTGCCCATAGGTGAGGGAGGAAAGGCAGGCCTGGAGCAGGAGGTGTCTCCAGGCTTCACTTGCACTCCAGGGAGGAAAGAAACATCTTTTCTGGCAAGGAAAATGTTGGCAGCATTAATCATTGCCAATGCCAAGTGTTACGAAAAAGACAAACAACGAGGCAGATTTCAACAAACTAGAGACTAAAAACAGTGTCTCTGGCTTGTGTTAATGGACTCCTGATACTCGAGCTTATGGTGTAAGGAAAGGTTGGATATGCGTGGGAAGAGAAGGATTAGTGTTACCTTTACAGGCTTTCTTTATCTATCATAAGGCCTGAAGGTGTTGTTTTAAAAAATGAAATCTGAGATTCTTACTCAGTCTCATGTCTTCAGGATCTGGAGCTTGAATTGAAAGATCAAATACTATTTAACCATTGAACGAAATGATAAATGGGTATCACCATCAGAGTGCAACATGTGCTGGCCTTTTTCTCTTAGAGACACCAGAGTTTCTGACGAAAACACCATACAGTGATCCTCTACCACAACTAAGATCCAGGAGAAGCATGCAGTCTTGCAGCAGTAAATGTCTCAGTTTTAGATTTTGTGGCTGTGTAGACTCTTGCTTCCTTTGGCCCGATACTGGGAATCACAGACCATCCCTACAGGGCTGGTATACTTTACTTATTGATTAGGTTAGTCCAAAATTTTCCTTCAAAATTATTTTTGGTAAAAAACAATGTAATTATTTTTTTTTCCAATTAAACATTTGCTTTAGGAAATGAATGTTTAATTTCTTGAGAAAACAATTTAAATTAATTGAAACCTTGGCCCTAGGACCTTATGAAGGCTGTGGTTCAGTGGTTCTCCTCCCTCAGCTTGACTCCTGCCCTGCCTCACCACTTCCCTGGGGAACGCGACTCCTCAGCAGAGGAGTTGCACAGTCTGCTACAGGCACTGCTTGCCAGCGAGCCTGCTGTGTGTGGAAAGGACGGGGATGCGAGAGAGCTAATAAACAGCTCTCAACAGTCACTGCAGAGGCATTTCTAAAATACATTTGTTCTTGGTGGTATTTTTTTTTTTTTAATGAAAAATGATAACCCGGAGGTTTCTGTTCTTTTTTCAGAAAATCAAATTTTCTCACAAAGCGAGGGGGAAGCATCTATTTTCTACTCAGCTGGTACAAACTATTTTTGCACCTGTGCCATTTGGCACCAGATGCAGTTATTATTTATCTGTATTGCCATAGTGCCTAGGAGCTCTGACAGAGACCAGAAACTCGTACAAACCAGAACAACATTTCTTCCGTGAAGCTGAGGTAACAGATTTTTAGCTGACAAATGGCAAATCCTTACATTTGTTTGACAAAACCCTTAGTACCTTTCAGACCATGATGAGAATTTAAAATACAGACAAATTAAAATAGGTATGTGTTGAGGTTTCTTGTCTATAAGGTAATTAATCTGAAAAAACACCAGTATATGTGCAACACATAGACCAGATACAAGTAGCAACAGAGACTTTTTAGCAATTAAAAACAAAAGCAAGGTCCTACTGCTCTATATAAATACAAAATTGAAAAGTAGTTTTTTATGACTTTGTGTTAGATTCAGCATTATCAAATAATGCATAAGCCCAAACTTAAACCTCTCCTTTGTTTGGGGCATTCAGTGTGGAATCTCTGACGTCTAATGGGGAGACCACATCAACCCTACATGCTTCTAGGGTTTTGTTTCTCTAGCGAGCTACATATTTCCTTGACTCGTGTAGCAAAAAAAAAATTAAAAAATTACTATTTGAGATCACCACCCCTCTAACAGTGTATATGGAAATTATCAAGGGGCTTTATGGTTATTGGGTGATGCACGCACACAGTATGACTGGACAGAGAGACATCTGCAGCAATGTACCTAACAAGCTGCTCTCCCTTAAAAGTTTTTCAGAGTTTTGCAGAGTCCATAAGCCTGAAAACCTTACCTGTCAGGCTCCTCTCTATCAACTTAAATAGGAAAAGTATTTGGAAGGTAAGTTCCAATTTTTGCCTTCATGTTGGCATTTCAAAACTTTCCCCAGAACCAGCTGTAGTGTTTTAAAGAAAGTGCCATGTGGGAGGGGAGAAATAGTGCTGAGCAAGAGCAGGAACAGCACAGGAAGGCTGCCTGCCAGGTTTTGTTTCGTCATCCTGAAATTCAGTTCCAAGCGAGTTGTGAGTCACTTTCACGAATATAAAAGTAGAAAATTTGTACAAACCCAAGGAGAGCTGTGGGCTTTTATTCCCAGTTCTCTGCTGGCTGCTCAGCTCTAGCTTTTCTTGCCTGCTTCTCCATCTCATCCTTGGATTTTCTCAGCCCGCATCAGCTCAGTAATTTTCTTTTTATCACCACAGCCTTACTAGTTTTGTCACTCAGATGCTGCAGGCAAAACAAGTGCCTGGGGGAGAAAATGCAGGGTGGGTAGATCAGATTATACCTCTGCCGGGTTCGTACCTGTGCCATGACTGACCTGCTAAATTGGCCGATGGTGTCTCCCTGCTGGGTGTCCCATCCAGTCCCAGCCGCCCCAGAGGAGAGGCTGTAATCTCTCTGACAGCGTTGGGGAGAGAAGTGAGGTGAAAAAGGAGGGGAGTCTTCAGGCAGAAGAGAAAATGAGATGGGAGATTCTCCTGTCTCTCTGATTAGTGTCCTTCACTGGCAAATGTTAAGGCAAGTCCAGACAGGAATCCATTCAAGTGTTGAGGCGGGGGGAGAGAAAGATAATTAATTTGATATGGTTGTTTCTGGTCCTTGAGTAAGGAAGAGCCAATAGTTCCTGGAGCAGATGTAGATGGGTTAGGGGTCAGCGCGGGCAGTGTTGGTCAAAAACTCCTCAGCCATCAACAGACCCCAAATCTCTTCCCTGACCAGACTGTGGCCAGGGCAAAAGGCACACATATCCCAAAGATCAGATCTCTTCTACCAGTGCAGAAGACACTAGTTTCCAGCCTGTTTGACTTCAGAAAAAGAAGGGCTTGACCGTTACTCATTGCCCTTTCAGATAATAGTGTAAAGGCCTCCTCTGGTTTTGGTAGCTACTAAAAATAAATAAATTAAAAGGTCACAGGGACTGCAATTTATGGTAAAACTTTGATCATTGTGCAGAGCTTTGCTGTGTCATAGGAGAGAATAAGGAAACTGCTCTTGGTCTTTTCTCTTTAAATTTGTAAGAGGGGATATGTAGGTTTTTTCCTTCACCTGCAGAAGTGACTTAAATTAGTACATTGGGAAAAAACCATTCTATATAAAGATGGTTTTACTGAACTGCTGGATCATATGATTTGTTTTCTCCTGTTTTTACTGGGTTTTCTTTCAGGTTACAAGGTATGGTAACTGAGCCTTTTTATTGCCTACAGTTCTACTGATTTATCTTTTCCTCCTTGTTTCTTCCACAAAGTTTGCATAACAGTCAGTCATCTGCACCACCTCAGCTAATTGTATGACAATGCCTTAAGACTTTTGATGAGGGATAAAAAGTATAGACTTTCTGTGTAAATATTTCTGATGCTTATTTTTATATCTTCACTAATGAATTGGAGGGAATACACACAAAGGTCAACATAGAGTCCAGAAGTAAATTGACCAGTGAACAACACATCTAAGGTTTTCAAATGGTCCATAGGACTGAAGTTTGGTCGCAAATTCATTTAAGAAACGGTAGTTGATTGCAGATTAAGCTAAGTGGAGGTCATAAAAATTTCTGCCATACCATGGCTGCTCATTAGCCATTGTGAAATACAAGAGTTTGATCCAGTCACAACACTATCTCAAGTTATCCACCTGGGAAAGGTACCC
The DNA here is from genome assembly GCF_000708025.1 of Charadrius vociferus. Lineage (NCBI taxonomy): Eukaryota > Metazoa > Chordata > Aves > Charadriiformes > Charadriidae > Charadrius > Charadrius vociferus. The sequence goes on along the minus strand of NW_009647874.1, from coordinate 1,738,195 downwards.
AGGGAATAAGGCTTCTGTACTACTGGTGTAAATAGCCCAAACTACAGCTGCTTTGCAGAAGAGTGTTACAAAACTATTCATAATTAGGGTCTGTCCATGTTCGTTGTTATTTAGAAAACAGCTTCCTTTTTGGAGGAGGAAACTATAATGACGTGTGACCAAAAGCGCAATCATCTCAGTAACCTGCCTCCAAAACTGTCTGAAAAGAGATGTGTGGAGATGAGTATAAGAACAGGAATCTTCCCCTATGGTATACTCCCAGTATCCAAAAATTGCTATCACATTGATCTTAAGAAGGAAAGGTATGGTATGTCTAAGCAATAAATTAAAAAAAGTAAGAGGCTACAATTAGCTAAGTATAGATGTGCTGTGCTGTAGGAGTAGCAGCAAGAATAACAGTTTAGCAGGAAATACTTCTTTGATCTGTGTACTTCTGTCTAGGAATCATGAGAAGAAAAAAAAAAAAAAGTCTGTTTGAGGAAGCCATCTTAGGATTAGGCATTTATAACATTTCCGTAGGCACATCTCCCCTACCTCCCCCTCATCCTGTAGCTCATTTCAACAACCAGAAGGCCATACCCAAGCGCCTGCTGGATGGTGAACAGTGAGCATCATCCCCCTGTGCCTGCAGAGAGGCCACTTTCAAGTCAGCAAGTATCTCTCCAGGAAAAACATCTTTATTTTGATTAGTGTAACCACTGTCCTGTGGCCTCATTTTTGAAGCTTGTTGCTGAGTCTTTCAACAGCTGTAAACATCCAGAGGTCTCTCGTCTCAACCGAGAGAGCTTTCTGAACAGTTTTCCTAGCCTGCGCTTCTGCGGTTCATAACTCTGACATGAACCATCTTTGCATGGGATAGAAAGTCACTTCATGCAATTGGCAGGCCAACATTTTGTGGATCATTAGGCAGCCCAGCACAGGAGGATTGTTTTGAGGAACACAGGGCAAAGGAAGAGCACAGTGATGGACATTTTTACTCTGGCATATCCTGAACCCTGAATGTTTGAATAATTTTTGCTCATGCACAGATTCCTTGATGAGAGGACAAAACAAAATCTGATAATGTTTCTTTTAAGCAAGTCTCAACAAAAGCATAGCTCTTGCTTGCCAAATAATGAGGCTGCTGTTTTTCCTTCTTTTTTGAAGGGATTGTATGCATTTTTGTAGTCTTGGGTTATTGCCCTGGGGAATGGCCTATAATTTGAGTGACTGAACATACTGTCTTTGTTTTGACTTTGAACAGGGTTGGTTCTAAATAAATTATGAATAACAAGAAAAATGCAGCAAACAAATACGGAAGCATCCATGTGACCAGCCCAGATAAGACTAGCCTTTTGTATCCAAGCAAATCATGTGGTGGGAAGTGGATCTGCTCACATTGCAAATGACAATTAAAAATCCTGGTGATGACACGTGCTTATCACGCCGATGGTTTGTGTGATTCCTGACACTTTTTGTGGTGGGCTTTCTTAGGCAGCAGAGAAAACCCTGCCTGCAGTAGGAAGGTCATACAAGTTCAGACAAGGAAGACGGGTGAGGCCTACAGCGTGGGTTAAGCACTGGAGCCACCTACACAGAAAAGCAGGGCACCCATGAAGTGTGATAGGGCATTTGGGCCACCACAGACGTATTCCCCTACTGGAGGGGTGAGATGAAGATGGAGACCCAGGGCTAAGGACAAACTTGTTTTGGAAGAGAATCAGCAACAGGGACTCTGGTAGTTGCGTGGGCACAGGGTGTCCCATGCCATGAGACAGATTCGCTTTTGCCCATTGACACATCTGGATAATTTGTGGCTTGCCATCATTTCAGGGCTGTCAGTCAGGCTGTCTTGGTCCGACTTCCCCTCCATCAGTCAGCTGGAGAGGGTCTACACAGGGAGGCGTTCCTCTTGGGAGCTGTAGACCATGCTTCCTGCCTCTATGGCGGGTGTACCCACAAAATGTGGTATGCAGGCTGTGCATGTCCTCCGGGAAGGGACAGAGACAAAGAGATGGTTCCATATGTGTCATGGCCACCTTGAGGGAGAGTTTCCCAGCTTCCCTCCTCTGGTTTCATACCCAGCCTGGCAGCTGCAGACCAAGCAGCTCCAGCAGTCTGCAGCCTGCAGATGCTTCTGGAACTGATGTCTGGTATGAACAAACATTTAAGGGATTAAGAAAACAATTCTGGTATAAAAACAAATATTTCTTTATTAACTTAGGTCAAGGCCTGCAAACTTCAAGTTAACAAGACCTTTATCCTTGTTTTCTGCTTTAGAACCGGCCCAATTAGGTTTCAGTCCTTTTCTGGTTAAACTGAATACTGTGTTGTAAATCCTAACATGTAGGTGATGTCCTGATGTATGGGAATGAAGGGATGAGCTAGAAATATAAACACTCTGAGGGGAATACAAAAAAAAAAGGGAAATATAAAGTGAAATGATCATTTAAATGACAAAAAAAGCACAATAGTTTGCTTCACATAAAGTAGGCAAGGAAAATACTTGAAATACAATTTTTATCTTTTCTGTATCTCTTTGAAAGCCATGAAAGTGTTTGTAGCTGGCTGAAGATCCTGTGGGAAAACATCTACAATTTAGCAGTGTTATCTTCTCAGTCTGTTCCTATGACTTCTGTGTACTGCTGTTGTGACAACAGATCAGTTACAGCTATTTCAGTTTCCAATTGAATTTGGATTAATGGGTCATTTTAAGGTCTTCTCTAAATCAGCTGCATGCTCCACATAAATTATATGTAAGTCAGGGTATTCTGGAAGTAAAGAAAATGTTTTCTAAAGCCCTTACATTGCTATAGATTTATTTTAGCCTCGTGCCTTTGTCCTTTTTCCAATGGACAATGGAGAAAAATGTAGTGCAGGATATTGTACAAACTCTTTGTTTAGCTGTATGCTGTTAATATTTCATTCTGGTTCTTTACAGTGTATAAACTTGAAGCTCAGCGAAGTAAATGGGGTATCTGGAATTCACAAACATAGCTGCAAATCCTATTAGTAGTGAAACACAGTGGGTCTGAAATGCTCCCCAGCGTGCATGAAATCTGCTATGCAAACACAAAATAGTCACTTTGGGTTGAATGACATTTGCAACTTGGAAATAAAAACACTTTGAGAAACTATTCTATTTAAGCAAGTCTACCTTTCCCAGAAAGAGCTTACTAAATCGCTTGAAACTTAACATTTGATTGAGTATAGAGAAAAACAGCCAAGAGCAGTCCAAAACAACCAAGATGTCTTGGTCAAGTGCAAGAGTTGGGTTGTGACAACAGACAGGGCTGTTACGTGGCAACTGGAGAGAAGCAGGAGTGTGTTTAGCTTCCAGCAGCACTAAAGTAAACAGGTAAGAGCGTGAGGCTGGATGGGGATCTGTATCTGTTTCGCACTGGAAAGTGCTATCTGGGATATCTAAACACATTCCCAGCACATGGTCTTCCAGCCAACACCTATCTCCCACATCCATGCCTGGGTCCAATTCAGTCATATAAGCAACCTTATTCTAGCTGCTAGAACACAGCCACCATGCGGGAAGAAACAAAGTCTATTTTTAAAGTTAACTATGAGTCCCAGAGGCTCAGCAGTAGACACTGCAGTTACATTAACGGTCTTGACTACATGGCTGTGACCTGCACTGTCTTCGTAGGAGCGTATCCTCTATTCCATCCTAATGTGTAGAGGTAACTTCTTAATAATGCACAGAGTTTCAAATCTGACCACCTCCCTCATCTGCTTCACAACAAAGGCCATAGTGCTGTATCTTTCTGAGGAAAAAAAAGAAAAGAAAAGAAAAGAAAAGAAAAGAAAAGAAAAGAAAAGAAAAGAAAAGAAAAGAAAAGAAAAGAAAAGAAAAGAAAAGAAAAGAAAAGAAAAGAAAAGAAAAGAAAAGAAAAGAAAAGAAAAGAAAAGAAAAGAAAAGAAAAGAAAAGAAAAGAAAAGAAAAGAAAAGAAAAGAAAAGAAAAGAAAAGAAAAGAAAAGAAAAGAAAAGAAAAGAAAAGAAAAGAAAAGAAAAGAAAAGAAAAGAAAAGAAAAGAAAAGAAAAGAAAAGAAAAGAAAAGAAAAGAAAAGAAAAGAAAAGAAAAGAAAAGAAAAGAAAAGAAAAGAAAAGAAAAGAAAAGAAAAGAAAAGAAAAGAAAAGAAAAGAAAAGAAAAGAAAAGAAAAGAAAAGAAAAGAAAAGAAAAGAAAAGAAAAGAGAAAAGAAAAGAAAAAAGAAAAAAAGTAGTTTCCCCAGAAAGATTTGCCCTTACTCAGAGACACCTAATGACGGCAAATGCATCATTTTCCTTTGTAACTTGTTCCAGCAACTAACAGCCTCACAGCTGAAAATGTCTGTCACTGTTCCCGGTTTGAATGCACTTAGATTTAACTTCCAGATATTAAGACTCTTTTTTTCCCCCCTCACACAGGAAATTACACACAGAAACTCAATCTCCCTTCAGACTGTTTTGAAGAATTAACAGATTCTTCCTGTCTCCAAGTACACAGCAGTTTTTCCAGCCTTCAATTCATTTTGGCGGTTCTTCGCTGCAGTCTCTGTAGCCTTTCAAGGCCCTTTGAAAATGGGGACACCAGAATTACGTGCTAGTATCTCTGTTGACAAGAGAGCTAAATTTACCTCACTGTTCCTCTGATTATATACCCAGGATCTCGGCTGCTGGCACTGCCCCGGGCGACTGTCCTGGTCCTTGTACACCATCACCTCTCAAGCTGCTGTAGGGAGCTGATATTTCTGAGGACGCAGCTCCCTACCCTACGGGCATGGCCTGGCTCTTTTCCAGCTGTGGTCCTTGGAGGTGTCATCCCCACTTGGCAGTGGTATCAAAGCACATTTTGGCTGCAACACCACACCTGACGCAGGCTACAGCCAGAAGTGCTCATGGATGCCCGAGGCTGCAGGTAGATGTTGAAGCCCAGCTGCCCCAAGCGATCAAGGACATTCTGGATCACCATCTTTCCTCACCATTGTGCCTTTCTTGGTCATCTATACATGTCACTAGAAATAATTTCCTGCATGCTTCTCAATTTGAAGTCATGAGCAGAGTTCAACTCTAATACAGATCCCTGTGGAACATAACTAGAAATGACCATTTATGAGTACCCATGGACAAACAATTTTTGGTATCTGTCATACCAACAGTTTAAGGCATTTAATGTGTTGCATTGATAGCATTAGCCCATGTGTCAGGCAGGATTTCTTTAAGGAGAATCTAAGAATACTTCTTCTGCTGCAAGCTCCTTTATCACACAAACTTGTAATCTCATCAAAAAAGGAAATCAGATTTTCTTTATAAACAGATCAATTTTCCATAAGGCAACGCAGATCAGCATGAATTAAATTCTCTGCCTTTGCTCCTTCTTTCATTTTCAAGGCCTTTTACTGTTTTCTATTTACTAACGTCTGGTATCAGGCTCAATAGCCAGAGCTAGTCTGCTGCTGACACAGTATCAGCCTGTTCCCACACTTCTGGGATTTGCATGGTGCTCCAAGACCTCTACAAAATTAGTATCAGAATGGGCCATCTTGCTGTTTTTTTGCTTCCACTCAGAGAAATTCCCACTGAATTATCATCTCAAATAGTTTGCCGTCTCCCTCTAGCACTTGACTGATATCACAGCAAGTATTTTGCTCCCGGTAGAATTAAAATTCCTCTAATGGTCTGTGACCCTGGTGGAAGACAGGCTGTACTTCTCCTGAGCAAAGAGGCAGTTAGCTCAACACGAGCAGTGGGCAAAAGCAAATGCTGAGGAGAGTTGATAAGGACAGGTAAATAGCCCCAGGTGCTCTTCCAGCAGGCAGCCAGTATACTTGTATTTTCTCTTCTTTTGCTACGTGGTATATTTTCTGATTTGTATTAATTGTGTTTACATTCCCTACTTTCCCTTTGTATGTTTATACGAATAGGTGTATACACTCCCACACACATATGCTTCCACTTTCACTGTTAACAAGCATTTACTTTAGCCAAAGCTCTCTCAATTGCAGAAGAGGCACTGTTTAGCCAGGGCTGAGGAAACCTTTGGATATGACATTTCTGTGCCTGTTGATGCCTCTCTCCCGTACTCACCTGGTTAAGACAATGCAAACCCCAGTTTAATACAACTGATTAGCTGTCTCCCATTGCTGGCTTGTTCAGGGGACACATCCACGCAATACTCCTTTTTTCCTCCCCACTGAATGGGTGTGAGTCCTTAGAACAATTTTTCAGCAGCACTGTGGAATATATCGATAAGGTAGACCTATTAACGTCCTGACTGTGCAAAGGTCTCTGTAAAAGGAAAAAGATGACTAGTAGATGATAAGAATGCTACTTACTTCATACACTGCAATAAGCTAATTAAAAGCATAAATTATTATATACTTGTAGAGCAAATAGGCATACCATAGAGAGTAAGGGAGAGTGTCGAAGATGGGCTTACCATTAGGTGAACGCACCGTACGAGAGCATGTGTCATTCATTTAATTTAATGTATGATTAACAACTCCTTAACATGATTAGCACTTCTCTAATTGTGATTGACATCAGAAACAGTTCAGCAGCCTCTCCATAAGTGCAAACTCATTGATTGCTAAAATGGAAAAGCAAATAAATTTGAGAGTCAGTGACCCAGTGTTTTGGAAAGTTCCGGAGGCTCTTCCAGCAATGTCTCAGTAAATCTCTAATTACATCTGACATGAATGGCTTTAACCATACCCGTGTGTTTTTCAGAGATGGCATTCAGCTCTGAGATGTTCTCCAACAGGTGGCCTTTAGCTGGATGGTTACCAAGTGACACTGGTGACAGCGATATTCTGCCCCTGCACGTAAAATACAGGGGATGTGACAGAGTCAGGAGGCACCATAAAGTACGAGGGAAAAGCATCCAGATAAACTGTGGCCAGTTCTCTTTTTTTTTTTTCCTGGTTTCCTTTATTTTAAAGATGAGCTTTTCTGACCTTTGCTTTCTCTTAAAAAGCCTGGGTTTGCTTGCCCATTCACTCTCCTCAGCCTTTATCCAAGTGTATTTGGAAGGCAAACAATGTTCATTTCTGCCCTCCCCAAAGGACTGGAGGTGCTACAAGAAAAATGTTTGATATTGTTGTGTCTTTTCTCTTTTAAAAAATAAGCCTTTTGGTGCTCTTCAAAATTGGTAACTTTCTTTTTGGTTTTGGACTGCTTGGTGGAGACACTGTAGCCATGTGATTTCATATCATTGTATAAAACCTTGATTTTTTTGTTTCTTTGAGTTAAATCAAGACTTTATGGGAGGAACACCGTAATTCCTCCACCCCTGATGGGTTGCTTACATCCCTTGGGAGAGTTTTACAGAAATTGCTTTTACTCCTCCGGCAGTGCTGTGACCAGAAAAGCTGGCAGTGTTTTCCACAGGGAAGAGGCAGCAGTCAGCTCTCCTGGGAAGCACAGCGCTGGTGATGAATTAACTCGGGGAATTTAGGGATGTCCTGCTTCCTACCTGGGGCAGAAAACTTCTCCAGGAATGAGACCCACACCCTAGGTCTCCAGGGGTGGTTGCTCTCTATTTCGGTACCCAGAGCAAGCCCGGGATGGGGCTAGCAAATGTTCTGGGTTCAGATAAGTTGTCCTTTCCTCTCGGGGAGATTAAATTCAAATTCACGTTCAAGCCCATAAAGTCTGAGGGGACAGCAAGTCACCCACGCCAGGGTTTTGGTTCCATGTCATGCAACACGCCGGAGCCGCAGAGCCCCCAGCCCACCTTGAGGTTGGGGATATTTCATCCTCGTTAAAAGGTTTTGAAATGAAATCCTCATACTCAGCCAGCAGAGAGGGCTGGAAACTGGTACCTGGTGTCTGTGCTTCCAACATTGTACTGGAGGAAAGGGAGGGAAGAGGGTGGGGGAGAGGATGAAAAAGCCAGGTGTGAACGCTGCATCTTTTCAGGTTTGAAAGTTTGGGGTTTTTTTTTAGGCTTACAACCCAAAAGTTTAGGTTCAGTAACAACAGTGATAATAATATAAAGGAGCATTTATAACTGTGTGTTTATACTCGCATGGGTATTGCTTTACGAGTATAAAAGGCCTTCAGACCATCCCTAGATGGTGTCGTCTCTTCAGACCAAACCCCTGCCTGACAGCAATGCTGCTTCTGTGACATCCCACCCCAGACGCCTGGCTGAAGGGAGAAGTGAACAAAGCAGCGTAGGGGACTGCTGATGATGAAAGGAGAAGCAGACCTGCCCTCTTGTGGCATCTACTGCATCTTTTTCTAAATGAATCTGAAACGAATTTATTCTTTGTAATAATAAATGAGGAAAATACACGAATGCTTTGAGTGTTTTAACCTTACCATAAAAAGAACAAGAAAAGAAAGGATGAAGGCTGAGGTGATTTCTTCTCAGGAATTAGTCTGCAGTCCCAAAGGTAACAAACCAATGTGAGTAGCTTGGCCAGGAAAATCTGCTCTGAACACTTAGGGTATCAAACTAGAGATTATGAAAATATGAGTAATACAAAAAACTCTAAGAAGGATAAATCTAATTGCCAGGGAAACTCAACCAGCTGCAAAATTATTACCCATTAAAACTGAGCACTTTTTTTTTTTTTTATGAGGGAACAAAATAGCTTGAGTGTTTTCATTGCACTCATCACAGCAGTAATGACTGAGAGAGAAAATTTGGGCTGAGGCAAGCATATTTTGCCAGCCTTAATTAAACCAGAGAGGGACACACGGCAGCTGACTTCACAGGGTTGGTAAGGTCAGACTGAGCTTCCACGTCCTCCTCCTTCTAGCTGCTTTCTCCTGAATCTTCACAACCAGCTCCCTGAGTCCCTCATCTTCCCAAATCCCATGTATTAGATGTGACACTCTTAAGAAATTATGATCTGGACAGCTTCTCTGGACACCGAGATCAACAGATCAGGGCCTCAGCAAATGGAAAATGCAGCATGGGGTGTTTCCAGAGCAAAGCTCGGTCTTGTCCCACCATGGCACTAGCAGGCCAAGCTGCCAGTTTATAACCTGATGCTCATTTTCTGATTGCAAACCATTTAGTAACGTCTGTTCAGAGGTGGAGAGAGCCCTAAAGCAGGGCTTGTTCTGAATTGTCCTTCTCGGAACTGATTCTTTTTCTTTTTCTTTTTCTTTTTCTTTTTCTTTTTCTTTCTTTTTCTTTTTCTTTTTCTTTTTCTTTTTCTTTTTCTTTTCTTCTTTTATTTCTTTTTTTTTTTGACAGTGGTTAAAAAAGAAGAAAAAAAAAGAAAGAAAGAAAAAAAAGCCAGGGAAATACTATAGAGGAACCTGTCAGTAGACTGTGGGTTTACAGCTGGATAGGCCAATTTGGTGTGAAATCTGGATGCAGCTTTAGAACACGGGCCACAGCGAAGGGTGTATTTACAATTTGTCTCAACTGCTCCAACAATACACTAGATCTGATGGCATCAGTTTTTCTCTTCTTTACAATGAAAAAGCAATTATACTTTGGGCCTGAGGATACAGTAATATATAAAAAAATGAATAAACTCTGCAGCACATAAGAATTCCAACTTCCACAGAAGTGGTAGATGCTCTTTAGGTGCATTCTCCTACAATTTCCCAATTCTCTCCAGAGTATTTTTGTAAGTGTCCCAGTCAGGTAAACGATAGAGCCACCTCACATGAATTAGACTGCTTTTGTCTGAACCAAAATTACACTAGCAACAAATGTGATTCAGTAGACTGTATGTTATATAGATTTATTATAAAAAAACCCCAACTGATTCCCCTCTTTACCCCAGGAAAAACAAGAATAAAAAAGTGAAAAAAGTAAATTTTCTTCCATTGAAATAAAACCAATGATTATTCTGGTTCCTTCTTCTCTGCTACCCTTTACCCACCTCAGACTGATTGTTGAAGATTTGGGGGTCTGTGGCTTTTTACGCTTGTTTGTGCTATAAAACTGTGTAGTTAGTCTGTCTAACACCTGGGCTTGCAGTTTGAAATGGTGGTGGGGACAAAACTATTCAAAGGCATCTTGAAGCTCCGTTTCATCTTTGTTCTGGCCACAATCTCTGTGCTGTCTGCCCAGCCTCAGGGCAGTTTAGCAGGCTACAAAAAGAAGAGGCTGGGCAGACTGGGAGAAAGGCAGACCAGGTGTTTTCTGTTTACCAGTTCTCATTAACAGAAAGGCCTAAATAAATATCCCTTACACATACTCTTTACCAAAAAATATTCCAATACTTTACTTTTTTGGTGTCTGATACATTATTTCACGTTTGTATACATATATATACTCACGTATACAGACCCCCCCAAGTATCTTCCATCCTCCTCCAGTTCCTTTCTTTCTTTCCTGAGGGGCTGAAACTCATGCACATGTAGAGCAAAACACGCAACGTTCCCCTTCCAGTTACTTCTCAGGACATTTCATGCTGGCGGGTGTGCATAAAGCAGTGCCCAGAGAGGGTGCCCCCTTGAATCCAGGAGAACTGGAAGGACATGGAGGTGCCTCCTCAACCTTCTGCAATCAGCCATCAGGACTCAAACAAAAGCCAAGACATCTTCAAGAGGTCTTTGGGCCATCACAGTAGTGACCCTGCTGCTTGCTATTTTTGCAGAGATGTCTGGCTCACTTCCAGTCATTACACTGTGGATGCTTTTAGCGTAACTTCTAATGTCTATATTTTAAAAATGGGAAGAATCTGCAATAGAGTCAGCACATGGCAATATCTGAATGACTAATAGCCAGCAGAGGTTAATGTCCCTTAGCTTCCTCACAGGCCATCAACCCCTAGAGCTGATCATTAATTGCCTGGAATAGCCTATGCCATGGTCATTACCGCTTAATTATTCAGATGAAATGAATAATATCAATTCCAGGACTTCAGTTTTCATAAATGGAGAACTCTGTCTTTTTTTCCCAGACACATTCCACAATCAATCTAACATTATTTCCTTCCCTGCTTTAATAAATGATGCTCTGTGCCTGTTAAGCTTTCATAAAGGTAAAGGCATTTCTTACATATTAGATAGCATATCGAACAGAAAAATAACCAGCTTATGTTCAGTTATTGTCACATGACTGAACAAATAACCACAAAAATCAATCGTGATAAGTAATAAATGAATGAACTGGAAATTATAGGAAGGGCTGCATCCAAACTGCAGAGCAGATGCAACGTATGACCTGGTCCTACTTTCTGTTCCCGAGTCACGGGGACATGTGGCACTCTGAGGAACCCTTTGAGTTCGGACTCCTGAGCTTCCTTTGCTAGAAACCAGAAGGAGGGGGGAGGCTTTATTTCATCAAGGTACCTAACTCGTACAGAGTAACCCACCAAAACCCTCACTACTTCAGGCTCCTCGATTACACTGCAACATATTGCATAAGCCCAAGTTACTTTAGGTTTGTCTTGATTAGGAAGTCTTGTAGAGAGTCTCAAACCTGTGTGCCCTTACTTGTGCCCAGGAATCCACAAACCCTACCTGCCCCACCAGTATTTTCCACAAAAGGAAATGTGTGTGTACAAGACTGTGGTGAGCTTCAGCAGATCTCTTCTATGGACTTGTCAGGCACCTGATATCACAAGTATACCTCTGTCCTTCCCAGGACAAAGGTTTACACACAGTCTTTGTGAATCCAAAGCTAAATGCATGTGTACTTGTTGTTAGCACTCAGGAAAGGTATTTAACCTCAAAATTACAGAGGCACAAAGTGCCAAATTCTTCCCACCTCAGCTGAAGCTTTGTGCAAGAAACGACACACCAGATCTTCCCTGCATGGATACCTACAAATAGCAACACAGAATTCCCTCCTGGGCATATTTTATATGGTGAAACTCTGTGGCCAATGGAGTGGAAGAGGTCAAAGTTGTCAGTCATAGCAGTTTCTTCTGCTTTGAAGATCAATGAATTTGTCAGTTTGTAGAGTCAGGAGAAAACAGGCACCAGAAGCCAGCCCACACGTGACAGTTCATAGTCAAAGATTCAGAGAGGTTTGGATCCAAGGCTTTGATACGCTTCACCAGAGGTCCCTTCCCACCTATTCATTTTCCTACCCCCATGCATGCCCAGATTCTTGAAGCTTGTTCACACTATGTATAGTTCAGGGTGTGGAAATTATTTTCAACCTGATTGTCCATTATAAAGTGCTGTTGTTACCATGTTTACAGTCACTCAAAAGTAAAAGCATAGGACAACTCTGTGTGCCTCACATCTGACAGCTCTTTCGCCCAAGGCAGATTTGCAGGCCAGCACCCTGCCTTGGGAATGCATGCAGGGAAGAAGGGGCAGAAGGATAGGCATCATCTCTTCAGCCACTTCTATTAGGAACAACATTTTCAAAATGTGCCTCTGCTTCTGTTTGTGTCTCTGTGCATAGAAGTAATGGGTTGATAAATGGTGTGCCTCAGACAGAGTTTGTGTTGAAAGGATGCTGCTCTTGGGCCTTCTGGGGACCTCAGCCTCATGTGCATGAGAAGGCCTTCTCAGTCAATCTGGACAAGCGAAGAGAAAGCTGGCGTGCGAGTAGTGTCCTGCAGGATTTCATGTTGCACAGATCTGTGTCTCAAAATAGCACTTTCCCCAGGCTCTGCTGGACAGAGTGGGATGTGAGCCTCTCACTTGCGATGCACAGCTAAATGCTGTGTGAACTTGTCAAGAAAAAGTAATGACAAGACAAAGCATTTGCTGGGGAACAGATGCCTGGGCATGTTCACACTGGTAAATTAAACAGGGTCAGGCTATGAGTTTGAGGACTCTTCTTCCATATGCCCGTGTAGCTTATCAGGAACATTTTCCCTAAACAGGTTTGGTCAAGTCAACCAGTAGTCCCCTACAACGTGCCCGGTTGCAGCTCAGAGGTTAGGATGTGAAGGGACCACCACAGCATGACTCTGGACATGGCCACGCTTGGGATTTTTGAAAGGGAGAAGGAGAAGCCATAAAGTTTAGCTGCCTGGATACGAGCCATGGCCTGCCCCTTGGCTTCCAAGCTGTGGTCAGTCCCTTTTGCAGTTTGCACTAAGTATAGATAAAGGTTATGGGCCTAAAAATTGTGAGATTTGTATTCCCAGCCCTTCAAGAGATCTGTTGCATGGCATCTGGATCACTGTTGGGTTTGCACTAGTTGACATCCTTGTTTGCAGAAAGTTGTCTTCTATTAGGTCAGTGATCCGGGAGAACCGTGTTTTTGTAAATGTACTGAAAATGATTAAGAAAAATGCACAAAAAGTTAGTTTGCTCTTCAGGTCTTGGAGATGTTAAAAGAAAGTGCAGTCTGAACACTGTACATACAGCATTTTATCTTCCTGGATAATAAAAGTAACAGTTTCGTGTGGGCTTCACTAGCAGCCCACTGTGACAGACAGGAATTGGAAGAGGTTGTAGTGAAGATCTTTTCTGGGGAGGGCCCAAAGCTGCGAGAAAGGGGGTTTAAGATTCAGCTGCTATATTTCCCTGCTCCCTCCCTGCCGCCAGAGACACCACAGCTGTAAAGAAACCTTGCCTTCACTCCACATCCCAGTTTCTCACCAGTTACTTCCTTATTTGGTTTTTGGTCTGTTATTATTTTTATTTCACATACTCTCCAGTGACAGAAATAGAGTCTCTGGTTAAAAAAGTTCACTGACAAAATGAAGAGGCAATGCAGAAACTAGGCAGAAATGGATGAAGAGAGAGGAGGAGGAAGAAAAATGTCCTGCATCCTTTTGGTTACATCCTCTTGACAGCTTTCCTGCATTTTTATATATATATATACATGTCCAACATGGACATCCTGAAAATCTAGTGTATTATTACTACCGAATTACTGCACTACTTGTCAGGTCCATGACAGAAGTGAGCTTGTTGATGGGAAAGGATGAGAATGCAAAAAGCATTCTCTCGAGCTTATTTCATGCATCAAGAGCTGCAAAAGAGAAAGCAGCAGAACAGGAGTGGGAAATGGAGCTTTATCAGGGTAAGGAGATGGGAAGGGAAGGGGAGATCAGAAGGCTATTTGCAGGGGCAGGGCTACAGAGGGTCTTGATAGCAAAAGGGAGATGTCTGTATTTTTCAGGCTGTGCAACAGAGGGAAGACAGGGTGGGAAGATGAGGGTGCAGTGAGGTGGTGCGTTCTGCGTGATGGATGCTATTCCTTTTCCAGAAAGTGGTCAGCATCTAAGACATCATTCCGGTCCAAATGTGTAGGTTCCCTCCTTCTTAACAAATACTACTATTGAGAAATCCCACCGACTGTGGGATTCTTGAGATTTGTTTCTTTCAGCCTCACTTAGTATTTGCAATAATTCTCCATCCTTGGTTGCCCAGTTGAGTCTCATATAACTCATCTCTGTGCTGCTCCAAAGACAGAGGCAAAACCATGAATTTGGAGATGGAGAGGAAAGCAGCACCACAGTCTGGCTCCTATTGGAGATGGCTCCTGTCTGATCAGTCAAAAGGCTGTGTCTAACATCACCAAACATGCCATGTCACAGGATGGGACAGAGGCATGACATGTCAGGCAGGCACATGTCACCCGTGCTCAAATAGGTCCTGATCGGTGGCATGCTGCCCTGCAACAGCCCAGCATCCCAGTGTCTCCTGTGCCCTGGGACCTCTCATTTCAGACATCTGTCCTAATCCTGTCTTGTCCCTTGCATCAAGTAAAAATAAATTTGGCAGTACAAAGGAAACAGAAAAAAACTTCTAGGCTTCCACCTTCTCCACTGAATTAATCGTCTCTGGCAGATTTGTGGCTTCCTATGACCCTTGAGTTTTACTGTCTGCTAGCACATCAGGCACCGATAAAATTACAGTGATCTTTCTCAATGCTGACAGAGGCAGGGCTTATTTCCAGTAAAAGGGCACCATACTGAGCTGCGCAGGGTAAGCGAGGTTAGGGAAATAGGTGCATGGGAATAATGAGAGCACAGAGGGCAGTCGACTTTCAATATGTTTATGCAGTTAAATGTAACAAGTTCAGACACTATCGTTTATTTTTTTCCATTGTTCACAAAAACAAACCCCAAAACCCCTCTCTGTTTGTGCTGTTTTCTCTCTGTGAGCGCTTTCCTATTTTTCTTAACCTCTGTGTTGCAGTGCAGCTCGACTGTGTACATGAAGATATGCTCCCTGCCCTGGGGAAGATCCGAGATAAGCCAAGAAGTGACATACAAATGGCAAGGGGGAGAGAGCGATCTAATGGACTGGCCACAAGTTTCGTACATTAAGATAGGAAAAGCATACAGAGAAGAAGGAAGCTGGTTTCTGCTGGGAGAGGGACACTGTTCTTCGCCTTCTTTTCTTTGTCCTTGTCTTTTCGCCCTCGTCTCCCTCGTGCCCTTTTTTGTGCTTCTCATGCTGAGATGGTGGTAGTAGACTTGGGGGAGGCATTGTAAGGGCTGTAGCGTGGCCCGTGAACAAATACTGGTAGGTTAGTTTGTTTTCTAATTTAGTTTGCTGCCTGTCTCTGTCTCTCCTCTTGGCCTTCAGCCTGGCACAGGGACGTCAGCTGCTCCTTGCTAAAACTGGCTTCATTCCTCTCACTGCCTGGTGAATACCTAACACCTGCTCATGGTCTTTGGGTTTGAGCATTTTCATGTGCCTCCCATATCGCATGTGAAGGTAGAAAACAGGCCTTTTCCCCTCCTCCTCAGAGACCCTAAATCCTGCTTCACACAGGCTGCTTCATCGCTGGGAGGTGGTGGCAGAATCTGCCAGAAAGTCCTCTCTCCCCTCCCCTCCTCTCCTCTCCTCTCCTCTCCTCTCCTCTCCTCTCCTC
Source organism: Charadrius vociferus (assembly GCF_000708025.1). NCBI lineage: Eukaryota > Metazoa > Chordata > Aves > Charadriiformes > Charadriidae > Charadrius > Charadrius vociferus. The sequence continues at coordinate 1,722,509 of NW_009647874.1, read as the reverse complement.
TCCCCCCTTAAACTCTTTTCAGGTGTCAAATATGAACTCAGCAACACCAAAGGATTTCCTGCACTTTCATTTCAATACATTGTTCCTCTTTGGGTGGAGTTTTTGAAACGCTTCTCTTCAAAACATCTTGAATGCTTGAAGTTCAAGAAGGAAGCTGAATGTTGGTTGGTTTTTTTTTTTCAGGACAAAATAAGTATTTCATATAATAATATTACTGATAATATTTCATATTATAAGATCCAAATTCTTTCTCTGGCCCTTCTGTCCAGCTGGAAAATGGTTTGGAAGTGTCTGAGGAACCACAGAGTTTCTTGTCTCTGCTATTCCCAGTTAGCTATAAACCAAAAAACGAGACCAAATCCTCCCCATGGCACAGCGTCCTCATGGCATGGATGGAGGAAGGGCGGGGCAGCTGCCTTTGGTGGTGCCCCCCCCCCCCTGCCGGCTCCTTCTTGCTGCCTGTGCAAGGGCAGCTGCTGAGAAGCAGCAGCACAGCAGTGACAGTCTTACCCTGCGGCATTGCATGGAAGAGCCTTCACACTGTCAGCGCTGGGATAGGGCAAGAATGGGTGAGTTTTCTTTGACCAGAGTCTGGCCTCTGATCTCCCAGGCCTCCCCTTTTCAGACCTTGGACCTAGTTTCAGCCTTTGTAAATCCCCTGTTATGGAAAGACTTTGGTTCGCGGATGGGCTGAGTCACCAGGTCTGTGACAACACCCACCGTGTGGGCCGTGGTCCCACAGGGGACATCATATAGGGCTCCTCTTGGTGTTGCAACACACTTGGGCTACTGTGCAATGTGTCTGTGGAACCAAGGTGACAAACCCTGCTCTTATGCTTTGCAGGATGCTGTGGCATGTTCTCAGGAGGAGGGCGGACCTGCCTTCCATCTCGTTGCAGAGCCATGGTTGATACTTTAAACATATAAAGCCTATGAAGCCCCTGGGACAAAGCTCTGGCAGGATAAGGACACTGTAGGAGATCTCAGAGGGCTGACACAAATATGGTAAACTTCCTCTACAACGAACATCTTGTCTTTGGAAGTGCTAGTCAGTGGAAAGACGAGCACTTGGCTAGGTGTCTCTGCTCTTCTGATGGCTTTTTTCATCCTCTTTTCTCACAGCCAGTCCCAGGAAAAGCTGTCAGACTGCAGCTGCCCATTTCACACCTCTCTGAGACAGCTAGGACAAGGGCATTGGAGCCACGTGTTCATCCCTGGCTCTGACCCAGACTGCCTGTGCACTCTTGGACAAGTCCTCCAATCCTCCAGCATCCCTCTCCACCACCCCACATTTAACGGAGCATATCTCTTAGCTCTTCCCCTCTGCAACAGCTGTAGACTCTTCAGTCTGGGTTTGTCCTACTCAGGCATGTAACCAAAGTAAACAGCTCATCTCCATCATTGCCTCTGTTTGTGGTCACTGGAAGGCAGAGACAGGCTCTTCGAGGTGGGAAGTGGTATGAGGTGGGATGTACTGGTCTGGCATGAATCTGGGCTGCAACTCCCCTTCTCCGAGTCCGTGGAACCCAGCGTAAAGGCGCTGAAACTGGGCACGTATGGTACAAGTTGCCAAAGTGACTTCAGAATTGGACTGTCTTCAACCAAATGTCTGAAGTATGGTGATGGCTTTCCATCTATCTGTTGAGAGGACTTTGTCTGCTACCTCTAATGAAACTCTTCCCAAACCCCATTTAATTGCTTAACCTGGTAATAAATTGTATATTCCCTGACTTCTCAGAGAGGAAAGCGTGTCTCTTCCTGTGGCTGCCACCACACAGACATCCCTTTTGATACTACATCGCACTCAAAACAATGTTGCCTTTCTCAGGGCACAGATAATAAAAGATAAAGATTTGTGAAGTAACTTTTGAAAAGGTTACCTCAAAAATATCTAGCCTTATTAATTCAAACTGAGAGCTTCAAAAAGCCATCTTTGGTGACCCAGCTCAGAAAAACACCAAGATTTAAGCAAAAGAAAGATGCCAGTGAAGCCAGTGGGCTTAAAACTAAGGACAGACTAGGGGGATCTATGTGTATGCAGGAGTAAAAGTAGGCTGACATGCTTTGGCAGGGTGAAGCCCTGCCATCAGACTCACTGCAGTGACCCAATTTCTTTGCAGGATGCTGCAGGAGAAATGCACGCTCCTGTAGTTCAACCCCTTCCTCTGGTGTCATTAGTTCTGTTTCTCCCACATCGAACTTCACAGAGGGAGGATTTTGCTGTACTACTGAGGGTCTGGGAAATGACACCTCATTTTTGCTGTGCAGTTTAGGAGAAAATTGTCTGATTCTAGCAAAAAACCCGCCCTGTGATTTTCCACGCAGCATGAGGACTGGAAGGGAGATGGAGCCTCACCTCATCCCCTTCTCCATCAGAGAGCAACCTTATCGCCGTGGGGTCTGGGATAACTGCCCCACGGCTTGGGCAGGGCTAAAACCTTCCCTTTTTTGCCCTCAAGTAAACCTTGAGACTTAATCTACCAGGTAACAGAGACACAGCAACCCACCTCCAGAGCCTGGGCAGGAGATGGGGGCAGCAGCTAGGGCTGGTGCATAGGAGGGTAACGGTTTGGTTGTTGCTTTGAACTGACAGCTGTCTGAAGCCAAGAGTAGGTTGCAGCTATCTTGTCCTGTATCCAACACTGCCTTTGTTATGCAAATTTGTATATGTTACTTGATTTCCATTTTCCACAACTGCCTCCTCAGTAATATGCAGTTCGTATTTATATATACTTAGTTAACGCACAGTTTATTTGTACACACTTCACTGCGGTTCTGCAGATTAGTTAACCAAAATCTGGCCAGATTCTGCCCCGCCTACGGATTTGTATAGGTGTAAACAGGATCATGACTTATCTGGTGCAAAGTGCTCAGGAAATGCGAAATAAGTTGAGTTTTATAAACAAAGTCTTCATTGTTAAAAAAGCGTACAATTTTTAGTACATTATTTTACAGCAGGAGACGTAGTAAAATAAAACATTGTGGAGCAAGGACACTCCTGGAAAGAAACCACCTGAGAAGTGATTAAGTACAGCTCCTTACAACCCCCAGCATGTCTCATGACACCGTTTGCATGACTGTATTCATTCAAACAACTCAACATCATGTAAGGACATACTTAAGGGAAAATCGGTGCTTGGTAAAAACCCATCCCCAGCTAAGCTTCAGCCTGCTTCTTGATAGGAAACAAAGCTGCCTGCTTTCTTCATGGTCATTGTTGGTGGAAATAATGGGTTTGTAGAGCCTCCCTTTTACCACCAGAGGTCATAAGCAAAACGTCTCAGCTCCTCAGTCGCTCTCCCGGAGGGAGGGAAGTGGAAGAGTCAGCAGAAATATTGCTTCATTCACGGTAAGTAAAATGCAGGCAATAACCGAAAGGATGCCCAGCAATTGAGAGGGAAGGTGGCAAGGTTAGCAATGCAACCATCAGTCTGCCGGCGCGGGAGCTGGAGATGGGCTGCGGGAAGAGGCGCTGCTCGTACGCTTCTGGATGCGATGCAGATTTGTTGACATTTGTTGCCCTTTTGTGTTTGCTTATTCATGAACACTAATGCAGGAAACTTTCTGTGTTCTGCAGGAGACGTGCAGAATCTGAAAGCCCTGTGGAAACCTGTGTGAATATTCAAAAAAGGCGCTCGCAGCTTTCCTCAAAATGTGCTTTTACTATTTGCAGACACATTTCAGGAATACTAAAAAAGCATCTGAGTATAACCAGCAACCAAGAGAAGGAATTTTCCTGGCCATAAAGCCTGGATCAGCTCACGGGCAAGAAACACGAGCACGTGATTTCTCTGACCAGCCATAAGACATGAAAATTGGAAAGGCAGCAGAAAGCTTAGGCTGAAAATCAGCTCAAGTAAATCCACACTGTAAAACTTTAAACAGTTATTAAAGTCATGGGCTGTAAACTGTGTGCACATCATTTGCAAAAGGAAATGTGCTTTCAGACAAATTATTTATGACAACTTGATCTTCTCTCCCCACCCCCTTTAAAAACAGCTGTGGGCAATGTATGTTGGAAAGGAAAGGACTGAGGGTGGGAAATCAAAATTGTCATTTTTTAATTCAGAAATGTCAAGCCAAGCAACTGTGCTCTGCTGTAAAGCACCATCATGCACCCAGTTACCGGTGGCCAGGATTAGTCGACTTCTTGTGAGGAGCACACATGAGGAGAGAGAAATGGCATAAGGCAGAAAGAATGGCACTGATGAGCCAGAATTTCCCAATTACCTCCACAGTTTTACAACTCTATAGTAGACGCACTTTCACTATCAGTAAAAAGGACTAATTATATTCATATTTCGAAAAAACCACCCAGTTGCTCTGAGAAAGTCCCACAGTCTGTTTTTACTGAGAGATAAGGCTCTTGAAAAAGATGACGTTTATTTCTCAAAATTGGTAAAACACATTTCAGAGCAATGACTAAAAAACCGCTTCATTTTGCAGTGAGCTATTACTTACCACTCTGAAAGAGAAGTTTATTACAGAAATCCTGACAGCTCATTAACTACCTTACTAAAGAACAGTTGTGCTATAATAAAACTCCCATCACTCCACCTTTGCTGCAAAAGAAAAGATAAAATGAACAGACCGTTTACATATTGCATTCGATCAACAGTCACAGAAACACAACCCCCCCAAGTCTCAAGGTGGTGCCACGGTGGGGTTGTGGTGGGCCCTGGGAAATGCCTGTCTCCTGCAGAGAAAGGCCACCAGGCCAGGGCTCCTCCTCACCTGCCCCTCGGCCATCTCCTTCAAGCGCTTCTCGGCCACCTCCATCACTGAGGGTTTCTTCCTGCCTCCCCATAGTAGAGAGCTGCTGGGGTAGACGTCGGTTTCTGAGACACTTGTGCTATTTCTAGCAGCTCCCCACAGAAAATCCATGTGTTCACCTTCTGTCGCTCTGGAGCAGCATTAACCTTCCCTTTTCATCGAACCTGTTCCTAAAAAACTCCAGTAAAAGAGGCTCCAGGATTTAAATACATCTCACTGATACAAATCAGGCCAATTATCTTTAGTCCTGCCTTTAACAGACAGAGGAAGTTTGATCTCCCTCCTTCTTATTATAACCTCTGACGAGCTGGGGGACTGGCATGGGTTCCTGCCTTCCCCACACCCATATCCCCCCAATCTTCCCCAAAGTAAGCACAGAAAAATCCATGAATTTCTGCAGAAATAATATTTTGTAACTCTCCTGTCATAATTATTTTTCTCCTCTAGTCTCTCTGCAGCTTGTCATATCTTTCTCTGAAGTGTGGTTATCGGCCCTGGGTAGAGTAACACTCTAGCAGGGACCTTATCATTATGGATCAGAGCATGTTAAATACTTCTGGTGTCTCGCACATGACATTCCTGCCAGTAAATCCAAGAATGGGAGTTGTCTTTTCTGTGGAACCATCACACACATATTTTTAGCTTGTGAATCACAGTAGTTGACGAATTATTTTGTACGCTACTGGTGACTTACCGTTAGCTCTCCATTATGCATTTCTATATTCACCTCTTATGACTTTTTGCAGGGAGCTTTTTACATTTTCTTTTACTGAACACCCTGCAGACTTTGGATCACTTCTCTAGCTTGTCAAAATCATTAAAAAGGTTATCCCTGTCCTTCAAAGTACTTGCATCCTTTCTCAGCTTACTGTCATCTATGAATGGTGGAAAGAATGTTTTCTCTTCTATCCTACAAGTTGCTTAACATGACCAAACCTAAGGTAAGTCCCCACTGATTTAATATACATCCCAATTCGACAAAAAAAACCCCAAAGTCTAAGCATGTTTTTCCCTCAGTGTATGCACCCACCTATGAGCAAGGTGTCTAAGCTGCTGTAACCATGGGTGGAGTCTGGAGAGCTATTTTGCTCATCCTCAGGTGGGCAGCGTGCAGTAAGGTGAATTTATCTCCAGGCTCCCTCGGTGGTATTGGCTAATGGCTCTGTCCAGACGTAGGTGTACAGTGGTGCCCTTGGGGCAGCCATACAGAGCTGGCAGATCTGACACAAGATCTGTGGGAGGTCCACCACCCTTTGATGCGGTAGCTGAAGGTCAGCCAGGAGGCACCTCAGATGATACTAGATGCCTTTTAGTGGGCAGCTGCATTGAGCCCTACATCTCCTCCCTGCAAAGGAAGCTTAGATGAAGAGGTTACATGTGGACACCTACATGGTAAACAGGAGACATTTCTAGTAGCAAATCTGAAGCCGAATCTTGTCCTACCTATCTTCATTTTTGCTTAGGGGAACGCCATGTAGAGCAGTGTGAAAAGCCATATGAAAGTCAAAGTAAATCATGTTTGTTGTTATCCTCTAGGCCAATTATTTAGTCAAAGACTGAAATTAGATTGGTTTGACATGATTCTTCTTGATAACTCCACAATTGCTGGTTTTCAATCATTGTATTACCCTTTAGGTGCTTTGGTGGTGTTTGCTTAATAATTTGCTCTGAGCACTAAAGTTACATTTCCTGAGCTCTAGCTCCTTGGACTGTTCCCCATCTTTTATAAACATGTGCCATATTTGCCATTCTACACTTCTCTGGGATGTCCCATAAGCTCTTGAAGATAATTGTTAGAGAAGCAGAAATTTTGTCAGCAAGCTCTGCGAGTTCTCCAGTATGTTTCACTGGGTGCTACCAATTTGAATAATTCTACTTATCTAAATGTTGTTTAGCCTCTTCTTTTGCAAGTTCACCCTGCTTTTCTATTCCTTATTAAAACTGTGATAAATATCTAGTCCTAATTAACCTCGTTTTGTGATGACTGAGGCTGTTGAATACTTCGGGCATTGCTGCCCTTCTCCCTTGTGAGCTGCTGGACCTGTGCTTTCCTTTGTCCTCCTCTCGCTTTCCCTGTATTCCTCAGTGTCCACCCCACCCCTTGCTGTTTGTAACGCATTTTACAATCTGGCCATTCTGAATATAACATTACATACTATGGATGTGAGGACTATTGGAGAAAGATTGTTTTTCCTTCCTGAGGACCAGATACTGGAGTCAGTTACTATTAATATTATCTGACAACAGTATTGAAAACCAATGATGTCGGGTTTTGGCTGTAGTGTACCAGTGCTATATTGTTGCTTGATTACTTCAGCAGTATACATGAAATGGCGTATGATTGCTTTTTTGCAGGATGTTTTGAAATAGTCTTGATGTAACAATGGACTATATGAGGCAAAATTGAAGGATACAGGCAATACCTCTGGTATAATCATCTTCAGTCTTGCATCTTTGCTTTCAGCATCTGCTTTCAGGTCAATGAGATCATTTTGCGATCATGTTTTCCCTTGCACTCACCTCAAATAGCAATCTAGACATTAAGGATAGCTATTAAACAAGGTCATGTTGGAAAAATGATTTGGGCTTGTTGTTTTGTTTTTTTGTGGGTTTTTTTGTGTTGGTGTTTTTTGTTTTTTTTTTTTTTTTTAATTCTGGTAAGTTCCAAATGTCTATTCAAATTATAGAATTTCTGGACTCATTGAGAGTGTCCAGCAGCAAGGGGCAAACACATTTGCTAACAGCAAGTAGCCCGTCATTCAGCATGGTTGTGATTAAAGCTTAAAATGGTCTTGGATGCAATCTTTTGAACTCCAAATTATGGCTCACATGATAGATTGATGCAGAAAATGTTTACACTTCATTATGCTGTAAGATGATGGATAAGCTCGCAGCTGCATTTGATCAGTGAAGTGTAGGAACAGGTCAGATGAAGTAGCAGACGGAGCAGTTTGAGAAATGAGAATAGAAAGTTAATTGTGGCCAAGATTAATTTCCTTTATTTGACTATGTGGGAGAAGGGTTTGAAATTGTTTGGAAGGTGTTTCTAATTTCGGAAGACAATAATAGTCTTTAGCACTGCACATGACTTTAGGCACATAAATTTAATCTATAGATTTCAAAGCACTTCACAAACACAGTTGTTAATCTTTTTGCTCATCTTTGGAAGTGGAAGCACTGACAATTTAGAGAACTGTTACTTTGCCCCGACTTTTCCCATGAGTCCACAGCAGGTCTGATGCAGAGTCCTGCTGTCCCTGGTCAGCATATCCTCAGACCTCAGACACAGAAAGTCCACTCCCCAGCTTCTGTCATTGGAGAAAATTGTAAATGGGATCTCTTCTTCCAGGGGAATCCTTCTGAGTCCCAAGCGAATGGGCAGCATTGAAACCTATCTTAGGGAAACACCAGTTAATCGGCAACTTGTTTAAATAGCAGCACTACCCACAAATTGATGAAAGAGGGAAATCTGTCTGCATCCCAATGGAGGGACAGAGCAGTGTCTTTGACAACACCTTGGTGCTGTGTCAGGATGAGACGCCAGCACCTAACACCTAAACCAGTCTGATGGCGCCTTCCAGCCAGGTCTGGAGAGCTGGTGAGTCAGGACCTAGGAGTCATACACATACACCTGGCATGCAATTGCCTTTGTGCATCTGCTGTGTGCAGAACATATAGGCATTCGCACAAAAACACAGTGAAAAAAAAGAATAAAATGATTTCCCATCAGCTAGGTGGAAAACGGACAATTTCTGTGCTTTTTTTCTCAGTTATATATTGCCACCTTCTTGCTCTTAAACCTTGCAGAGTTCCCCACATGACACTGAAGTTCTTCATGCTCTGTTCCATAAGTGCATATGCAATGTCCAGTCATCCCGAGCATAATTTCCACTCCTCTGTAGCCTGTGATTCTCCATGGCCCTTAGGAATTACTGACTGATTTCTCACCCATTGAAAGAAAATCCTGTAGGCTTCAATGAGGCCAATACTTTTTTCCTGTGTCTCTGCCATTGTTAAGCAGAAGCTGTTTGGCTTTGGGTACCAAGTGTCTCATCACTCTGAATAAACTGCCAAAAGAAAGAAAAAAGAACACTTTTTTAATCATTTTAGTTCACGAGGAAATCTGGAGTCGTACACAGACCTTTCAGTTTTCTCAGTATGTGTCCTGTCAGTTTGTCTCCTCTGAGAGAGCCCAATTATGTATGTGTTGCAGTCATACTAGAAAACAGCCATTTCACAAAATAACTGATTTCACAATGTGATTGCAACATATTAAAAATACCATTTGCAGGATTTACAAATACTGACTGTTAACAGGGGCATTCATAGAGCAGATGGGCATCTTTTCAACCAGTGTTTACCAATTTGGGTACTTCACTGGCGAAGAGATTTTTTTAAAGTGGTGGGTAGCTGTGTGCCGATGTTAGGTAGGAGGATGGCTTTTCTTGAGTAATACAATCAGATGCAGTCCTAATCATGGCAATTAAATAGCACATCTCCTGGCACCTAGTACCGGTGCAAAAGCCGCAGATAATATTGTCAAAGCAACTGGAACTAGTGTGGGGCACAGATCCTGCACATGTTACATAGGCAAAATGGCAACGAAGTAAAGAGGAATTTTGACTGAACTCTGCCTCCTGTCATCACACGGCTTTGAAATCTGAAAACCTAAAGCTTGAGTCCAGTCATTCTCACTCATGCTCTGAATGGGAGAAAAAATGGGAAGGTAAATAATGGCATCTTCTCGTATAAACCTGATTTCTCTGCACACTTTGAGTTCCGTGCATTTAAACAAAGAAAGTGCAAAAAATATTCAGAATATTACTGTATCTAAGACATCCAAATTTTGAAAAATTATTGAAATAAGGTATTGCTATTGTTGTAATAACATCATATAACAAGTGTTTACAACATTGTTGTTATATGTTATTGCATCATATAACAACATAGTAACCTATATGATGTAATATACATGATGTAACTACGTATTACCTACTTCTACTATGGCACTTTTCATGCAGACATATCAACATGCCTTACAGAGAAGAGCAGTATTAGTATTGCTATTATAACTACTATTATCATTAGCCAACAAGAAATGTGCATGTCTGCAGAGTGCAGATGAACCCAATCAATGTATGTGTACAGAACGGAAATGCCTATAAATATTCATCTGAAATATTATTTCAATAGCAGATCACATACCAACAAAATTGAAGCGATTTTTATAAGGGGTGAGGGGAAATTATTTTCTACCAGTTTATTCACTTAGCATAGATGACTCTGGAGAAAAGGACAATGACCATGAAACTAGCATTTAAAGTGGTGGGTAGCTGTGTGCCGATGTTAGGTAGGAGGATGGCTTTTCTTGAGTAATACAATCAGATGCAGTCCTAATCATGGCAATTAAATAGCACATCTCCTGGCACCTAGTACCGGTGCAAAAGCCGCAGATAATATTGTCAAAGCAACTGGAACTAGTGTGGGGCACAGATCCTGCACATGTTACATAGGCAAAATGGCAACGAAGTAAAGAGGAATTTTGACTGAACTCTGCCTCCTGTCATCACACGGCTTTGAAATCTGAAAACCTAAAGCTTGAGTCCAGTCATTCTCACTCATGCTCTGAATGGGAGAAAAAATGGGAAGGTAAATAATGGCATCTTCTCGTATAAACCTGATTTCTCTGCACACTTTGAGTTCCGTGCATTTAAACAAAGAAAGTGCAAAAAATATTCAGAATATTACTGTATCTAAGACATCCAAATTTTGAAAAATTATTGAAATAAGGTATTGCTATTGTTGTAATAACATCATATAACAAGTGTTTACAACATTGTTGCTATATGATGTTATTGCATCATATAACAACATAGTAACCTATATGATGTAATATACATGATGTAACTACGTATTACCTACTTCTACTATGGCACTTTTCATGCAGACATATCAACATGCCTTACAGAGAAGAGCAGTATTAGTATTGCTATTATAACTACTATTATCATTAGCCAACAAGAAATGTGCATGTCTGCAGAGTGCAGATGAACCCAATCAATGTATGTGTACAGAACGGAAATGCCTATAAATATTCATCTGAAATATTATTTCAATAGCAGATCACATACCAACAAAATTGAAGCGATTTTTATAAGGGGTGAGGGGAAATTATTTTCTACCAGTTTATTCACTTAGCATAGATGACTCTGGAGAAAAGGACAATGACCATGAAACTAGCATCAATCTTCACATATGATTGATCATTTAATTGTAGTAGCCTTTCATGAAGCTAAATAATCGCTAGTTGATACAGAATTGTACTCAAGATTTACAGGGTAAACACCCATCACATTTTAGACATCACACAATAGCCCAAGATATAATTATCAGTTCATCGTTAGTATTGTTACACATATCACGTAGACACTGGAAATAAATCCCAAAATACCAAAACCTCAAGCAGAAGCCTAATTGAAATAAAACAACCTTCATATTCAGGTTATTGAGTAATTTAAAATTAGTACATTTAGCCACAACTCTTGTTCTGCATTTAAAATAGAAGCACGATCCGATGTTTTGGGGTAAATTATTATGTTGCGGTAAAGAAAAGTTGTCAGGATAATAAAATAAGGGAAGCAACAAAGAGGCAAACTCCAGCAGTGGTATTGCTAGACTATGTTATTAATTTTGGATTAGGTGTGAGTGATGGGTTTAACATTTACACTAGAGATCAGGGTGGAAGGGTTCCATCCAATTCTTCTTTATCAAAAAATGGCCCCCTTTATGACCTCTCTGAAGAGCGATATGTGAACAATTTATAGCTAAATTATATGAAGCTGCTAAAGCTCTGGCAAATAACAAAGGTTGTTGGCAATGATAAGTTGCAGTACGCAGCAGAGAAATCTTCCTTGTCCAGATTTTACCACCATTTAAAAAAAAAATGTTGGAAAAAACTTTAGAGAAATGAGGAATATGTTTGAGAGCAGAGCAAGTGATTACCTTGTTCAGCCAAAATCTTGCCCAGAATGCAGTTGGTAACCATCTGCCTTCGTACCATTTGTCTGTGGCTCTGGCTGTGCCTGACCTACATGTGACACTTCTGAGCAGATGTGTATCAGGATACAACAGATGAGAGAACGTCAGCCCCTGCCAAAAGGACTCCACACATATTGGGAAGGATGAATACCAATAAATCAGGATCAGATGGGATGTGTTGTATGGCTTTTTCAGAGTTGAGAAACAGTTGAATTGTTTTATCTATTAAATTAATTGATACAGGATTTAATAGTAATATGCCCTCCCGCTGTATTTGTCTTAAGCGGTAACATAACATTTGTGTCCACCCAGGACCTTTTATTTTCAGGGCATTAAAGAATGAAACACAGGCCTGATGCCTGGAAATCAAAATCCACTGAAACGACATTAATTCCATCCTATTACCTCCCACTTACCTTCTATTCATACTTCATTTAACTTGTATGAGTGAGTGACTGAGGCGCAGTATCAGAGTTCACAGGCTCCGAGTACATATTTAAGGTGTTTCAGGAAGTGGATAAGGGAGGGGGAAGGGGATACATGGAAGGATTAAACACAGATGAACTGAATGCACGTGTGTTGGAAGGGGGGCTCAGAATATACACACGACAGCCGAAACAGGAGAAGTGCTCTGCTGTCAACAAGCACCACGTGGAAAAGGAGATAACCTTGTGCTCAGCTAGTATCCCATATCTGTCTGATACAAAGCAGCCCGTACCTCTTCATTTAAGTTATGGAAGACGGCATTTTGTGGTAGGCATTTGCCACTTGGAAGAGGTGTTGCATTTGGTTGGCCAAGGACAGCTCACCGGTAGGAGTTTTTGAGGGACAGGATCCCTGGTGTTAAGAATCACAGTTGGGCTATGTATGGGACTGAAACTTCAATTTCACTGTCTTTCAGTATTAGCTTCACAGTTCTACAAAGTTCTTCTTAATGTAGCAGGGTCTTTAATTGTTACAGTGTCTTTTAATGAAGCTTCATCTAAGGATCTGTTTACAGCTGGACAATGCCTCATTAAAAATACTTTGTATGGTAATTTCTTTATACAAAGAATGAAAATAGTTTTCTTGTCTAATATCTGGGTGTCCTACATCCTCCGTGAATTTATCCCAGGCAAATCAAAACCATTTGTATCAGCTGGATACACGATACAGTTAGCTACATGATTTTAAAAAGGAATGCCAGAATTTTTCTCAAAGAAAACAAGTGGGCAAAAAACAGAATCAAAATTGATGAGAAAATGGAATACACTTGATTTATTAAGTGTGCACACATCTTTTCAAAGACAGCTGAATAAATTTAGAACAGAGGGATTTGTCGCCTTTTTTGTATTATTGCAATTATTAATACCAATAGTATTAATTTAGCTCAATGTTATTTTAATCCCAACATGTTTTCAGAATCAGAGATAAGTCTTAGATGTCCTTGAATGTACATGAAAGCTGTGCATTTGGAAATAACATGTTTTCCCTCATACTGACTTCCCCTCTGCATTAATATGCTCTCACAGCTCCCTGCATTTCCGCCTCCCAGCTCAGTTTTGCACCCATCGCACAATTTACCGAGAGCCACAAATCTAAACGCTGTGCTCTGAACGGTGACTACTTCAGTAAATTATGTTACGTTATAGTAAGCTGAATTAGGGATCTTGCCCCGAAAGATACAGTTTCCAGGGCCACCAGGTTCATGTGTGCTCTCACAGTCCTTCCCCAGCGAGGTACAGGAACCGAGGACCGATATTTCTCTCTATGCCTATGTTCAAAGAGTAGAAAAGAGCTTTTCAAATCGTGCTGTGTGGTTCACACCCTCTTGATCTCTCTGAGTGCTGGCTGGTCACGCGGTTCTGGTTTATCCTTTTTGTTAATGGACGGTTAATACGCAGCTAATACTTGAGTAACACTGCTGGTACCTGCCCCCAGCCGGTCAAGTGGCTATTTCCCAGGGGCTTAGCTCATACGGATGGTGGGGTGGGAGGAATTACCATGTTTCATTCAAAATTCCCAGCTACCTTGCAGTTGAGACAGGACCTCCTGCAAAATTTTAATTCTGCGTTTTGACGAAAGCGACAAGGCCTTCTAATTAACTTGGTGTTTAAAGTGAGTAGCAGCAATTTGTGGAACCCAGTAATAAAATTACGTAAAAATGACAGTCTTTTAGACGGAGCAAGGAAAAATTGTAATGCTTTCTTCTGCACTAATGATTCGAGAGGTATAGCTAGACTTTCGGGAATAAGGCTACATAAATTAATTTTCATGTGGTTTTTATTGTTGTAATCTTCTTGTAGGTTTTCATTATAGCATTTAAGCTTCAAGATTTCGTTAAAATCACAAAACAATAGATTAACCTCAGCACTAGAGAAATAACCCTTTTCTGTTTAGTAGGCTAACTCTTCTCTTGTTTGGAGTAATACACACAGAGAAAGCAGAGCCTTATCCCGCCAGAAAATGTTTGACCAAACCTCAGCAAACATTGCCAAACTGTCTAAATGGTCCCAGCAAAGTATATTGCCCTCGATATTTTATGGAATTAGTGCCAGACAGTAATTCCTGATCTGATTCAGAGGGTGCAATTCACCTCACCTAAATGTAGGCATCTACGAAGATGTATCCATCAGAGCTATTCTCCTACCCACTTTTTTTCTTATCAGCAGAGAGAAATGAGCCCTTCTCCCTTGTGATTCATCTTGTCCTAAGGTAATCATCCAAACCAGATCAGATGATGACTCATGAACTAGAAATGCATGTTTCTATCCATTAGTCTAGGAAGGGAACCCTAGTCTAGCTCAGGTGGAGCCATCTACCTGGCAGATGCCTCAGGTTAGGTGAGATGAATGCTATCAAGTGTCTCTCCAGTGTTTCTATGTCCTTGGTAGAGTAGACAGGAATAATTTGTCATAAAAGAGGAAGTCTGCATTCAAAACAGGATCTTCCCATGTAATAGTTTGCTACAGGGCACGGTGTCTTTCTTTCTGGAAGGAAGAACTGAAATAGGGCAGCTTCTCCTGCAGTGACAAAACATAAAAGACAGAAGTGGTCTCCATAAAAATTTAGGGATGCAGTGAAATTGCATGCTGCTGCTCTAACAAAAGATCCATCTTTCTGTATTCCAGGAAGAAACAAAAGGAAACCATTGCAGCACCATTCAGAACAAAGATCCTCCGTACCCCTCTCAGCACTCTACTTGTTTGGGGGGCGGTTGTCAGGGATTTGTGTTATCTGAGTGAGTGGGAGGAAAAGAAACAACAACAAGACATTTAAAACTGATTAATAAATTCCAGGTGTGTCTTTGAAGAATACTAAAATACTCTTATTTCCTTTTGTTTACAGTATATATCCTATTCTAAAATAGATCTGATGGGAAAAACAGAGCGTACCTCCATATTTATTGCATTTCTGCAAATGCGTCTGTATTTATTACTGGCATCTGCTATTGGTGACAGCTCTTGAGTGGAATCCAAAAGTCCTGAATAACACTTGGCTTTCTTTATTATGGTAAAAAAATTGCTTTTGCAGGCTCACAGCAATTAGCAGGAAGATTGTATTTTGTTCTGCATGCCCTTTACTAGCAGTAATCCAATATTGAATTGCCTCAGAGGGTCTCAGCAATAACTGGGTCAAACTCTCTCATAACTCTTTCCGCTTGACCTGGAAAATCGACACTACCATAGGAGTGCAGAGTATATATGTATACTGTCGAAACACCACGTGTATTTCAATCTTGCACTCAGTCCTCCATTTATTCACCTTCCTTTTATGATTTATTTGAAGTTTCTCCATACCTCAATTTTTTTCCAACCTATTTAGCCTCTAGATAAAGACCACTTAGCTGCTAGCAGAAGCAAAATTCATCTTCACGCAGCATTTATACTGAGCATGTTCTAATTAAGTCAGTTAAAGTAGCTATCTGCAATTCAGCATGTCTGAACAGCTCTCCATTCATCAGTGATCTCCTGTAAACATTTAGGACATCTTGACCTTGACTAGCTGTGAGTGTAGAAAATACAACATGACTGAGGTTCACGGGCTGCTTCTTGGCAGTTGGGTGGCAGTGTTTTAGGCTGCTACTCCAAGTTATTCCCAGCCATGAGTGCAAAGAGCCAAGAGGAACAAGGGCAGCTCATGGAGACCACACTGATGTCCCATGGCAGGAACAGGATGACAGGTGGGGGGAAGCTCTCGATGGGGTTGGAGATGTGATGTAATACGCTGTAGAGTGTCCGTCACTCACACAGGAAACTAAGTAAACCATATTTTTCGTCTGTGTAAATGAAACATTTTCTCACTTGATTGTGCAGAAATCCAGTATTTTAAAAGTAGGCCCAAATTCAACTGGCAAAATCTTCCTTCACCTGCACCTGTTTGTTTTTTTTTTCTTTTTAGCAGACTCTCAGAAGCTGGTGTACATACCATCAAGGTTTCTTCATTATCACAGTCTGAATGTTTCACTGCTTCTATCTACAACACCCATAAATATTTTCCAATTTGGAAAGTCCGTACATAAATGTAACATTTTAGTAAATTTTAATATCCAGGCTTTTGAACCAGCAGAACAGGTTATACTGAAAAACGGGTGGTTTGCATGCGTGAAACCATGACAGAGAAGGAAGTATCACTGCTCATGTTACCATGTTTTGCCCAAAGTCCAGAAATAAAAGCAATCCTAGAATATGTGAAACCCAGTTCATATTCCTATCACAACCAGAGTGGATGTGAACCTACATTTCTTGCTTCCCCGGAGTGCCTAAACACCAGGCTGTGTAATATAAGGATGCTCCTGTCAACACCACTCCTCTTCATACCTAAAAGGTTATTGGGGCAGGAACTGGTGCCCTGGTATTACTAGTCCCAGATGAATGCCCTGACCTCTGCTCCATCCATCTTTCTCTCCTTGTCTGCCTCTGGCTCAATTTATATTTAACCACTGAGCTTTTGTATAAAACAAGCACTACATTCTTTACTTCCTTCCCTGCGTTTTGAATGCTGCCTGTACTTTGCACTTCATTTCATGAGGGATTAAAATGCTTGAAATACATTTGATATGTTTTCCTTCAGCCTGAAGTGATAATTGTTGTCATTTGCTTCTACAAGAGAAATTTTTTAAAGTTTTAATTTTGGCTCAAGGTTCACAGCTGCTGTTTTTAAAATTTTCGGTTTGAGAGATGAACTGAAGAATGATTTTTTTTAAAAAATCCTAATTTCTCTTTGTTCTATTCATTATACTATCTGCTGTCAACTGCCTTGAGGTTTGGTAAGGTTTCAGACACTGAATGTCCTTGCCAGTGGAGACTAAGCTTAATAATTTAACAGCGTTTTCAGTGTTCAAAGCCAGAAGAGTTTGAGCTGTTAAGCCTGCTGGTTGTAGTTGCACAAAGTCCTATTACACAGTGTAAAATGCTCATAATTTCCAATCTGTTAAAGCAGTCTCTTTGCATTCTGCTCTTATTCCCTGATGTTAAAAAAAAAGGTGCTAATTAAGCAGAATGAGTTCAACTTCAGTTTTATTTAAGGGAATTTTGCTTAAATTTATCAAAAACTACCCCAGACAAAAACTTTGGAGGTGAGGTAAAGTAAGGTAAATTTTAACTCTCAAGGAACGGATAGAGATATAATCAGGAGCTTATTATGACCTAGATATTTTTGGCAATCATATATAGATAGCAGATAGGTTTTCTGTATGTCATCCCTCTAGCAAAAGACAGTTGAAGGCAGGTGGATTTTATAATCCTATCCTTACTCTTGTCCATGAAAGCTAAGGATCACAGTGAACAAAACATATTTTTCACACAGGGAAATCACAGTAAGATACTTCCTCTAGCAGCATGCTTTCCCTCTCCTCCATTGGCTAAGGATACATCTCCCCCTGAAGGGGTGAAGTTAGGAAACAATGGGGATCCAGAGAGAGGTAGCAGCTTCAGGCTCTTCGACAAAGAAGTCCTGATGAACATCCTGTGCTTTGCCTATTTTTATCTCTTTTGTGCTCAAAAACTTCATAAAAGGCCCTATTAACCTTCAGTATAAGAGCAGCAATAGGCAGGAAATGAAGGTTTGATGACATTTGGCTAAAGTTATGACCAGCCTTGTGAGGTGTGGGGACCTGGGATGAAAAGTGAGGTTTATATGCATTCATAAAATGAACACACATGCATTCATAAAATGAACACACATACATATGAAGCCAAAAAAAAACCCTCACTGACAACTATTTGCATAAGTGGGGGTTTTTTTAACAGAAAGAAGTGATGTGATTATGCTTTTGATCTTACTGACAAATAAAGACTTTGGATAGCATCCCCTAAATGCAGTAAGAAAATAGCAAAAAAAAAAAAACGCAGAAGAAAAAGGCTAGATGAGGAAGACATGGTGCTACCTGGAGGCCTGTTGCTGGTGAAGGTGATATTTTCTGCTGCCCGGGTGGCTGAGGCCACATCTAGGGCATGTACAACTGGCTATTAGGAAATCAGTGTCCTGGTGTCCATGTTAGGGACTCTTGCCATCTGAGAAGCCCTGTGTTGCCCCAGCATCTCCAGCTGGTCTTCCAAAAGCGCACAGCTCTTCAGCAGCCCTGTGTGATGTCTCCCAGCCTTATATTTTCTAACCATCCACATGCTTCCAACAGTATTAGACACTTGTATTTAGTAATAGGCTTCTAGAGAGGCCTAGACTGCCACCTCCATGGAGACCCCAAAACGTAGGGGTCCTCACCAAGAGTCCAAACCTACCCCAATCCTTAAGCAATTTTGATGAAGCTAACGAAGAACCGCAAGATGTTAAGGAAGCTAATACTGGTTATAAATTAAAGGGAATCCTATTTGACAACTAAATCCTATTAAAGTAAGCAGGTGGATTACAAACAGCATGGCTGATAATGAAATGGGCATGTGGAAAATATTGTGTAGGTCAAAAACAAGCGCTCACAGAACAAGTCTTAACACAGGATGAATGTTAAGGCCTATTAACAGTTCAGTTCAGTTATTGTGGTGGCTGGTACTGCACATGATCATACTGGAGAAATGACATGGCAGACAAAGCAACTAGTCCTTGTATATGCCTTATTTGCCTTGCAATGGCAGGAGCCTGACCATTAGTCACCAAGGGTAGGATTCATCAGACATCCGTAGTGCAGACATCTGTGTGTGATCTGGTCACCCTATATTATAAACTGACATGCCAAGAACACAAGTCCCCTCAATTGTTTTAGATATTTCCCTCAGGGTGAGAAGAAAGAGGCCCTACATGTGCCTGTTCCTCTCCAGCAGCTATAGTGGGTGGCCTGCTGAGGCGGGCAGAGTGGCCCCACCCAGAGCTACCTGTGTGCTGCACAACCTGGTGACCTCTTGCACTGGCGAACACCAAATCCAACAGGACTGTGAAAATGCAGCTGGAGAATTCAACTTTTATGCTAAAAAAGGAGATCTCACAAAAGGTTGAGGTTACTGCCTGCGTATTTTGGACTCCTGGCTCTCAATCATAGAATCATAGAATGGTTTCGGTTGGAAAGGACCTTGAAGATCATCAAGTTCCACCCCCCCTGCCATGGGCAGGGACACCTCCCACTAGACCAGGTTGCCCAAGGCCATGTCCAGCCTGGCCTTAAACACCCCCAGGGATGGGGCCTCAACAACCTCTCTGGGCAACCTGTTCCAGTGCCTTACCACCCTCAAAGTGAAAAATTTCTTCCTAATGTTTAATCTAAACCTGCCCTCTTCCAGTTTATATCCATTCCCCCTCGTCCTGTCACTACATGTCCTAGTAAAAAGTCCTTCCCCAGCTCTCCTGTAGGCCCCTTTTATGTACTGGAAGGCTGCAAGAAGATCTCCCCGGAGCCTTCTCTTCTCCAGGCTGAACAGCCCCAACTCTTTCAGCTTCTCCTCATAGGAAAGGTGCTCCAGCCCTCAAGAACTGCCTATGCTAGGTAAGCAGATCTGCTAAGTGTTCACTGAGCCTGCACTGATCCAACGAGCTCAGGCCTTGAGCACACAGCTCTGGTTTGTTGTGGTACCATGGCCACGATATTTCACGGTGCTGGGAGGGAGAGCATCCTCACCAAGGTGCAGTGCCATGCAGCCCTGGCTGTCCTGTGCTGAGGACCTGAACTTGTGCCACCACCCACAGCTCTGTGGTACAGTGTGGACGGGATGGTTTGCTCGGTGGTACCGTGCTCTCACAAGCTTTACAGGCACCATCTGTCACAAACTATGTCCCCACCACTGAGTGAAATCCAAATGCCACCTCCAAGCCATCAGAAAAAAACCAAGCAAACCCAAACCCCAGCAGCCTGACATTTTTACAACATCCCCACTTAAGAGCGTGTGGCAGTAGACGAAAGGCAGCCCTAGCAACTGGTATTAAAGCAAAGGGACACTTGCAATGCTGTGGGAAAGGAAGACAGATGGGATGTCTCACTGTGAAAGTGCCCTGCTATGACAGAGCACAGCCTTTTCACCGAGACAGCCACAGACATCGGATGCTGAGGAGGAGGAGGAGGAGTTACAGTCAGCGAAAGGGAAGTTACTTAGTGCGCTAGAAGATATTCGCTATATTATTTTCTCTCTCTGTATGCACAGAAACCAATGTTATGGGAGAAATTCTTTCTGGCAGATTATCTACTTTCCAAACCAACAGAGGTTCAACAAAGACTGAAATAAATCCATAATGTGTGTACTATCTATCTACGTTCCAAATCAATATTAGAGATAGGCTACCAGTGTGAAAAGCCAGAGATCCAGGCCAGAGATGCATGCAGTATTACAGGGACGGAGAGAAATCTATACGCTCAGTGTATTTATCTACATTCTAAGCCAATATTAAAGCTAGTTTAGTCATGTGAAAAATAAGTACTACATAGTTCAGAGGGGGAGAACACATCAATAGCTGCACCGTGGAGACGTGTGCTAAATAACAAAGATCGCCTTCATGCCATGCCTATCTAATGCATCTGTATTGTGAAGAGAAATTCTACAGTCCCCCAAATACTCAAGTTAAGCAGTCTTTTTTGAAAGAAGGGTATTTATGCTTTCGGTTGATTTTCTTCCGACCTTCATTAGGAGCTGCTAAAAGTTACTCTCTCGGTGCTCTCCCTCCACCTTGGTGTTTTCTACATCCTTCATCATGGTAGTGGGTGGCCTTGCTAAACCCGAGGAGAGCAGCGCTGCCGTGTCTCCACAGGGACCAGCCCTTCCCTCCGTTGCTTGCCTCCTTCCCCCCGTGACCGGTGGTGGCTTCCTTTCTCCACAGCTTGCTGCTTGCCCTGCCTTCACTCCTTTTTACTCCTAACTGTTGAGCTTGACCGTTTTGCAGCACACAAAAAAAGAGGGGCGGATGAAGTCTGATCCACCGTATCCAACTCTCTGGGATTTGTTCGTTTAATAGTAATACCTGCTCCTTTTGCCAGCCGTCACAGCGGCACAGCTGGCATAGGTCTTCTCCTTACGCAAGGCTTGCCCGGTCCCCGGTTTTGCTATGGCTGACCCTTGCACCCCTCGCACACACGCCGGCTTATTGTCTGCTCGCACAAAGGCTGCGAGCGCCAGCCTTGCACAGGCTGCCCTGCCCTGCTGTTCTCCTTTATCCCTCCTCTGCCTTTGCAGGCGTTTTTTTTTCTTTCAGCTTATCAGCACCAGGAGGGGCCGGCTGAGCTGAGCCCTCACGCTTTTCTATGACTGCACTCTCAACCCCATCACCACCTGTCTCTTTCATAAATTAATCCAAAATCAATCAATAACTCAATCAGATAAGCCACGTCCCTTGCTTTGCACACACATTTATCTTGCTCTGATTAATATCCCAACAATGAGTCACCAGTCGTTTAGCCTAATTTTGGGAACTCTACAATAGACCGGCCTGTTCTGCAGCTCACCGTTTATTTTCCATGTCAACAAAAGAGCTGTTTCTTTAGAAAAGGAAAATGCCCCAATGCCCCACTTAACATATTCCAGTGCTGATGAACTATTATCTCCAAATAAGGCCCCTCCTTATCAAAATAATGTTTAATATGAGCATTTGAGGGCTGCTGACCAGAGTACAATCTTGTGCAGTATCAGTAAAGCGCAGCAAATCTGTAAGGGAAAGGCGTATTCAAGCAGCCCTGGGAATGTTGTATGTAGATTTTGTTGAGTATCTGATCTGGGCTTGGACTTGATAAAACTGGCACTTGCTAAAGATTCGGATGCGGCTCTTCCCTCTTTGCCTCTAAAATAGTTCTTCTGCATGTATGCAAATGAAGGTAATCAAACACCACTGTCTGCATGGCTCCTCTAAAGCCTTTTTACAATGAATTTCTTCCTGAGAGAACTGTCATATCTGTTGGCTGGTAATGTTGCAGCTGTGAAGCCAGCAAAACTGATACCAAAATTACAGGAGAACAGATGCTTGTTTTTATAAGTGCGGGGAGATGTGGTGATTTTTTGTCAAGAGCTGTAGGTAACAGGCAGGTAGCAGTTCATGTTTTCTGCCATAGACACTGTAGATAATGACAGGGAGAAGTGTGGTTTTGGGAAGTGCCAGACTCACTGTTGGAAATGTGGTGGTGAAGAAAACATGCACCATTTACATGTGAGCAACATCTTTTTGTTCCAAGTACGTTTTCTGCTATCTACCTTATGTGACCATATATTGCTGAAGACAACTCATTTTTAGTTTCTTTTGGAAGGCGTATGATGGCTTAATGCACAGGACTGAGATCTAAGCTCCCGGAGAGCAATTTCGTGTCAGGTTCTCATACTTGATGCCTCTGTGGCTTTGGGTGCGCCTGATCCTACAAGGTGCTCGGCATTGTGCAAGGCCCAGGTCCCAGTCCACCGAAGCTCTTAAACATATCATTAATTTTTAGTCCCTTTGACTTCAGTGACTAAACTGCTTAGCTGGATTCACTCCTAGGCACTTAATCTTCCTACTTGAATTTCAACATTAGCAAAATGATGATAATTCTTTCTTTAATATAGAGGGATACGGCGAGCATTAATTAGTTAATATATGTGGAGTGCTTTGGAGATATAAAGGCTATCTAGATGTTAATTTATGCAGATAGTGGAAGAAGTAGAGGGAAATAATTGCTGTCTCTCACCTGTGCAGGGTTTCAGAACAGCATTCATTCCCTCACCAGCTGAAGAACAGAAACTAAGCGCTGAGACAAGCCCACGCTTAGGAGACACTCGGAGCGCGCTTATCAGATTTAACACACTTTCCCATTTAAGGGAATGCAATCAGCTCGGTATTTGCATTTCCCTTGCAAATGAGCTTCACTGACTCCTTACGGCTGGCTTTGCACTAGCTGCTTCTCATCTCTCAGTGCTGTGATAGCAAACTGCCTCAGCGCTGTAGCATGCTTTCATCTACCGTGTATCTATATTTAATTATGAACCTGGCAAGGAGACTCCAGCGCTGGTGACTGGCGGATTCTCACCCCTTCCTGCTTTGAGATGCTGAATTTGGGCCATGTGAGATCTTGTTTTGGCCAAGTCCTTATCTTGGATCTATAGATAAATAAATAAAGCACATAAAAGGGACTGGTTTATCTCACTTCATTTTAAGTCGGTCATGCGAGGTTTGTGTTTGAACAAGTACTGTAAAGTGGCTTCGGTGAAGATGCCCTTGCCGTTGGCTCAGGAGGCCTGTGAACAGTATTGTTATCTCTCCAAAACTGGAAAGCCACAGCGGCCCCGAGATCCCTTTCCCACCTGACAGAAGTAATAAAACACTATAGACCGTAAAGCCAGCCCTCTCCTTTTATCAGTAGGAGAAAAACTGAATAGCAGAGTCTTCAGAGTTTCCCTTGGGTCGTGCTCCCGGGATTTCTGCCTGGCATCTCAAACCCACCCTCTCTGGCTGCCCTGTGGGTCCCATCATTCTTCCACTGGGAAACTATTTTCCCAGCTGAAAATGGAGAGCGAACGTAAACGTTAGGTGTGATACTCAGCTCTCTACCTGCCTGTTGACCTAAGCCAGGGAGGAAGAGACCTAAACAGGGCTAAATAAAGAGTAAGAGAAATAAGACTCTGGGTAAATCCCTTGGAGATCCAAATCTCAAGACACTGTTTCTAATCCTGATGGAGGTAAGCCTGAAAATGCCTGCTGCCTGTCAGCTGGGAAACAGCTTGAAACGTGAGGCTGGGGGGCAGGTCTGCCCCGTTCATCCGGCAGGATCCCTCCTCTACGTGGGAGTGAGGGGTCATGGGCCCAGAGGGGGGTCCTGGCACCTTCCTGGGGAAGCCTAGAGGTACCACAGGCACCAGAGGGGTCTGGCTGGGGGGACACAGGCTGCAGTGAGAGCCTTTCATACATCTCTGGGCAATGTGACAGCTCTACTGAGTTGCAAAGATCGTTATAAAATGCACCTTAAATAAAGCCGCTACTGCCTGGAAAACGTTGCTGATATGCCAGAACAATAGTGTATGAAATTTCAACAGCAACCATATGTACCCATACACTCTGATTTACATCTTCTCTTTCACTAATGAAACACCATCAAGTTTTATTGCTAGTGAACTTGTTGATAATGGAAAACAAACACTCTGGATGAAAATGAAGAGAATAAGTTTTTTCTTTTTCTTCCTTGCTTACAAATGCACGTTAGGTTCTGAATTAATTTTTGTTCGTTCCTAAGGTGAATGGCAGCTATCCAAAATTACATTGCTAATGCAGAGAATGTATGAATCTTCTGACTGATACGTTGTGACTTTATGGCAATTTGCATCTTGCCAGGAAGAAGGCTATCACCAGTGAGGTAATCGGCACCCAGTTCGTGGAGATAACAGCCATACGTCAGAGATTACTGCTTACACCAGAATTTCACCTGTGGACGGCTCTGCTGACTGTTAGCAAAATTAAGTTTACAGTTCCTGAGCGTAGGACTTTGTTCAAATATTTAAATGCAGCAGACAGAGCTTACAACTTTAAAAACTTTATGTAAAAATCCATATAGTAACACCATAGGAACCTGCCAGTTAGTGTTTGCATTACAGCAAACCCATTACAGTGCTACAATAAACCAATTTTTCTTAAAATTTACTGCTGGCTCATAAGAAGGAAAATATTTCAGAATTTTTTTTTTCTTCCCTTTTTTTTTTTAGCACAGAAGCTGTACAAAATTCAGTTGTGTATTTTGTTTGCGCTATGGTATCACCCATCGGCTCTGCTTGAGGTTGCTGGATCCAATGCAAACAGAAACGAATCAAATCGGAGGCAATCAAATCCAAAGAGAGAGTAATCAGAAATCAGAGGCGGTCTGTGCCTTGCAGAGTTTGCACTCTTGGAAGGTAAGGCAGACACAGCAGAGAGAGAAAGAGGGAGAGGCGGTAGTGCTAGAGAGGGGGAATCCATGTAATAGTGGAGGAGCGGTGGCACAGAGAGATGAAATGACTTTGGTCAAGGTTACACGAGAAGCCTGAGCAGAGCTGGGAAATGAGGCCAGAGCTCCTGAGACCCTCAACCACCAGGCAATCCTTCCCACTCTCTGCATCTCCTCTCTTTCTCTTCCTCTCTTTTTAAGGCAGAAAACACTTTGGCTGAACATCTGCAGTTCCCCAAACTCCTTCTGTTGTTTCCCATTCTGGGATTTTGAAGCCAAACAATCCCCTCTTTATCTGGGCTCACCCTCACGTAGTCTGCCTCTGTTCGACAGGTTTATTTCCAGGCACCGTCCTGATGATAATCATCACAGTGAGCTTGTCAAAGCAGGGATGACACACTGACAATTGACTTGGCTCAGTTTCTCTGCCTGAGCTAGTAAACAAATATTATCATTGCAGATGTGAGAAGGAACTGGGTAGTCTCCTGTTAGGTAGCATGCAAGTCCCCACCATGGAGAGTCATGCCTTTTGCAGCCTTCGCGATTTCTAAAATCCAATTTAAACGTCCATGTGTGGGACAGGCAGCCAGGAAAAGCAGCCGGTACTTTGGATGGTGGGGGGACACACATCATCCAGCATGGGACGAATACTCCCAGCTCCGTTCATCCCTGCGGTCTCTCCCATGTTCTGCAAGCCACAGCCAGGGCACAGATGAGCAGCCAGCAGCAGAGCGAAGGCGTCCAGTTCTGGTTGACCGGCTGAGCGGTGACCGTGTCGTGGTGCAAGTGGAGGAGGAGCAGCAGCCACAGCTGGGCAGCTTGAAACTGGGGGCAGCTGAGTGAAGCTTGACGGGTCTAGGGCTGGCTGGGAGCAAGTCCGCGCTACCACCTGATGCATGGCAGCGATATCGGAGCAAGACGTCACCCAAGCCAAGCCATCTTGCAGATGGCTTCTCGGCTTAGCTAAGCAGTTCGGGGGGAGCGATGCGGTAACGTAATTACAGTGATGCTGTGATCAAAGCTGTGTTGCACCACAGAGACGTACCAGCTGGTAGCCCTGAGAGCTCCAGCATGGCACGGCATGCATTGGATATAGAGCAATCCCTGTCTTGCAGAAATGCATATGTATGCATGTATAAATGATGCTGCTATGGAGCAAAGCCTTGCAAGCACTGTACAGGCAGCCAACGCAGCTCTGGATCCCAAGCCGTGCAGGTGGTGCGGTGATGTTGCAACATTCGCTTTTGGGATAATTAAAGGCACCAAACCTTTCAACAGCTTGCAAGTGACTGCAGAGAAAGCCTTTAGGATTTGTGTTACTCATGTATTCTAAATGCTAGGGGTTGTGGAGGATCAGCTCAACTAGAAAGGCAAGGTGTTCCCAAGTCGGGGGGAAAAAAAGGCATTCTGAATAGGGCTAGATAATATACGAGAGCAGAAAAAAATATGTTTACTTGAATTAACAACCTAAAATCATGTTGAGGAGGGAGGCAGGAAAAGCTGTTTACTTCTGAATGCCACATTAGCAAACCTCTGTGAGGAGCGTTGTGTGCAGGTTTGTTATTGATATTTGCAGTGGAGATGCTGAAGGATGTCAAAGCAAGGACACCAACTGATCCAAGATTGAAAACTAGTGGAAATGAGGCCCAGGACAGAGACCACAGTGCTTGGCTCCAACGACTTTTGGATTTCATCTTCTGCCAGTCAGTCACTGAGGGGGTTCAGCCACATCTTGGCCAGCCTGCGTAAGTACTTATGGATGGAAAAGGTACCTCATGGGGAAGGCATTCAGTATCACCAATAAAAGATTTGGGAAAGTGAGGTTGAACAAACTCAGCCTGAAAGAAGAACGTAATTTCTTAGGAATGTAGATGTTCCTTTGTCTCATCGTAGTGTAGATGTGTCATTATAAAGATCTCTCGGTTAGTAAACACGATGGCTTGGATCCCACTTTGTCCACAACACTCTTGATAGAAAGCTGAAATCACTGGGGCCTCAAGCCATCAAAAGAAGTCCTTGCATAAAACGACAGTCAACAAGGGGAGGAAGGGAACATGACCATGAATTGGACAAGGTTGTTTGCCCCCGCTCGGTGCATCGGCCGAGCATCCGCAGCTCTGCACACAAACAGTAATTCTAACGAAATCTCACACTTCAGAAGTTCACAGGGAGCCCCAGCAGACAGTGGTTAATTAATGCATTACTGTCCGCATCACTATCATTTTGACTTCCCCTGAAACATAGGAAGCTGACTTGCTAGACCATGGCCGTAGGATGAGTAACGAGACCCGTGTGCCACACACACACTCAGTTTCTGTGTGAGCTCAGAGTCAACCAGCGGCTGTAACTCTGCAGCCTGTTCTCCGGGGCTGGCACAGGCTGCCCAGCTTTCAGAATCGCTCTTTTACAAGCGAACTGTACGCAACTTCGCAAACACCTGCTCCACACAGAAGGGATTATTTTGATACCAAATTTCAAGCTTCAAAAGTCAGGATGTGTCTACACAAACAGGTGCGGATGAATGCGTTTGCTTTGCATATTCTCAGATGCAGGTGGAAGAGGAGAACACCTGCACCCAGCTGGGCTACGTATTCTTAGATGTGTTCAAACCATTGCCTTTCTCCTTTTCCCTCTGAAGAAGGCTGAGCAAGCCACACAGTCAATGCTAGGGAAGCGGTTTGCTCAGTTTATTTATTCTTTCATGTTCTTTTACCTCAAAAATAGCGAAATAATTTGTTTTATATTTTTTTTCCTAAAGCTTCCCCAAAACCAAAATTCATTTTTGGATGAATTTTCATGCCTTGAAGGGAATATAGCTGCAGGTGTTTGTTACATGTGCAAAAACGGGAAGTTGTCTGGCGATTTTTTGGCAGCCTTAACTTTCTTGTTGTAAAACAGAGTAAATACTGAGACAGCTGGTGCACTGTGGGGAATCTGTGGCTGACAAAACTTCGGTGTAAGAAGGCTGATTAAGTGATACTCTCAGTACTTCTAATCTTGACGGTGGCTGAAGCACAGCAGCAGGCTCAGCTGGAGCTGGAGCCTCCCACCAGCGGTGATACAGCAGCCCGTTCTGGACCGGTAACTGTCTTGTATCACAGGAGTAATGTAGCTGCAGGGTCACGAAAGGGACTGTGTGGTTTCCTTGGTCAGATAAACTTTCAGGGAAATTATGGTCATTTTCAGTTAGGTAGGTATGAGGAGTGTGGCATCATATGCTAACTCCACTTATCCTATCTTTCAGGCAGAGAAACTTCATGTTAATGCTTAAAAGGCGAGACAGTTTCTATTAACAAACCCCAGTGCTGGAGAGGAAAGAGAGGGAAAGGTGGATAAAGGCAAAAGAATGTCATGTTTCAGACCAGTGCAATAGATTGTGCTTTCTTACAGCTTGCAGCTTTGGAGCAGGCTATATTTTGGGGTCTTTGGTTCAGACTACCCATACATATGGAAGACTAAAAAGCATGACCTGCTTTATACAGAAGGTGCAAGGAGAAGCGGTGAAAATCCCACTGGCGAGGTATGATTTTGCTCCGGGGTTGCTTTTACTCTGCCATTTCTTTGAAATCAGAGCAGAGTACTGCAGTGCAATTCTGCTGTTAGTGAAGCCATAACTCGGTGCCCACAACACACCACTCGGACCCATAACTCGGTGCCCAAAACACTGGGTTTACCCACTGTCCTAACCCTGTGCACCCTCCTTGGCTTGAAAAGTTCAGTTTTGAAATGAGAACACAGCTTGAATGAGAGAAGCAGGATCTAATGTGGAGGAAATAGTTTCTTAACTTCTCACTTTGCTTCTGAACACCCAAAAGTAGACCGGGTTCTGCCACCTCCTCTCTCAGTAAGCCGTCACTGCACTGCAAGGAGTCAGATGGGCTCGGCTTGAACCGAGGTACGACTCTGTCTCAGAAAAACGTGTAGAGTTTACACTGCCTCTCTGAGTGCTGGAATGTTTGATACACTCCCAAAAGGTACAAAAAGTATAAAATCAGTCAAATTTCATTATGGTTATTATTTTTATGGTTATTATAAATTATAAATTTCATATGGTTATTATTCATTATGGGTTATTAATTTTGCAGATTATAGTTGAAAACTTTCCAGACTAATGTAATACCTCCTCCTTGCCAAATTCATAAATGTGTAAGAGCAGTGACTTAGAAATAAATTAGTCTGTTCAACAAGAGTGCAATCTACTGTGCTTCCAATTAGTAAAGGTAAGGAAAACACGGAAACCTTGTGAGAAAGCACTGCCTAACAAAACTATGACCAGAGAAATGTTTGTGTAGATGTGAAACAAAGCCGAGAGCCTGGAGACAGAAACTGGAGGACAGATATGGGGCTATTACAAGGCACCAACTGCCCATCTGCACCTTCACATCACTTCTTGAACCACAGCAGAGCCCTTGGGGGCTAAACCAACAAATATGGCTACGTGCTTGCGAGCTCAGCTGGCATTTTAGAGTACCTCTGCAAGCTTGCTTTCAACCCAAACTCATAGATACCGGATGCTAAAGCCTGTCACATTAGATGTGTCTCTGGATGTTCTGTCCACAATGCGACCTGAAGCATTTTCTTCAGAGAGGCTGATACATTTCAACTAGATGCTGCGGCGCTAAGTGCCATGCTTGATTGAATAACTTGTCTCCAGTATTAAAATGCAGAAAGAACTTAGACAAGCATTTAGAAGCTTTGTCATTAAATAGTTTTCTTGTCAATTGATCTATCTTGTAGTGGAAAGACAACTAGCAGATCCATCAATTGCCAGCAAAAAACTAGGAACGGGTCTTAATCAGTTAAGTGGGCAAGTATTGCTTGACAGCTCCCTTTGGGACGCGGCTTATTCGGATTAGCAACTTCAAGCACCGGAAAGTTGACCTTAAATGAAGGTGCGTTCCGTCTGCAACATGTCAGTGGAGCAGCACCGTGAGAAGGAGGAGCACAAACCTCTCTCCGCTCCCCTGCTGAGGACTGTAAGACCATTTTTTAACATTTTTTTTCCCCATGAGAGTCTCACACGGCTTTTAAGTGCCTTAATTGTTTCTGAAGCGCCAGTCTTCTCTCTTTCTGTTGACTTTTCATTGTCACGCATTTCGTGACTTGTGTGGTTCAGTTCAAGCCCCGGTAGTTCTTGCTGCTCCCTGGGTGCCGTGCCTTGAACGTGCAGCAGCACGTGTGGTGGCGGTGGGGGGTGCGCTGAGATGGGGTCGGGCTCCGACAGCTCACTGAGTTGAAATGACTCTTCTTAGTGATGAACGAACAAAAACGCCCATGCACGCTGTGCGAGGGGAACGCCTGCTTCCCTACAGCTGTGTCACACAGGGGCATCTCATCCAGCCAATGTCTCTGCCATTTCCACTCCTGGTATGAGTTTTAAGCCTTCACTGTATACTGTTTTTCTCCAGAGCCCCAGGTGTTACAGATCATAGAATCATAGAATTGTCTAGGTTGGAAGAGACTCTTGGATCATCGAGTCCAACCATCTACCCTACTCTACAAAGTTCTCCCCTACACCATATTCCCCAACACCACATCTAAACGGCTCTTAAACACATCCAGGGATGGTGACTCAACCACCTCCCTGGGCAGCCTATTCCCATGCCCGACCACTCTTTCTGTGAAAAATTCTTTCCTAATGTTCAGTCTAAATCTACCCTGTTGGAGCTTGAAGCCATTCCCTCTTGGCAGCCTCCTCCTCCTAAAACTAAACAGTCCCAGCTCCTTCACCCGCTCTTCATATGATTTGTTTACTAGGCCCTTCAACAGCTTCGTTGCCCTCCTCTGCACTCGCTCCAGCACTTCGATCGTGTGTCCCGGGACACCTGTGTGTCAGACAAGCCTGGCGTGGCTGTCAGAGGCATCCCTGCTGCTGAAGCACACTGGTCCTTGGGAAGCTCTTTTCATGTCCTTCAGCTTTAGAAATGGCTTCTCCTAATCTTTTCTAATGGTTGGTGCTAGCAGTGCTACTCACAGCGCCTCCTCAGCAAAGCCTCATGTCTTGAGAAAGCGGCAAATACCTTTCACCCATTTTACAGAAAAAAACTCTCTAAGAGTTTCTTTGTCTCTTCACTGCTACGTACCAAGACCTTGATTTCTTCATAGGATTAACTTGTGCAGGTGTGTGCAGAACATGCTCAGAAAAAGCCAAGCACTGAGCAGGACACTTTCACGCACAGATTACTTGCAGTAATATTACCAACCTTGTCACTTTGCAGGGATGGGAAATCTGTTTTGTTTCTACTTCATGAATGTAGAGCAATTCTGTCCCCCTCCACGCCTGAGCTATGCCCCAAGTGCTCTCAATACACCACGAGACTAATTATTACACTTAAAAGTAAGGTGGCAGTCAATCAGATACTGTACTTCAGGTAAAAATCCATGTTGAGATTCAGCCACTGCATGGGAACAGAGCAAAAATTAAAATGTTCCCACTTTTTCAAAGCTACAAATTAATGTGAAATTTCAGATGAAGACCATGCCTATTTAGAGATGTTAAAGATTGATAAATCATATTTGTCACCCTCACAATCAGTTTAAGTTTCAATTAAGTAGAACTGAATCACCCAAGTATTTATTTCAATTACAGATGGGTGCATTCAGGCCCTAACGTTTATATGTCCAGTTTTATTTTTCTCTGCACCAATAAATTCTGCACCAATTTATTCTCCAGAATAATAAAAGTTGCAGAAAATAGTATTCACAGTGGGTGTGCTCCAGTAAATTTGAAATTCTGATGCCCATAAATATAAGCAGACAGTCTGGAAAACAAATTTTCTATGTCTTAAAACTAGATTGGTGACGAAAGTTCAGTTGTCTCTCACTTAATGACGTCATCGCTGATCCCAAGGAATGTGCTTGGCCACCAGTTATTACATCAAGTTTACAAGGAGTCTGCATGGAGCTAAGTGCAATAGCCACTCTGTGGAGGGAATCACTGCTGCTTGTCCCAGTGCATTTATAGAATCCGATGCTGATAAACTAAGCAGAAATTCAAACCGGTTTAATGCAATCACCCCTTTAATTTATTGTAACAGAAATTGCAGCAAATCACATTTCAGCCAGGGTGGCATCTTTTGATGTGTTTTTTTCCTATTGCCCATCACGGGGTGGCTGTGCTCCAGGAGCGGGGGGTCCCTCGGCATTGCCTGGAAGGGACCAGCAGCTGCCAGGTGGTCGCATCACAAGGGAGAGCGATCCCTTCCCTCCCACACCCCCGCATCCGGGGTGCTGCCGGGGGGCTCCTTCCTACCCCCCCGGGGTCGGGCAACCTCTGCCCAGCATGGAAAGTTTCACTCCGCCTCTGCCGAGGACTGTGCTTTTTGTGGAAAACCTTTGGTTTTAGGCTTCTCTTCTTTCCTGAGGGTAGGACTTATATATCTATATTTCTTATTTTTATATATAGATATATTTTATTTTTAAAGATTATATTTTTAATAGAGAAAGAAAGCTCAGTAGCACAGCAATCCACAGGCAGAAGCTCTGCAGGATGTGTTTGCAGCCCCTGACGGGGTTTTGGGGGTGGCTGGTCCAGAAGCCCAGCCACTGGAAGCTGGAGGAGGGAGGAGGTGTCCAGGCTGCGCTCAGGGTCCGAAATGCAGCTGCTGGTGCCCCAGTTCCTGCCATCCCGGGGCTGGGATGTGGATGAAGGGTGGCTTGATGCTTTTCCACCCGTGGGAAGGGAGATGTCCTGGGGGAGGCAGCGTCCCAGCAAGACACCGGCTGCTGAAACCACATCAGCCCTCGGACCTGTCTCCCAGGAGCTGCAGATCCTGAATGTCGGCAGCAAAGGACCCCCAGGGAGGCTCAGTCACAGAAGCAGAAATGTTTCTGCTCCTCATTCAATGTGAAATAATTGCCTGAATCCATGTGAGGAAATCCTCTCCCCGGAGCAGCTTTGAGGATATAACAGAAGGCCTGCTCCACTTCTGCCAAAGATAAAGCAATTTATCCTCCTTTTTGCTATTTCTTGCAGTAGAAAGCCCTGAATTTCTTCCAAGACGTGACAGCGGTGTATATTAGGACATGATGAGGAAAGAAATTGGCTGGGGTGGTTTGGTTTTGTGTTGGGGGCCACCGTGGGGCTTCTTCTAGCTGAGGAGTTGTGTCAGTGATTTCAGCGACTTTATCCCCGCTCTGCCGTTGTTGATGTTGTCGGTGCTGTAAATCTGCCCGTAAGGTGCTGCTTACAGAAGCGGCATCGAAAGCAGAAATTTGTCCTTTGTATTTCGAGCGAACTGGAGGCAGAAATGACATAAACTGGCTCCCCAGCTCTGTCAGGCGGTCAGGAATCTGCTTCGCTGGTCTTCTCCCCTTGTAAAAAGTTTTGGGGTTGCAGTGGTATTTATATAACTCATACATCCACATACATATGTGTATAGATACAAGCACATATGAAAATATGGATATATACATATATGTATGTATGTGTATATATATGAAACAGAGGTTTCAGATGTAAGACAGTGTACCTATAATTATCATAGGCTCCTTTGATAAAAGTGATTGTACACATTCTAAACTTTATTATGCAGAGTGACTGAAACTGGCTTCAATTTCTCTTTTGCTTTATCTTTGTGTTTTGTTCCTTTTTTTCCTCTCCTATTTTTTCCCCCTCCCTGCTCAAATGTATTGGAAAATAAATAGAGACTAAAAATGCCGTGGCAGCAATAGTTTTGTGAGATATACTTAGGGACAACACAGATCTTTTGAACGTTTGTATGTAATGGAGATGCATCTGAATGTGTACTCCGTGTCTCTCACCAGCAGTGTTCATCCCATATTTCTGCAGCTTAATGTATGGATACCACTGTGCCTACATGACATGTTATGGTGGCATGGTATTTAAGCACACATAGAAACATGCAGCTGAAAAAAATGCTGAAAATAATGTAAATATTTGTTGGCCTATTTAAAGTTAATGCATATACCTCAACACAAGCATGTTTTTGCATGGGTACGTATGTTTTATTTCTATATGTATCAGCCAGCCTTCCTATGAGCACATGTGTGTGGGAGGAAAGGATATGATTATGGATTTGCATCCTGCATGAACGTAGACTGAAACTGAAAACATGGAGGGAATTATACAATCTATTTTTAAAGTCTACACTACTGCAAATGTTGCTTCATCAAGCTCTTATCATAGCTGATTAATTATGTAGAATGAATGATGATGAGTTCTCGCCTTATCTTCCATTTCTGTGCTGTAGAAGAAATTTAAGCAGGCTGGTTTAGGACACTCAGAAGGAGGTGACAGTTGAGTGAGTACCACAACCTTATTTTTTTATCCTCCGGACATCCTACAGATACCAATATCTCTCCTCATGCATGAGATTATTGATCTCCGTGGCAGTAATGAAAGATGAAAAGGTCAATTTTTAAATGTGAACAGTAGGGACCACTTGCTACGACAACGGCTAATGTAGGAAATGTGTGCCCTTGCCTTTTGCAAATATCTTAGTTATATTAACAATATTGATCTACCGTGGGAAGATCTTGTTTTCCTACCTTTTTGTCTTCATACTGCTTCTGTCCAGAGCTCCCAGAACAAACCCATTATTAGTTTTGATAGCTCCCCACCTCCTAATTTTCTTCTTTTCCAGCACAGGAGGCACTCGTATCAAGCTGCCCGAAGCATGGTCCCCAGCTGTGCCAGAGGCACGTGCTTTCCCGCATGGGTCCCAGCAGTGGGGGCCTGGCTGAAGGGCGCTCTCCTCACTGCAGCACCCCAGCCCCTCTCCTTGCAGCCCCCAGATGGTGTCGGAGGGTGCCAGCACAGGAGAGAGTCCCTACAGCTGTCACCGTAGGTGTGCGGGGTGGCAGGTGGCTGTGCAGGTCCATGCTTGGCTGCAAAAGACGGAGGTGGGACAGAGGACACCGATGTAGCTGGGTGCAACCAGATAAGGAAAGGGGGCAAGCAGGGTTTGAGGAGTTACATGATTTATATTTGGGAAAATGAAGAATGGGTGCAACTTTCTTATGAGGAAATGCTGAGGGACTTGGGTCGTCTTAGTCTAGAGAAAAGAAAACTGAGGGGGATCTTATCAATACTTAAAGGGAGGGTGCCAGGAGGATGGGATCAGTCTTTTTTCAGTGGTGCCCAGTGATAGGACAAGAGGTAACAGGCACAAACTTGAACATAGGAAGTTCCATCTTAACACGAGGAGGGACTTCTTTACTCTGAGGGTGGCAGAGCACTGGCACAGGCTGCCCAGAGAGGTGGTGGAGTCTCCCACTCTGGAGACATTCAAAACCCGCCTGGACGCTGTCCTGTGCAACCTGCTGTAGGTGACCCTGCTCTGGCAGGGGGGCTGGACTAGATGATCTCCAGAGGTCCCTTCCAACCCTGACCATTCTGTGTTTCTGTAGGTGCAGGGGATGAGAGCCTGGCAGAGAGGAAATCTGAGCAATCCCAGGACTGACAACCCCATAGCTTGGGAATACAGGGACCAGGGGCCACCCCACCCCACCCTGACATCTGCGGTATGACAATTATAGCTACTGCAAATATCAAGGCATTTCTAAGTTGCAGACACAGCTGCATCGTGATTCAGACAACAGAGTGCCTCAGTGTTGGCAGCCATTTTAACTTTCATGGGAACTTCCTAATAGTTGTCTTAAACCCTCCCTTTTGGAGTTACCCTGCCACACAAAAACTCCTTCCTTCCTTCTTTCTTTCTCTCCTTCCTTCCTTCCTCTCTCTTCCTATTTCTCTTTCTCTCTCCCCCTCTCCCTTTCCTCTCCTTTATCTCTCTTTCTCTCTCTGATGCAGTGAAAAGTGTAGGAGAATGCCTCACATGCTGAAAGGACTAAAACACAAACAAAACCTAACTTCCTTCCATGTTTTCATGAACTCCCATGCTCCTTTTTTTTCTTTTTTTTTTTTTTAACAGTATCAAATGGTTGTAGGCGCAAAGGTTGATCTGCAATTGCTGATTTTTTGGCACAGCTGGAATTCTGTCAAGGAAGACGTTGGCCTAGAATTATTTCTGTCCAGCAATGGGGAGAATTAGGCATGCAAGAGTAAAAGGAAAGTTTGATTCTGGTACTCACAATGATTCAAGCTCAAGTAAGGAAAGGCATTGTACAGGAGACTGCTGCTGATAACCAGAAGTTTTGGATGAGATGTTTAGTACAGGAGGTAAGAGGTGTGGAAGAAAATTTGGAAGGTGTTAAGAAAAACAGTCACTATGATGCCATTCTGTACATCAGTGAACAAACCAAAGAACATGAGTTTCTAAGAAAGTTGGAGAACTCTAAAAGCAACCACAGTTGCAGCATGTCTGCCTACAGTTCCCCCCCGCCCGAAAGAGAAAACAAAACAAAACAAAACAACGCAGGCCGCATGCTTTTAGAAATCCCACTTGTCAGGCTCCACTCAAGCCCCTGAGAAAAGATAAAACCAGCAAGAAAACAGAAGGGTAGAAAACAGAAGTGAAGGGCAGCCAGGGGGGCATCAGACAGGAGGAGTGCTGTGCTAAAGAGGAAACTGACCCCCTTTAAAAGAAGGAAGCGACATAAATTGTTACAAAATGGGAATGATGCAGAACTGTTTTCAAACTTTGTTTTATGGAAAGAAAAATGAAGATGGAGTGATGGCAATTAAGAAGTATCGACAACACTTTAGCTGTTGACAAAAAGGCAAGCACAAAAATATTTGGTAAATTAACCGCCCTGACTAAATTAATCCATAATATTGAAGGGGTTATTATTGAATTGCATCTTATTTCTTATGTCTCAGAGAAACAGGATAATACATTAGGACAGGGGAAAGAATGTAGGGGAAGACCCATAAATGGAGGCGTCCACACAATGGAGGTATCAAATGTCCCATTATAATTGGAGGCAATTTAGGGCTTCGTTCAGTTGCTCACATACAGGCATGGCCTGATGGCCCCGGGGGACAGCAGATGTGCACTGGGGACCAACAGATATATCACAGGAACCACAGGAAACCAATGTGCCTCTGGAGCACAAAGCTGGAGGCCGGGCAGGACGAGACAGGCGTTGGGCATCTCAAAATGCACTGGGCACCTGTGGTTAACCAGCCAGATCAGGAGATGGGAGCAGGCGGTAACTCCAAATTAAGGCTCCAAATGCCCATCTCTGCACATAAGCAAGATGTTAAAGTTCCTACCATATTCCCTCAGTGGACAAATAGTTCGGTACAGTTATCAGCATCTAAAAATCATGTCCAAAGGTCACATCAGTTAATCTGAGGTATGGGCACCTACGTCACTTAGAGCACAAGGTGCAGCAGATAACTCCAGCCCAGCGGCCCGGCTGTGAGAGATGTGGGAAGACCTCCTCCCAGTGATCTGCGTTATCCCGGTCTAACTTCAGATATCTCCTTTAGAGAGGTTTATGCCAGACCAAACTACTCCCTCCACAGCTGACAAAGAGAGACAGGCCTGGAGGTGCAATCCCCCTCGCTCCAAAGCAGACCTCTGGGATTCCCTTTCTCAAATGCTTGTTGTTCCTGCACAGAGTGATTTTTCTCAGCATTTAGAGCAATGAAGCCATCTTTCTGCTGGTGGATGAGAAAGAAAAGCAGCTCTTTTTTTTTTTTTTTTTCTCTGGGGTTTGGAAGTTATTTCTCCTGGAGAAATGCTAGGAGGGGTGATTAGAAATGGCAAAGTGGAAGAAGAACTGTAACATGCTCCAGGTTCCTCCCCGGTGTGTTGGTGACCGCACCGTGTGGTGAGCAGAGACCTCAGCTCCCCTCCCTGCGGAGCTGCCTCTCCTCCAGTGCCTGCCCCAGGTCCCTGAGGCTCGGGGTCCCACAGGGAGAGGCACCCACATCCCATGGGGTGCAGCGTGGGTCCCCGGTGAGGATTCGACTCCCAGGGTGAGACTTGCCACCCTGAGTCACAGCGACAGGGACCGGGGTCAGGAAATGAGTCAATCGCTTGCCTTCATCCTCCCTGGCCTGTGTGGGGCTTGTTAGGTAGAGGTAGCTTTATTTAAAAACAAACCCCGTGTCTGCCTGTAAACACATCATCACTTAAACCCGCATCACAGCAGCCCTGGCAGGTGACTTCCTCTGCTGTCTTCTTGGGGTGAAAGGAATCCCAGCTCTTTCTGGGTGAGAGTCGCAGGAAGCGTGCCCACACCAGCACCGTCGGACTGGCCGGTCAGCTGGGAAAACACAGGGTGATTTTTTGGAGGGGGAGTGGAGAATACTTCCTGCACCCTGATGACATACGGCATCGCATCTCTGCCACTCCCACTGCCGCGGAGGGCAAACAAAGTGCCAAGGAGAGGGAGGGGATTCCTTCATGAGACATACCTTGTGCAACTGGAAAAGATTCAATTTGCGGAGATTAAGGTGAACATTAGAGCAGAAATTCCATACGGATGACGTCTAGGAAATTACAGAGAGGAATCTGGAAAACCGTGCTTCTTAAGCACTGAGGGGAACAACCGTGCATTGTAAGGCACGGGATCTCTCATATGTAATAGCTGTTTTACAGTGATGCAGTGTTCACACTGTTGTTTAACATGAGTCACAGCACTGACTGATGCATAAATACCATATGTTTTTATATAAGCTACATAAACACCTTGTTTGTGACATTATTTTCATCTGTCCCTTTAATGCAGGTTTAAAACTCTCTGAGCTAGTCCCTACATGTTATGTATGGTACCTGATAAAACCCTTATGAAGTTTAACCTAACCAGGGCTTGAGGAATGTAGTAATTTTTTTTTTTTTTTTTGCATTAGTGAGTAAATAAAATGCAGAAGTACCTCTTTACAGTGAGCATAACTTTATTTTCAAGTGTTTTTGGAATACAATGCAGCACTTGTAAATGCAACATGGGAATTCCAGTAGTTATCTGACAAGTGACACAGACACGGGTTAAGAATGTGACCATCCACTATGAATAGTTCCCACTTATAGCTTCAGTACATATATTTATAGAACTACTTATTTTAGGCTTAATGCATTTAGTGGTGGGGTAACTTGAATTTTTTCTTCCTGGGTCCACTTTCCTTTTAAAAGGCGGCATAGACTGCTGTCTGCTCGGGGTCTGACACAAGACTGTATTCAACATTTCTCTTATTTACACAGGAAAATGAGGAAACTGCAAGTTTGGGATCTAAATATCTAAGCATTTGCATGTCCATTTACTAGCTGAACACTTAATCACAGAAATTGCACAAACAAATTAGGCAGACAGCTACACGATCCTAGTTTAAAAAAATGGGCCATGCGTGGGTGTGCACATCTGAATATTTTACAAGCTAAACAATCACCGTGGAGTATTTTAGGTTAGAGATAGATAAATTATACGTCCACCCAAATTTTCATGTAAGCAAAGATTCAGAGGTGAATGTGCATAAAATCTTTGCATTACCCTCAGGTTCGTGGGCGTTACGGGAGTCCTGCCCGCGGGGCTGCGCCAGGCAGAGCTCTGCGCTTTCGCGGTTCGGTGCTGTGACACAAAAGCAGCGAAGAGGTTACTACCAGCTTGCTTAAAAATATTTCTAATAATCTGTTTGATTGCTGTGGTACAGCAGATGTTAGTGGGGATACAAGCACTCCACCAGCTAAATCAGCGGAGTGACAGGGGCAGGGGGACGGCCAGTCCTGCCGCAGTCAGCTGTGGTGGGGAAGGTTCACCCCCAGGCTCAGGAGCTTCAGGGGGTTTCTCTGTCCCTCCGCAGCATCACTTCAGCGCAGCCCGCGGGTCCCTGTGTGATGCCCGGAGCCCAGCAACGTGGGTCTCCCTTGCGGAGGGGCAGTCTGGAGCCTCGACTCGATCTCTCACACCCAAAATGCATCGGCCACCTGGAAGCGGACAGCAACGTCTCCTCCATGCAGCCATCCACATTTTGGCATGGCCGGGCTTTGTTCCCTCCTTGACGGCTTTGCCTCTTCCTTGCACGGCTCCGGTAAGAGGGGTAACGACCCACTGCCCTTCCCTGCTGAAGCCACCCCGCCGAACCATTTTTTTTTATTGAGTCAGGGGCTTTCTTCTCATGTTTGATGGTGTAATTACAGAAACTGAGCTACAGGCCCATGAAGCAGACTGTCAAAGGCAAGCCTACGGCTAAGCCCCGAGCAGAATTTGTGGGCTTGGGAAGAGGCACTGGCTTAGACCGAAGGACATCGTTTGTTTTCCAGCTGCAGACAGGTAGCTTAGTCTCGCTGTTGGAGAGCGCTCTCAGGATTTCCCAGATGACTAACGTTACCTCCTGGCATTAGAGGCTTCCCTGCTGTACTCAGTCCTACTACAAGGCTCGGATTCCATATCCGCTTAAGATAATTATTGTTCCTATTGGAACACTCCCTCTTAATTAATGGGAGGGTTGATGACCTCATATGTTTATCTGTTAGCAGTTTTGTTACTTTTTAATAACGAAAGGTCTGGGGTGACGCAAACCCACCGCATCAAACAACGGCGGCTCTCCATCACCTCAAAGGGTGGAGAGGTCTGTGGTTTGGGGAAAGCTCCACTGTTTGGGGCTGTGTTCTTCCACGCAGTGGATGGTGTACACCGCCAACTAACAACCACTCTGAGAGGTCCAGCAAGTCTCTTCAGAGGACAGGCCATGGAAGAGGAAAAAGCAAAACAACAACAAAGTAGCAGCCTTCTACATGACGCACCTACGAGTGAGTAGTCCTCGTTCCTAAGATGCTGGCAGATTACCACAGTGATTCTTGCAGCTGGCTTTCTTCCTCAAAAATTATGAATTTCTCTTCTTTTTTTCAATGGAGATCTTTTTCTTTTGCCTGCTGACTTGAAGAAGCAGCCCAGAAACAACTTTCCATTTCAGTTTTCGCTCATTTTTATCAGGACGGGGATGCAAGCGAGGGCGAGGAAGGAAAAGAGAAAGCAAATGTCTCCCCATGTGTATTTCCTGGTAGCGCTGCCTGAGCTGGTATATATCAAACCCAGAAGCAGAGCAGACAGAGCACAGCAGAGCTGGCTCTGACCTGTCAGCCTTACAGCTCTTCCAGCAGCGTTGCCAGCGTTACATTTCTCTGCCCAGAAAGTCCCCAAACCACCAAGGCTGGGAAACCCTCTGAGGAAAGCCAAAAGCAAGCCCAAGCCGCCTTATCTGCCCTAAAGTGGTCCCTACAGGCAGCACCTGTGTGGTCGCATCTCCTCCACCTTTCTCTGCTCTGCCGGCCCAGCGATGCTGAGGGTTGGTGTCCCTGGGGCCGCAGGGACGTACGGGGTGGGCACTGCGGAGGAGGCTCAGCCCGCTTTTGGGCGTGGGAGGAATGCGGACTGTCCAGAGAAGATCCCTCCACATACAGATCTCAGAAAGTATGTTTTCTTCATCAGTAAACAAACAATGAGTCATTGGCTGTCGCATGGGAGAAAATGAGATTACAGAGAATGTATAAGTAAATAAATTAGTTCCCTTTAGTCATGGCAACAACTCAGTGTTTCCACCCAAATGTTTTATTCCAATTCATCTTTCTTCCTTTATTTTTGTAATGTTGTTGCCTTTGTACTTTGGGGAACAAAAAATTCTAATAGGGTTCACTTGGAAATATATTTTTTCAAAATGCACTTTTTGTGTTAGACTGCATTTGAAGAGGCAGTCCTAATTTTTTGACATTTATGTCCAGGGATGGAGCTATGGGGAAAGGAACAGAGCTGTAACCCCCTCTGTCCTGATGGTGCTGCAGGTCTTGCATGTGGCATTTGTCACTCGACCTGGGAATGGAGCTTTTACCATGTGGACATCTCTTGCTCAGTCCTCTGCCCCAAAGGTGGGTATATTACACTTAATCTGTTCTACAGATGCCATCCATAAGAAGAGCTTTGGAGGTTTGCTGACCCCTGTCCCCAAGCACTGATGCCAGAATATTGCGGTCCAAAGAACCATGTCTCTCTGGGGATATCTCTATTTAAAAACATGCCTCTGGTCCAATCCTTTCCATTACATCTGCATCTTAGAACAGTCGATGCAAAATATTTTGTTTTCCTCAGGTCCTGCAGAAATGGAAATCTTGCAAGAGAGCGGTGTGTCTCTCCTTGGTTTAAGTTCTGTTCTTTCAAAGGTGATGTTCTGCTAATGCATAGTAAATAGTCTAAAAATTATATAAGGTGTTTTAAAATTGTATATTTATTACAACTCCTATAACCTCAGTCCATGCCAAAAAGAGTGCTCTTCAAAGTAGGGGAAGTGGGAAATTGTTGGAATCACATCTTGTTCTAAATGACTCTTAATACATTCCTCATCTGTAGGCTGCCACAAGTGGATGTTACGTTTTTCACTAAGATGGGAAAAAGACTGCAGAGAGCATTCCAGAGAACTGAATTATTTAAATATTACCTTTATTCAAACATTTCCCCAAAGCTCTTTTCCCATTGGTTTTGTCCCTTACTATGTGAGATGGAAGGAAATTAGGTAGATGGCACAAGCACCTTTTCTGATAAACTCTTCAATGCTTGCAACAAAGGAAATGACTTTTTATAAAATAATAACAAAAAGCATTTTCCCCCTGACTACAACTGGTTTCATGTCTGATACGTTGTGGCATGTATCTTTTCTAATTGTAAAATTCACTTATGCTATTCAACCTTATGAAGGTGATGGCATTTTCTTGGTCAGGAGGACTGCAGAAGTACGCATGCAGTCAGCATCAGCAATATAAATCTCTTTAAACTATAAATGAACCTGTTTGATTTGGTTTGAATTTTCAGGTCAGTGGATGAAAAACGCACTTTGACCTTTTGTTCTGCTGGATTTCCCATATCTTCAATGACAACATTTTATTGAGAATATTGTTTTTAGTCACCCAGCAGAGATGACACGCGAGGGGAAGAGAGGGAGAAAAGCAGCGTGGAAAGGGCTTTAGCCCTCCTATGCACCATCAGCTGCCACAGGGTCTGCAAGTGGGCCTGGAGCTGTCTCTTCCCTTCCACTGAGACAAGGACTTTTCTTATTCCTGGTCTTGCAAAGATCTTTAGGCTGCAATAAATCAAAACTGCCCTGTCAAATTCTCAAGGCTCGCAAAACTTGCAGACAATGTTAGTAAAGATTTGAAATAGGGGACTTCACAGATTATTCATGCAGGCAACTTAAAAGGCTGTGGGATTTGTTCCCGTATGGCAGAGAACTTTCTCATTATTGGTGGCAGCAATAATCATAAGCTGAGGTCTGTGATTCAGTTTATAGTGGTCTTAATTTATGATGAAATACTTTCTTTTTAATAATAAAAATGAGGGGATAGCAAAATTATCTTAAGGGTAATTAACTCCAGGGATGCAGGACTGAAGGCCACTCTGAAGAGTGGGGAAAAAAATATCTATATGGGTGATGGATTTTATCCTCTTTCTTCCCAGCAGGTTAACTTTAGGGTATCTTTTTTTAATTGACATTCTTGATGAAATAATTTAAATACTACAAAACTATATTTACTTCCTGTTATTGTTGATGACAAGGACATTTCTACATGAAATCTGAACAAGAACAGGTCAGGCGGAGCGATGTGTGGGTGAAAGAACTTCCTCTACTCAAAGTATGGTAATACAGACTGTACGTAAACAAATACTGATTCATGGTCTTTGAATGAAAGGAGCCAACTTGGTTAAATCCTCCATCTTCAGTTCTGAGTGAAGAACTGATTCTCTGATGCTGGACTAGACAAATCACAGCTCGTGCTCTGCTATTTGGTTTTTGCTTCTATTTAGGTGGGCTTTTTTCTTTCAAGGATGGAAAGTAGATCTTTATAAGGGAGTCTCCTAGAGAAAAAAATAAATTAATACCTTTCAAGGCAATCCATCTGGTTTGAGCTGTTCATTTAATAGAGAGAAAAGTGAGATTAAAACCAAACTCTCCAAAGGCCAGCTCTGGTAGAGCAAGAAGACTTTCCCATCTCCACCTGTCAGGAGCTGTTGCTGTTAGTCCCTACGCTACCATATAACACATATGTGCAGTTATAAGGGATGGATTTTTTGAATCATTTGGACTATAGGTAAGGTAGGAGATTGAGGGCTGGGTTGGTTGTTGGTTGTTTTTTTTTTAAATACTTTTGAGGTGTCAAAAGCACTTGAAGCAAAATAATTCTTATTTTATGAATGTATTTATTTTCCTGTTGAGACAGTGGGTGGGAGCAGCGGAATCAGGAGCTTTATGTTGAATTTCATCTCTGATAATGAGTTGCTTTTTGATCAAAGGCAAGTCTCCTAACTGAGCACGCTGCAGTTTCTTTGTCCTAAATGTAGCTGTATATAAAGCATACCCGCCTTGTGGGATACTCCAGCAATGAATAGAACCGTATATACTGAAAGTACTACATAGTGCAACTATAGGTCAATTTAGGTAGATATTTAGGTCAATATTTTACAGCCTAAGTGTCTCAAACACTTTTTTCATTACCTCATTATTTTCT
Source organism: Charadrius vociferus (assembly GCF_000708025.1). Classification (NCBI taxonomy): domain Eukaryota; kingdom Metazoa; phylum Chordata; class Aves; order Charadriiformes; family Charadriidae; genus Charadrius; species Charadrius vociferus. The sequence continues at coordinate 1,678,052 of NW_009647874.1, read as the reverse complement.
TTTCTGCTTATATGTGGCCTGTCCAGGCAAAATCACCTAAGCAGTGACAAGGAAAGAGGCAGAGGTATTTATTGTCAAGTCGCCAAAAAGACCAAAGTTTTTCTTTACATATTTAAAACCATTTGCAGCCAGAGCTGGAAGGAGGGGCGGGGGGGGAGGCTTGGGGTTTTTTTTGCTTTGTTTTGGTTTTGTTTTTCTTTTTTTTAAGACTCCAGTATTTACAAACACTTTGAAGGGTTTTGTGGTTCCCAACTGTTGTCCAGCTCAAGATGGTATATAAGATGTAAATATACCAGCTATTTTCTGAGATTCTTGGGCAGTTGTGACATAGGCAAAGGTTACTCTCAGAGTCACACTGGAAATGTAACAACTTGTGTGCCTCTGAGTATTTATTTAGGTAAGGAAAGTTTACGCAGCATATGGAAGAATTATTCTGTGAGGAAATTCAATTTCTGTAGCTTTTTTATCTCATTTCCTCAGTTCCCTTGCCATCCCCCGAGCTCTACCCTTTCTTTAGGAGCCCAGAGCGCGTGGGGAAAAATGTATTGAATTTAATGGTTGGCTTGGGAAAGTCTTGCCCAAAGGACTGTTTGTCCATTATAACTGGCTGCCTGCTGCATTTACTTTATTTTGTTTTACTGGCTGTAAGGACATGAGTACTTCCATTTACTCTCTTTCTCAAAATATTGTGGTTTGGCTGAGTGGTTTAGACTAAACTGAAGAGTTATATCAGTACTGGAGAGGATGGTTTATTTTGTTTTGGGTTTTTGGGTTTTTTTTTTTTTTTTTTACCTGTGTGTTTTCAAACCTGGTCTGTACCGTGAGCACCAGGGCTGCCCGTGGGAGCGGTGCCAGGGCGGGAGGATGCGCAGGAGCCCTCATCACCCGTTCCTCCGCACACACAGAAGTGTTTCCCCAACCGCTCCCGCAACGCCTGTCGTAGCAGGAAATTTGGAGACGGGAGCATGGCCAGGGACCCCTGCGCAGAGGGCTCGGTGTGTCGGGGAAAGGCAGATTTCGTGGGGACTTTCCGCCGCGTCCCTCGTGAGCGTGGTGCAGTGTAACTGCGGGCAAGGCAGGGCTTGACCGCGCTGTGATTTCGCATTAATTGCGCCGTGCAGACCGAGCCAGAGGACAGACTGTTGGCGAGGCCAACCGGGGTTGTCCTTGCAGTCACCCTGGCCTCACCCGTGGTGCAGAGGGACCCGCGTGAGCCCCTCACCGCCCCCTCAGCTCAGCTGGCGGGGGGTGAGCCCCTCACCGCCCCCGCAGCTTGCCCAGTGGTGTGGCCTCCGCCTCCAGGACGCGAGCAGGCAAGCAGGGCTCGGAGAGCGACCGACGAAACCCGTTCACAGTCTGGCTGCAACGAGTCCGGCAGCCTTTCGCTTGCTCGTTCTCACGCTCCGGGAAAGGCTAACGCTTAACAGCACGGCAAAGCAGCCCCGAGCTCGCCCCGGTCACGTGCGGAGAGGATTTGGATTACAAGTCTCCAGCTGCACAGGCAGCCCAAGCGTCCTGGCCTTGTGCAATTGCAGTGGATTTTGCCTATTGATCTTTTCTTTTTTCCCTTCCAAGAGGACTTTCATCAGAAGAGACAGTTGTTCAGAAATTAATTTGTGCTGCGCTCGTAATCGTATTATTATTGCTCCTGTGCTGCCATCGATATAGATGATATTTTACAGGAAATCATGAAGAAAAGACTATTTCTTTGAGTGGGGGCTATAATTTAAAGTTATCCGGGCGACACGACCCATACTCATTTCCTCGCCTGTATAACGCTGCAGTGGTACAGCACCAGTCTAGTCCAGCTGATGTTCTGATCTAAGTTTTCAACACACACATGTTTATTCTAATGCATAGGTTTAACATTTTAGACCTGGTTCATCATCCTAATATGTGAATTAGTGAGCACTTACACCTGAAGCAAAATTTCCCTGTGTATGAACAGAGATGCAGGCTTCCAGTAGGTATACTCAATGTAGAGATGCCTTCTCTCTTTACCTGCCTGCGCAGTAAAAGATGCATCTGCAGTTCATGATTCTGTTTTACAGAAGGTATATTTTATTGCCTCAGGCTTAATGAAAATGAAGAAATCAGAAATCATATTTGATTAGTCTAAATGGCATCACTGCATCATTAATAATAGGAGGTAAAATACCTACAAATGTGCCAAAGGAAATTGCTTCTTCATACATGCAATTTCTTTTAAGTCTGTCCTAGCGTGAACATCCTCCTTGAAGTCTTTCCTGTATTGGACATACTGATTACGCTGTTTGTTTAGAAAGCAGTAAATGAATGGAAGTGTTATTAAAACACACCAAAGCATTTGCATCAGAATACATCCACTTCTCCGAGAAAGGAAGGCTGGGCAGAGCATGTAGGAATAACAGTGAACAGATAAGCTTAGGAGGAGCAGTTCAATCCGGGAGCCGAGGCAGGAGGTGATGCTTCTCTGTCTGACCCTGCCTGGGCCAGCAGTGGCCGCAGGGCAGGACGAGATGGGGCTTCTGCTCGCCGCGGCCAGGGGCCTTACTGGGAGCGAAGGGAGCTGAGCACAGGGGGTAGGGTTACTGCGTGCTACCTCTCCCTACCAGAATTAGGGTCATCCACGTTCCACCAATTTATTTGTGGGAGAGGACTTAGGGGAATTCATTTGCTAATCCTACACCCAGCCTCCCTCTCCCCTGGCTGCAATCTTCCAATAATTTCTCAATATAGACTCTACCTCCTTCTCTGCAGCTGTTTGGTTTTTGTTATTTTTAATAACAAAATTCTATTGCCTAAGGCTGATGCTCAGAGACTTTTATTTCTTCATCAAAACCACTTCCACCTAAAGTACATAAAAGATTTGTTCCTAATACATAAGAATCTGTAAAACAAGTCACTTGTAGTAGATTTTTTCTTGTCTAAATACAACTATCAATTTAATCTGAAGAAATTAGACACCTGCTCAAACAGCAAACCAAATGTTCAAGAAAATTAGGGCGAATTGGAAGGCTGATTCTCCAATCACTCATAAATCATGAACATATACCTTACTTTTGCGTTTGCAGGAATCGTTTTTAGGTGGCTAAGGATGGCTCGCTGCACTCCAGCAGTAGCTCAGCGGGGACAATGTGGGGGCAGTGACTCTACGTGACATCGCTTCGACTTCCTGATTGTACGACTGGAACTTAATGAGCTGCTTAGGGTTTGACCCAATGAAAGATTTAAGTGACTAACAAAAGACTTATGTATTATTAAGATGCCTGCACTCAACATTGCAAATCCATACCTTCCTGTCTGACTTCACAAATCTCTAAACACCGCCAGCTCTGCGCCTGCACGTGGCCGGGACCATCCCTAATGCTCTTGTCATGTCTGGGCTTGATTGCAACCCAAAAATACAGCGTTCATTTGCCTTGAGGGCCCGCCACAGCGGGCTTCCTTAGAGCAGGCATACAACTGGAGGATGGATCCGCAATGGTTATGCAGCAGCTTTGACTAAGAATACCCCCTGCCTCTGCTGTTGAAGGTAAAGCTGAGATTTATGGGGCTACAGAAAGGGTGTGTAGTGTCACTGCTTCATGCGTCAGGCACTCACGTGGAAAGGAGTGAGTCACTAAAACGTGTACGAAAACAGACACTGGATCCCCAGGAAAGCAAGTTCGGAGTCCTGTCATCCTGGTCAGAGGAGCAGGGGTGGGATCTCTAGGTGGTCCTTGTGCCCCATGTCTCCTGGTGCCAGGCTGCAGGACCTCCCTGAAGAAGGTGCTGGCTGAGGGTGTGGTTTTTCTGACCCCTTTGCCCCAAGGGTTTGGTTTTACAAGTCCTGGGGAGCCAAATAACCACTTTGTGACCCCAAAGCTGGAGGTCCCAGCCATGTCTCCTGCCCTTGCCACTGCACAGTGCCACTCTCTATCCCACAGTAGCACCAGCACCACGCATTGACTTTGTACTTGAACCACTTCAGTTCAACAACACAGAAGAAAACAAAATACACAACAGCAAAACCTACATAGCTTTGTGCCACACCAGTGAGTCAATGGGGAGTGTCCAGTCAGGGTCAGAGCTGGTGTAAGCAGGACACAGGATTGGGAAAGGAGAGACACGTGTGGCCTCTCCTCTTCGTCCTGAGCCGAGCATTTCGGTGGCTGCACCCAGAGGCTCCGTGTGTGCTCTCCAGGGAGCACCATGCCCAGCTCCGGGCTTGGGTCCTGCCTGCATGTAATGAACATCTCTGCTGGTGAAAACATTAGCAAACATCTGAGGAATGACGATCAGTATAAATTCATTAGAAAAATATTAATCAATATGAACACAGGTGGCTGTCCAAATACTGACATACAGCCTAAACGGTGGCTGCTGGGGGTATGTTCATACTAGATACATGCTCTCCTAGCTTTGAATAAATGCTTTCTCCCAGAGTGTAAACATTTATGATTTAATCTAGGAATTAGCCTTAGGGAAACCACAAATGTCTAGAGTAATATTTACTTTTGTTTCAGATAATCAATTGTTGTTGGTCAGCAAATAATTAATCTGAATTAAAGAGGACTCAGGCAATACAGGTCAAACACACATTTCTGCACTGCTGCAGGGAAAGAACTGGGACCAAAGTATAGCTCCGAATGGGACAGGTTGCTTCCTCCTTCGCCTTAGCTCAGCTGACCTATGTAGAAAGCAGAGACCAAGCAGATTTGTAGCTTACCAAGACCTTTCTGCCCATCCTGCCCTTCAGAAGGCAAGCAGCTGCCAGGTAAGGGCACATAAGCAGATCACAATTTGACCCAGAGATACCTAAAACCAGTACAGCATTGATCTAACTGAGAGAAATTCATTGGCAGCTATATTCTCCAAACTGCTTTATTCTGTTCATGCAGAATATGTAATGTTACCTTTAATTCCATGATATCTGCATGCCTGCAAGTCTATCTTTCCCATATTTAACCAGCACTGATAAAAGACACAAGCAGGAAGCACCTGGGAAATTACAACTTAAAAGTCAAGTGGATTTGCTATTGGTCTAAATCTTAAATTAGAGCAAAAAGGACATACAGGCCTATTTGAGATGGAAACCTTTTTCTCTATATTTTTTTTTTAAAGAGAAAGAAAAAGAAAAAGAGAAAGAGAATGAAAAAGAGAAAGGGAGAGAAAAAGGGGAAAAGGAGAAGGAGAACAAAAAGAAAAAAGAACAAAAGAAAAGGAGAAAGAGAAGGGGAAGAGAAGGAGGAAAAGGGGAAGGAGAAGGGGAAGAGGAAGGGGAAGGGGAGGGGGAAGGGAAGAAGAGGGAAAGAAAAGTCTTTTGAGAATTAATTCTTCAGCCATTTTCCTCTCTTTTTGAGCTGGCACTCCATGACAACATTTCCATTATGTGCCGTCTCTGGTGTATTGCTATCAAAGCATACAGAATTTTTCCATTGAGTGGAAAATTGGCAAGGCTTTCTTGTTTACAACTGCAAAGGTAACAACTCCGATAAAGTAATGGACATAATTATGCCACTTTTAGACAAATTGTGGGAAAAATAACTTTCCGTTCCGTTAGTCTGGCCGGTGCACCTGAATGTGTTATTCTTAAAACCAACACTGATATTGCTTGTTAGCAGCATCCCCACTCGGAGAGAGCTGCACTCACTTAGTGACTTCCTGGCTTCAGCAAATCATAAAAGTAAAACAGTTCTCCCTGCAAGTGTGGTTTAAGGATTTTTCTCTGTAATTGGTTCTTTCAATAAGCCCAGCTTTGGCTGAAGAGTATGGGATCGACTTTATTTCTATCCCACAGGTTAGAGGCGGCATGCGAGGCTCTGGGCTAGAAGGGGACCGGGTGGTTGTACCCATCTCAGCAGATTCCCTCTGCAGTCCTTTTGGGCTGTGCTGTGCGCTGCTGCTTCTTACCAACTGCCCTTGAAAGATCAAGTCAGGTCTAAGACTGAAATAAATGGGTAGATGGTGCACTGCTGTAGCGATCGTGCCACCCCCATTATAAATGTTCACAGGCAAAGCATCACAGTGCAAGCCCAGTTAAGAAAAAAACTCTAAATGTAGTTGAAAGTAGACCTAAGCTATTTAGAAGCACTTAAAAAATGCAGGACTACTATTATTTCAATGCTTTCCCTTTGTGGACCTCAAAGCGCTTTATGAACATCCATCGAGCCTCACCACCACCCTGTGATGTGTTATAACATTGCTACTTTCCCAGAAGCGGGTAATGTGATTTCTGGGCGCCCACATGGAGATACGTGGAAGTTTCAAAGAAACCAAACACCCAGAACTGCCAGCCACTGGTATGCATAACTCGTGACCCCAAATAAGCACTACTAAAAGTGGGATGGAGGCTTATTTTTATTTACCTCCTAGTAAAAAAGAGCTTAGGAGTACACATTTTCAAGTGTGCCTCCACAGCTTTGAGGGCAAGAAACTTTTTATTTGCTTGCTTTTTTGCCTAAAGAAAGCTGAGAGTAGACTCTCTAAGTAAAGATGCGATTCGGGCACTTTGGTCTGTAAGCAAAACAAAGTACAGACCATATTGGATGACTCACGGTGAAATTGCAAGAGCAGATGAAATCAGTGAGAGCCATGAGCTTTTCCGTAAACAATTTCAAAGTTACAGACACCAAAGCACAAGGCAGCACAACGTTAGACACCCGTTAGGGGAGGATGCCATTAAAACACACCGCACTGTGATGTGAAACGCTGCACCGGGCAAAGAGCAGTGTGGGGACCAGCACAAAGCCCAGTTCACAACGGCTTTAGACCTACCTGAACAATAACATCTCGACCTAAAGGCACAATTCATTCCCTCCAGCTTGGATACTTCCCAGGAATTCCCCTCCTGGGGGTATTTCAGTGGAGAGAGCCCAGTGACTAGGAGGTTTGGGACAGGAATGGGGAGAATGCAACCACTCCCCGTTATCATTTTTCCCACCTGCCCTCCCACGGTGCGGTGCGGGGCTCTTCTCCTGCCCCGACCCGATGATACTTTCGCAGGAGCTCCGAAGCCAGCAGCTGGCAAGGGGAGGCGAGCCAGCCATGGCCGTGCTGGTGGGGGCTTTGAGGGGGGCTGAAAGAGGCAATGGACCTCAAGCCTTGACGCTCCGCAGGGTTCCTTGTGGTCTGCTGGGAAACTCCTATGCTAAATGAACCTGGTTTGTGGGGTGCAGGCAAGAGGAAATGGTTGTTCTCCTGACTGATCTGCGAAAGGACCATCAGCGCCTACCAGTATCAACACAAGGTAAACGAGCTGCAATTAAGGTCGCTTACACAACTTGCCCTGTCAGCTAGAGACTTCACCAACCAAATTTAAAATCCCTGGAGAGCCGCAGGACACTGCGGTGGTGAGCTGTGCAGAAAACCCTCCAGGAGCCACGGAGGAAAACAGCATGTAAATGTTTGTAAGAATTAACTCGTTTCATATAAATTTAAACATCAATGCGTAGGTAACTTGAAACCTAGAATAGAACTGGTTGTTAGGTCAAATAGCTCCGTAACGGGTTGGACCACCGTATTTTCATACAGCAGCCGAGCAGCATGTGGCCACCCGCTGCCCACACCTCCTGCCTCATGGCAGAGCACGTGTTCAAGGCTACAGTGGACACTCCCCACTCAAGGGAGGTTTGGTATTGAAAGAGCTGTGATATTTCAAACCAGGAATTTGGGGAACTATGTGTACCCTTTGTCCAGAATCCCCTATTTCCTGCCAGGAGTAGGAATTGCTCCTACTTTTGGCAGATGGCACTGGCTCAGACACCCGTCCAGAGTCCTCTGCTTCATATGCCCATTTATGTTCACAGACTACAGATAAATGTGTCTTGACTTATGTTAATATGACAAAGGTATTTGGCTAATGAGTGTCAATGCTATAAATACAACAGATCCACCCAAAATTTGTTGAAGAAAAAATAGCACCCGGTACGTTTCAGCCGAGTGCTGGATTTTTGAGCTAAATCAGAACTGACTTTGCTGCTGCAAGTCATAGCTCTAAAATACACCACCTGTGTACGATGCTCTCCATGCTTTACATCTACAAATTAGCCCTCCATCATCCCAGTGAACTATTAGTATAATCGTATGAAAGATAGGAATGCTAAACTGCCAGAGCTTTACCGACTAAGCTAAAGCTATACAGAACTTGGGTGACAGTGACAGATAGAAAACAAAGGCTGGGAACACTGATTTCTGCATTATTTCTCTTGTCTCTAGACAATACCTGTATGTAATAGAGATCAGCTAAAAGAATGGTAGTGGAGCAGATCTGATGTTAGATATGCTCAGCCATTTGCTATTGCCAGGTTGCTGTCTTTGCAATCACTGCTTAAAAATGGATTGCTTTAAAGCTGAAAAATCCCACCCAAGCCCAAGGAACCCATAACTGTATTTTGCAACCTGATTATTTTTTTGCCAGCTCTTTTGTGACAACTACAAAGTAAGTTTGTTCTGGAAAATTATTAACTGTACAGAACAGGAGTTCTGTTTAAAATACACTCAATATTTAAAATAAATCTTAACTTTATCTTGATTTCAGTTAACAACCCATATTTATAATTTTGTATAGTTAAAAATTTCTCCATCGGATTTAACAATGCAGTGTTTCCAGATTCTTTTATGTAATATTTGTATTTGACCAGTGATTTTTATATTGCTGTCTTGTATTCAGTTTTTCTATTATGTATAATCATTCAGCAATTTCAGTTATAACTGATGGAGTCACAGGACAATTTCTCTTTCAATCATCTTAATTCTTTATACTATTTTTCTTTCAGCTAATTCTAATTTTAATTAGTTAGAGCAGCAATTGATTGTACTGATGTACTATTCAATTAATTCCACAGCAGTGACTGAGGTTATTTGCTGAGTGACAGCAAAATACCAGAGTACACCGTATTTTACAATAATTACATACCAGTTCTACTGGAAACAGTGGTCCATCATCTTGTATATCTAAACGCTGATTTTAAAGTCACACCTAGTTAGATTTTTTAAACATATTTCTCATTAGAAAACAAGGATGACTTAATTTGTCAAGTGTAAAAGCTCTGTAACATTAAGAAGGAATTTTACAAACTTACCATACAAAATATCTTGAAGTTAAGTCTTTCATCAGGAGAAGGTGGAGTCTTGGTTTGTTATTGTACGTCCATTGTGTTCTACCACCCGTTATTGTAGATCACATAGATGCAGGGAAAATCATCTAGCGATCACTCTACTGTTATGGTCCTTTTAGCCTTTTAATTCCAGATTGAAAGGTAAAATGCAGACTACGCTTTCGTATTTTCTGAACCAGACAAAGCAGATTTCACTACAACCTCTGTAGATTGTAGGCGATGTTTGATCTGCATGGACTGTACCCCTGTGTAGACTGTAGACTAAAACCTTGTGCACTGAAAGGTAACAGTCTGCATTACCCATTCAAATAGGAAATATTGCATGAAGGTAAACTTCATGCCAGCATATAATAGCAGAAAACTACTTACAGTATCTGACCTAATTCAGAATCACCAACCTCAAACATTCAAAAATTGAATCAAGCCACCAATCATGAAACTAATGTAAAATCCTGATTTAAAAGCACATTGATTTTTCTACGGGTTTCTAAGTTCACAGGGATCAGGCTTCTAGGCTTTCCCTGCTAGTCATGAAGGACAAAAACATTGTTGGAGGGTTGAGCTTCTCACATAGCCTTATGCTTCTTGGAATCGGTGCTCTGAAAGATACCAAATATTTTGTATAACAATGGCAATACTGTAATAATTGGCAATTCAGTTTACAAAGGCAAGGCCTATGATTAGTCATCAGTTATTATACAAGGCACGGGAAGGCTAATAAGGAGCATTTGTTTCCTTTTCTGCAGTCAACTACAGTATTGTTAGCTTGTGAAACTGTGACACCAGCTAGAGCTCTTAAGGATGAGGTCACCTCTCGTGTATTAAGTTGGTAATTAGGGCTGTAGACACAGTATGGAGCCAAGTAGGAACTTAAACCCAAGTCAGTGTCACGTTACAGGGTTGTTGTGTTGCCTTCACTCACAACCTGCAGCTGTTTTTCCAACCTCTTGGCCCAAATCATCACCACCGTCCCTCCATTCCATTTTCACAAGGTCTGGGGTTGACAGGATTCACCAATGTTAACTGTCCACCTGCAGCAAGTCCCTTTGTCCACCTCCCCAGCTCGTGGCTGCCATGCCAAGCTGGGATGGGCCAGAGAAGAAGTCCTGCCCATGCACACAGATGCTGCAAGGTTGCAGGTGGTGAGTCCCCAGGGAAGGTGCCATGGGGCTTGACCAGGTTGAGCGCCCATCGGGTTGATCTTTCCTCCATCAGTAGGGATAAACAACCACATACACTTGAAAAATGCTCCTTCCAAGCAAAGAAAGCACTGGTCCCTGGGCTTGTGCAATCCGTAAATTGATGGTGCAGCCTACTGGGTCTCCAAGTAAGAGATAACCTCCACTGTTTCTCTTCGGTTGCCTCTCCCTGCGCGTTTTTCCCCATGAGAGGGGAGTATCATCTCGCAGTTCTGAGCAAAAGTCCAGTGTGGGTAATGCCATTTTGCCGACATGCTCTGCCTTGGCAGTGGGATGCCATATTCTGTGCCGCTCCCTCTGAACTCTTGCACGGCTCTGCCACGTGTCAGGGGGTTGTGCTCCTCCCTCGAGACGGCTGCATCTCACGGCTGGAAGGTGCAACGCTCGGGTCTCCGCAGCGTGCAGAACAGCCAGCTCTGGACAGAATTTGGTATTTAAATGCAAAATGGGGATTACGGTACAGAGTCAAGCCATTTAGCAGCAATATTTTGAATTTCAAAACTGTATGAAAGATCAGTTTTAACCTTTGAATAGAGTTCAAAAGATGTCCCTCAGCACACTTTCACTTTTAAATAAACAGAAGCATCAAGGGCCCTGACATTTCCAAAGCCCAAAACACTGGTTTGTTTTCCTTACATAAATACTTTGAATCTTAGCAACTGTCTACAAAAGATAACGATAGAATTTGTCATAATAAAATGTGATCTGCTGATAGATTCAGCCTGCAGTTTTACAGCACCTTTGGGTAGCTTTGGTCCATTGAAGAGAAGAATTTGGATGTATTTTGAGCTCTAAGGACACGTTCTTCCCCCTCAACGTTTTTCGTAAATGTCATTGAAGATGCAGCAGCCGTGCAGCAAGTGAGAAAAGCAGCTGTGTTACCGTCAGGCTGAATTAGAATCATTGTGCAAATACACTTAAGTGACTCAGCAGTAACTAATTGAGTATTTGGGATCTATTCTCCCCTGGTAGCGGTCATGTAATTCCCCTTCATCTACATGGGAATCGAGCATGTGCTTTAAGCAGAAACTAGATGATGTGTAGTGATGTAAACCCCTTAAGAAGGAGATTTTTTTTTTTTTTCAAGAGAAAAGACACTGACATTGCTTTCAACATTTTTAAGTTAACTGAATCATAAGATGGGAAGTTTTCTGAAAGGTGTTACTAAAATGAACATTTTTTCAGATTAGAGGGAATTGAAAACCACCTTGATTTTCCCAGAGTACACAGCGTTTCTTTACTTCTGCATCTGTTAGTGACACAGTATTACAAGCCCACATATATAAATGAATGTTATTACAATATCAATGCCTTTAAAAATAGTTTTTAAAAGCAGTAGTGATTTTTAGAACAGGTTAATTTTGATTTAGGTATATTTTCTCTTCAGTGAGCTAACACAGAGGGACCAAATGCCTCTGCTGTCCACCTCTGAACTGGACAACACCGTTTTCCAGATTTTCAAATAACTTTCCAGTCCCTCCTTCTCACGGCCCTCCTAAAATGTCTCCCAGTGGCCTACGTGAGCAGGTATTAGCTCATACTCTAGACAGAGCAGTCGGTGACAAAACCCGATGCACCTGGGAAAAGATAAAGGTATTTGCACAGAAGGTTGGAAGGAGTCCATCTGGGAGGTGGCAGTCGAGTCCTTGCCACAACGGGGTGTGAATACATCGGTGTGGTTTGGACCCGCACGGCTGGGATCTGTGGCAGAGATTACGGCCGTGCACCCTTCCCGAGGAAGCCACTGCTCGGCTGGGCAGGGGGTAAAGCACAAGCAGCATCGCATAGGGAACAGAAAACGGGTAGTTGTAAAAAAAAAACAAACAAAAAACACAGGTGAAGAAAAATAAAAGACATAGAAGCCAAAAGACACAATATGATTTTTTAGCCTCTTGTGCAAGACACGAATTGACTGCCATTAGGTAATTGCAAAATAAGTCCATCACACAGCCTCTGGGTTTGTTGTCTGCCTGCACTCTTGTTTGAAGCAGCAGCACGAGGCAGGCTGTTTCTCTACCAAAGACGAAGAGGCATCTTTCTATCGCTTTACCATTTTTTCTTTTATTTTTACTATACAGTTACAGCCTTAGGCTGGGAGAAATATTCATGCTCTTCTCTCCTGTGTATGTATTTTCTAAGGGCTGCACCACTCTTATGCATATGCAAAAGTGCATCCTTTGCATATTTACTTTCTTTATACAAAACAGTGTGCCCGCCACATCATGTACTGCTTTCACTTCTGTGCAGGTTCCCCCAAATTTATCATCTTCTCATATTTAGAATGCAATTCTCACTCAAATCACAAGCAGCCAGCTCTTCTTAATAACAGTTATTCCAGAGATAACAGCTAATTATGACATTTCAAAAAAAAAGGTACATTAATATTTTAGTAGGCTCAACGTTTTGAAATACTACTCAGGGCAACATCTTCGTCTTTTCTGCTGGTGAAACACAAAGATTCATCCAGCAGACAAATAGTTAAAACACCCTTCAACATACCCTTGCAAACCCTTTCTACAGCGTCTTCTGTTTGTCATAAGCCACAGTTTGGAAAAACCAGCTTTAATGGATCATTTCTTAATGTAATTAAATATATTTAACAACAGTGTGCTTCAGAGTCCTTAAATTAGTCCTTTGCCTGAAGACAATGTATTCATCTAAATCCCTCCTTAAAACATTCTTCCATAAATCCTATTAGCATTAATCTGCTAAGGCTAGGTGTGCTTTATCATTTTTTTCAGGCACCTGGAAAGCTCTGAGATCTACTGTCCACTCGGCGTCTCACGGTGCCGAACACTTTCAGAGGTCTGATTTAGCCTGGAAACCCTGAGGGGTGGTGTCCCCTTCCCCTGGACATCCTCAACCCAGCGGCGCTGTAGAGAAAAGGGCAAAGTGGACGGTTTCTGTAGGACGGCATTAGCAAGGGTGCGGTGACAAAACTGAGACTGAAACCTAACTGTGTGTTAGAAATGCAAAGGAGAGGAGGGATAATTCACCTCTCCATTATCGCTCCCACGGTACATTTTGTTCCAGGAATGACAGACTTTTATCTGAAAGTCCTTGGACGACCGGTGCCATTTAAATTCAGCGTAAGCCTCTGGCAGGCTGGAGCGAGGCCTGAGCGTGCAGCGAGGCGGAGGCAGCAGGGACCCCAAATATTTTCCATCTCTAAAAAAGCATCGCCAAGACTGTTGTTTCAAAAGGAAGATTAACACCTCCCTGAATCGGACAAACGCGTCCATGAAAAGCCTGGAAAGGGGCAGTCTGTTCCTCCCCGAGGTGCGCGGAAGGAAGAAGAGGCCTCATTTTCCTTTCAGGTTCATCTCATGGGCACGCGAAAGGCGCTTGGGGTTTCCCAAACCATCAACTGAATGCTGTGAGAATTAGCAAAAGTTAACATGGGGAAGAAGTTAACAAGAGCTGTTCGAGGATTTCTAAAGTGTTTTAAGTAGGAGCACACGAAGATCTCCGAGTATGCACTTTTAAATAGGGATATTTAAAGAGCTGAAAATCTTTACACAACGTTCTCCCTGCCAGTTTTCCCTCGGCCAGGGAAGAGAAAACAGCGGTGGTGCTGACTGTTTCCGATGTGGGAAAGACGGTGTGGCCCAGCTTTGCCTCCCGAGCCAGGACAGGCATCCCGAAAGGAGGCCGAACCAGCCCGGGTACTGCACCAGCCTCCTCAACAGTGGCCATGTTGGGAAGCGTTAATGCTTTTATAATGTTTCAGAAGGGCTTCACCCCCACAGCACCCCTACTTTTCACTCTGAACTCTCGGGGTTACTCCAGAAGGATGATCTCCCCCTTCCCCCACAGTCCGGGGACGCTCATGGCACCCCAGTGCCGGCACCAGGGCTGGTGGTGCCCGGTGCCCGAAGGTTGGCCCTTCTCACCAGAGACCCCCTGCGCGGGGGCCTTCTGCCCGCCCTCCTTAACCACCCTGCACGGTAGCCCACCTTTCCCAGGGGTGGAAGAGGGCAGAGGGCCGCCCAGCAACGCACCCGGGCAGGGGCTCCATTTGGGAAAAAAAGGGCGGCTTTCCGCACCCCACCCTGAGGGAACGTGACACCTGGGCAGGTACACACCGAGCCCCGCTGACGGTTACC